>NC_080784.1:71076553-71411553 GCF_028018385.1 Neofelis nebulosa | reverse complement strand
TGTAAGATGGCCCAGGCTGAGTGGCTCAAAAGCTAGGAACCTGGGGCAAGAAGAGAAGCTTGACCAAAATTTGGTTAATAAGCATTTGGTTCCAAATGATCGGTGGGGATAACAGTTCATCAAATCATTTATGAGGAAGAGAATAGGAATCTGGAGAGTCTATGTCTGGTCATGTCAGAGGTAAACAAAGAGAATGCATGAGTCTTACCCAAGTTATCTAGAGAAGAGTGTTTCTTGCAGTTAAGCTGTACTCCAGAACCCCAAAATGTGGAGGATTTCTTCCACTTCACTGTTTTCCAGGCTCACAGGAATCTGATAAAAGTCAACATAGTTAACAGATTTTTCCAAATGCCATAGTAAAATACCACCTGCATTTTGTATTTCTACCTCATTGTACATTCTTTATAGACAGAAAATAATTCTCTTTGGTCTAGAGATGCCCTTCTCTTGGGGGAGGGGGAGGGTAGTAGAATAGGGTATCTAGATGTGATAGATAAATGCAAAGCAGAGTAGAACGAGCTTCCCTCACTGGTGAAAATTCAGAAAAGGAGCCATTCAGTGATGCATACTGCCCTGTCACTGAATCGAGCTTTGCCATGGCCACCCCATACAGAAGTGGTTTCAGACAGAGAATGTGGTTAAAAAAAGTGTCTCTGTCAGCCAATTTTAGACTCATGGAATTTTTTTTAAATGTTTTATTTATTTTTGGGAGAGATAGACACAGTGCAAGCTGGGGCGGGGCAGAGAGAGAGGGACACACAGAATCTGAAGCAAGCTCCAGGCTCTGAACTGTCAGCACAGCCCAGTGCAGGGCTCGAACTCACAAACCACAAGATCATGACCTGCCGAAATCAGATGCTTAATCGACTGATCCACCCAGGTGCCCCTAGACTCATGGAATCTTATATCTGGACTATGAGTTAAATTTAGAGAAAGAACATTGCTTTTCCCAATAAAATGAGTTGATACTGCTCATTATGTTCTAAGCACATGCTGTTTGCTGGGTTGCCAGGCATGAAGGCAACATTCATACGTAAGTTTATTTTTTTTAATTTGTATTTATTTATTTTAATTCAAATATAATTAACATTCAGTGTCCTGTTGGTTCCAGGTGTACAATATAATGATTTAACAAGTTTATACATTACTCAGTGCTCATCGTGGTAAGTGTACCTTTAATCCCCCTCACCTATTTCACCCATCCCCCTCCTTCCTCTGTCAACCACCAGTTTATTCTCTGTATTTAAGAATCTGGTTTTTAGTTCATCTCTTTTTATATTCTTTTGTTTTCTTAAATTCCACACATGAGTGAAATCATATGGTATTTGTCTTTCTCTGACTGACTTATTATACTTAGCTTTATACCGTCTAGATCCATCCATGTTGTTGCAGATAGCAAGATCTCATTCTTTTCTATGGCTGCATAATATCCCATTGTGTGTGTGTGCGTGTATATATATATATATATATATACATATATCCAACATATACGAACATATATATATATATATATGTATATATATATACCACACCTTCTTTATGTGTTCATCTATCGATGGACACCAGGGTTGTTTCCATATCTTGGCTATTGTAAAAAATGCTGCAATAAATATAGGGGTGCATACATTTTTTTGAATTAGTGTTTTGTTTTCTTAGGGTAAATACCTGGCAGTAGAATTACAGGATCATATGGTAATTCTATTTTTAATTTTTTGAGGAACCTCCATACTATTTTCCATTATTTTACATGGTGGCTGTACCATTTTGTATTCCTACTAACAGCGCATGAGGGTTCCTTTGTCTCCACATCTTCACCATCACTCGTCCTTTCTTATGTTTTGATTTTAGTCATTCTGACAGCTGTGAAGTGATACCTCACTGTAGATCAAATTTGCATTTCCCTGCTAATAAGTGATGTTGAACATCTTTTTATGTGTCTGTTAGCAATCTGTATGTCTTCTTTTGGAAAAAAAACTGTTCATGTCTTCTGCCCATTTTGAATTGGGTTATTTGTTTTTGTTTTTGTTTTTGTTTTTGTTTTGGTGTTGAGTTGTATAAGTTCTTCGTATATGTTGGATATTAACCTCTTATCAGACACATTACTTACAAATATCTTCTCCCATTTGGTGGGCTTTTTGTTTTATTTGTTTGTTTATTTAATTAATTAATTAATTTATTTATTTATTTATTTATTTATTATTTATTCTTTCACAGTGCAAAACCTTTTTATTTTGGTGTAGTCCTAATAGTTTAATTTCACTTTTGTTTCCCTTGCCAAAGGAGACATATCTAGAAAAACATTTCTGCAGCTAATGTCGAAGAGATTACTGCCTATGTTTATGGTTTCAGGTCTCAGATTTAGATCTTAAATCCATTTTGAGTTTATATTTGTGTGGAAGAAAGTGGCCCAGCTTTTATTTTTTCCATGTAGCTATCCAGTTTTCCTAACACCATTTGTTGAAGAGATCACCTTCATTCCCATTAGATAGTTTTGCCTCTCTTGCCATAGATTAACTGACCTTATTACCATGGGTCATTCATATTTAATTTTAAATCTTCAGGAGTAACAACTCGTAGGCTATTTTCAAAGTTTGTATGTGACCTAATGCTTCTAAATGAAATTTAGCATCATTCAAAAACAGATTCTTAAACATTCCCATTGAATAAACAATATAAATTCAATAATCAGCTTAAACATATCTCTGTACCTCCTTTTACCCCCTTTTCTTATCATCACCATCATCATTTAAAACCAAGTACACAAGATGTGGCATAATTGGACTGTTTTCAGAACCTATATGCCGTATGTCCATTTTCTAATCTGGCTGTTTCTCTCTGCTTCCTTCAGGGGAAAGCCACTGATCAGCAAGCTATTGATGGACACTCCTCCACTGGTGGAAATGGAATTCCTCTATTAGATTTCATAAAGGGTCATGGGGTTTCATAAGACACGCAAAGGGAAGATAGATTTGTGCAAGCTTCCTCGAGGCCAGAACAGATGGAATTCAGCTCTTCCTGTACCAAGACAAAGTGGACCTTGGCCTCAGGCCTGGTGCTTTTAGAGTGTTCAGCAATTCTTATGATTGGGGAAAAGCAAACATGTATTTCAACAGCTAGTTCTAAAAAGAAAGAGACATAAAACAATGAAGCCTATTTCCATGGGCACCATATGGAATTGTTATTTTAATCATCACTCTATATAATCACACATTTAAAAAAAAATATTCTCTATAATTAGCCCTTAAATTTTAACTGCCCTTTGGTGATTAATTTTCTAATCCAATGTGTTCCTGCTGTCAATTTAAACATGACTTTAGCTTATAAAAATATTGATGAATGTGGAAAAACACCTAGATTACAATGTTGCATACCTAAGAAGTGTAGTCCTAGAATTTGACCAGGTGTGATATAATGAAAAGGTGTAATAGTTTTACATATATTGCCGTATGTTAAAGGTATCATTGACCAGGATGAGGAAACATTATAAGTAAGTACTAATAATTAATTAGAAGCTAAGAGGAAGTATTGAATATCATTCTGGTCCATGAATTTTTCAAGATTTATGCCTCTAAAGTATACATAAATAACTGTTAGAACTACAGTCCATAGATCAAAATATAAACAAACATGATTATTTATCTAATTGTCTTAAGCTGTATACTTTAGTATAAAATGGTGTATACGTGTTCATACCAAACAAGTTCGTGAGCTTTGACTAGCTCACCTGGGCTTGATTGACTTCCAGCCTCACCACTAATCTTGGGCAAGCTACGTCAGATGAGCCACTCCCTATCTCATTTCATCAACTGTACTGTGGATATTAAAATAATCCTAATTTCAAAGTTTGTTCTACCAATGAAAAGACCTAATTGACTATTATAAAGCTCTTGAAAATCCCTGGCATATTTTAAACAATAAATGTTAGCTATCATTAGTATACACAGCTTTCTCAAAGACTCATTTTTCTGTGTGCTCTAAATGAATCTGTTTCTTTATTATGTGGTCTTACTCTGATGATTATTGCTAACTGATTGCAAGAGAGGCACTGTGCTAAGTTAAGCATCATACACTCACTCAAACACACACACACACACACACACACACACACACACACATAAAATTTCATTTGACTTTTTCACCATCTGGGCTTTATAACTATTATTATAATGCCTGTAATACCAAACAGGAATTGAGGCATAGGGTTGCAAAGTAACTTCTCCAAGATCATAAACCATTTAAATAATGGGGACAAACACTACCTTAAGCATCAAGAAAACCTAGATTTTCACTCAAGATATATAATTTACAAGCTGTATTATCTAAAGAAAGCTAACTGTCTGGCTTATGTCCTTACCTATAAAATAGGAGTAACATTATGTATTCCTTCCTGTTTCTTGAGTTAGTAGAGAGAATCAAATGATGTCATAATGATGAAAACACTCCAACAAGTGGAATATGAATTGAAGATTCCTCAGCGTATGGTACATAGGTCTCTTTAAGAGTGCTTCAGATTCCATTGTTCTTAGCCACCTCCTCAGTGAGCATGGAGCCTGGTTTTCCTTTCATGGATATCCCTGTTATTTCCTGCAGTAGTTTCTGAAGGAAAGGAGGGTCTTAACATCTATAATCATAGCTGGTGTCTGAATGTGAACGTGTGGGGCTTTTCTTCCTGCCTGTGATTCCTGGGCTTCCAGGAAATGTAGCTGCCATGTAGAGATCTCATTTGAAACGCTAAATTCCAATAAATTTCTCCTTCTTGGGCCTTAAGATAAATTTGTTCTGCTTCTCCAAACTATTTAGGAGTTACCAAAATGGAGCTGCTGAGATCCTAATGACCCAATCCATCTTCTATAACACAACTATCTCCTCAAAATGAAGACTCTCACGAGCATTTGGGGAATTGGGTGTTTGAAAGACATAGATTCGGGGACTATGGCTAAACTCTACCTCATGTTCTCAAACGAGGAGCCTTCAGGTCCTCTACAACACAGGCCTTGTTATTCGCTCTTCCCCCTTCTGCCCAGAATCCTGTTTGTCTCCTAGTGTTTGTAAACTCAGGAGTCTTATCCTCTCCCTGACTTCTTTAAAGGACCCACAGTTTATCAAGCAAGTCTGAATCCACCCCAAACTTTGAATCTGACATTAATATAACTTTAAATCTGTCAGAATATGTTTTATAAAATTGACATTCTACCCTTATACCAATAATGTGAAAGAAAAAAATATGGATATATTAATATGGCAAGTAATATGGAATCATACCTATGGTTATATTGCTTGCATTACAATCCTAAAATGGGGAGAATCTGAAAAAAATACTGTTTTTTAAACATCTTTATGGAGTTATGATTTTAAATTTATTTTTTACCTTAGCCATCATCCAAATGGCATTGCTGAATAGGATTCAACCTATTAACTCCCAAAAGGTGATGCATACTTTAACACTCAGATCTGAGACTCCCTAAAGAAGTAGGGGAAGGAATTATGAAGATAGAAAATCTTCTGGTTTCCTTAAAGTGGGTGTAATTTCAAAACTGCCCACGATGGTTGTAAAAGAACAATGGAGCCAAATAAAGGGGCCACTATTTGTTATATTCTGGTATATTGAGGATCAAAAAAAAATTATAGTTAATTACAAGGGTTCTTGCCCAGCGACAATTTGCCCCCCGAGAGACATTTTAATTGACTGAAGACTTTTTGGCTGTTACCACTAGGGGACGTGGAACTGGCTTCTGATGAGTAAAGACAGGGGTATTCCTAAACACCCACAATGCACAGAATAGCTCCCCACCAAAAATTTTACAATTTCAAATGTCAATAGTGCTTAGACTGAAGGGTGCCTGGGTGGCTCAGTCCATTAAGCATCTGACTCTTGATTATGCTCACGTCATGATCTTATGATTCATGGGTTTGAGCCCCACATCAGGCTCTGCGCCGTCAGTGCGAAGCCTGCTTGGGATTTTCTCTCTCCCTCTCTCTCTGTCCCTCCCTTGCTTGCTGGCTCTCTCTCTCTCTCTCTCAAAATAAATACATAAACATATATTTTTTTAAAACTACAGGGCTTAGACTGAGAAACACTTAACAATGGAAACAATTTCAGTTCATAAACAAACTCCAAATGGGGAAAAACTACATAAATGTAAATTAAGATAGTTGTTTGCAAAAGAAGGGTAAATGTAATACATGTTTTTACGTTACTTTTAATGTGTGACTGAATTTGTCACCAGCTAGACCCCAACACCTGACATTTACTTCCTGCCTGCTTGTACTCACTAATCTTTGTCTAACATTTTTCCTTAAACTCTTCTTTTTGGCTTACATCGTAACTCAGGCAAATGAAACTGAAATCATCCCTCAGGTGATGGTGACTGCCCTAACAAGACCTGCCACCAGCCCAGACCACCCAGACCTTTTGAGCTAAGCCCCCGACTAGCACCCGTGCAGCTGTACCATAGAGTGACCTTTTGAAGGACCAACAACTACCTTTACTTCATTATGCTAAAATCTCTGCCCAGGGAGGAGCCTCAGCCTCATTTACATAACATACAATGTGAGGACTGGCATTTTTCTTTAAGGAATGCAACTTTATGCTTACCTCTACATAGGATGACAAGGCATCCCTATCTAAATACTCATTCTAACCCTAAACCAAAGGAACCCATTCACTCTGTCTCAGGGATTCTTGGCTTTGGAAGCCACTCCCCGTAATCTCTTTATTTGTTGCAAATAAAAGTTTCTTTGTGCGACAACTCAATCTGGTGCCATTTCTGACTCATCAAGGAGCAAACTCATGTTGCTTCATTGACATATCTGAGTGTGCTGATCTCAGGATTTTATTTGTTTTTATTAAGAATATGTGTGATCAAAGATATTTATTATTTGTTATCTGTGTGACGGGGGATGGTAGACAAAAGGAATCATGAGTGAGCCCAGCTGAACCAGAAAACCAAGAACTGTATTATAAACAAGAAGAGTGGTCAGCAGAAATGGCCATACAAAACAATCGGTTAGAAATAGGTTTTAATGGTGGATTGCAGGACCGTAGTGCAATCGAATGTCTGTAAGAGGATGTGGAAGGTGAGACTCAGCTGTCTTAGAAGGGAAATCTCTGTATGGTTCTACTAATTATAATGAGATATTAACAAGATATGGTGAAGCAAATAATTATATGAGGTATCTGTAGCCCAAACTCAATGGATAAGGGAACAAAAAGAGGAGGTGAAAGAAAAGGAATCAGTTTAGAAAGTCTGTGAAATAGCACATGAACTTGTACTAAAAGAGGAAGCCATACCAACTAGTATAGACTTGGAATTGAATCCCCTTGGGGTAAAAACAGGCCTTATTTTCAGACCAAGAACAAGTCGTTAATAAATCAGAACCTGATATCTTGGCTTGAAAGAATATTATTTGGGGTACACTGTTAAGATTAGGCTATCCAAGGATATGAATGCAAATGCAAATTTTTAAGCCCATAAATCCAGGTATCAATATCTATATAGTGATTTAAGTGTCAGTATAACAATAAGATTTGTAATAATTGAGCTATCCTGTGTATATTTAATTTTTTTTAAGAGTTGAAGTATTGAAAAGATCTCTTGTATCAGATTGTTATTTTTATTGACATTCAGGGCTGGCTGGGTAAACAACTTTTAAATGGTTAGAATACTGGATTTATGAATGTATATTTATATTCATTAGAAATGTAAGTAGTATATAAATTTATAGGAAAGTTGTCTAATGATTTACAAGCTTAATAAATTGAATGATAAAAAAGCAAAAGAAGAGGTAAGTGCTCCTTTCCATACACAATAGTCTCCCAAGATTTAATAATGAAAAACTGCAATAAGGAGTATCAGCAAACTATGGCCCACAAGTCAAATCTTGCCTGCTGACCATGTATGTAAAGCCTTATTACCTTTTTAAGTAGTTGAAAAAAATCAAAATAAGAATAATAATTTTTTAATGTTTATTTATTTTTGACAGAGAGAGAGAGAGAGAGAGAGAGAGAGAGAGAGAGAGACAGAATCCGAAGCAGGCTCCAGGCTCTGAGCTGTCAGTACAGAGCCTGACTTGGGGCTTGAACTCAGACTGCGAGATCATGACCTGAGCCGAAGTCGGATGCTCAACCGACTGAGCCACCCAGGAGCCCCAAGAATAATATTTTGTAACATATAAATTATATGACAACCAAATTTTAGTGACCTTGTGTTCTTCATTGTGCTATTGGAACACTGCTACACTCATTCACTTATATATTTTTGTAGTATAATGGCAGAGTTAGCTAGTTGTGACAGAAACTATGCTGACAGAACTTAAAATATTTACTATATGGCCTCTTACAGAAAGTTGGCCAGTCCTTGGAATGGCAGTTATTAGCGTGGCCTTTAGAATAGGACTAGGTTTAAATGCCAAGTCTTGCTACTACTAGTCATGATTCCAATGACTTTCTTAAACTTTGAGAACCTCACTGCTCAGTCTGTGAAATGGAGACAATTTTACCATCTACCTTATAGAGTGGCTATAAAGAGTAAATATTTGATACATGTAAAGCGCCTAGAAGAGTGCCTGGAAACAGGGAGTCCTTTACAAAGGCTTTTATTAACACCAACTGGTACTGGGCTTACTTATTGCTAGTGTTAGAGTGATGGTGGAGGACTGCATATGCTATCAACTTGGAAATGTGCGATTTTAAAAGTTGCACACGTATTTACAATCATAATCTAAACTTCATATATCTTCTAAATGTCAGACCCCTGATGCAAAGCGGCTTGAACTTCCCTTGAACTCATCCCAAATCACAAAGAGTTGGTAGCAGAGGGAAGAATCATTGTGTGGTGGAACCACATGGGCTTTGGAAGCATTCAGGCTTCATTTGAATTATAATTCTTCCCCTGGCAACGTGGCTTAAAGCAGTTCAATATCCCTTTATCGAGCATTGCTTTTGTCATCTACATAAACACAAGATATATACCAGCATCACAAATGCATATACAGGTGCTCGGACCTGCTGAATCCCGAAGGATAATATGCAGATGTTTGCAATTAAAAAAAAATAAAGCTAACGTGCTTTTGGTGCACATGCAGGCAGAGCTGAGAATCACAAAACTGAAATGTTTATGTGAAGTCTAAATGAGATAATGAATGTCAAACTCCTAGCAGAGGACTTGAGGCAACCACTCTTCCCAAACCCAACACTTGCTAACATTCTCAACTTCAGTCATTCAGGGTAACAGAAAACTTGAAGCTGGACTGGATGTCTTCATCCCAGAAAATGAGGAAGGATCATCTCCGTGCAGTAACAACAGGTAATGAACAGACCTTGCATAAAGTTGTCCCCCAAACTCTGGGGGGGTAAAAATGCCTCTATCCAATGGTCAGAATTTCCTCAAACTCTCCATATTGGATAAAAGACTGTTTCCAGAACCTTACAAAATCCTGTTAATGATTGATAGCATTAAACGTTTTAATATAGGGGCGCTGGGTGGCTTAGCCGGTTAAGTGTCCGACTCTTGGTTTCAGCTCAGGTCATGATCTCGCGGCTTCGTGGGTTTGAACCCCACATCGGGCTCTGTGCTGGAACTGCTTGGGATTCTCTCTCCCTCTCTCTCTGCCCCTCCCCCACTTGCACTCTCTCTGTCTCAGAACAAATAAATAACCTTTAAAAATGCTTCTAAAATTGTCTGAATATAAAAAGCACTTTCTCTAAGGGTGATATTGTTATCAAAATTAGACCCTTTCTCTTTAAACACAGTTGTGATTCTATTAACGCTTTAAAATCATTGGAAAACGGGCGCCTGGGTGGCTCAGTCGGTTGGGTGGCCGACTTCGGCTCAGGTCATGATCTCGCGGTCCGTGAGTTTGAGCCCCGCGTGGGGCTCTGTGCTGACAGCTCAGAGCCTGGAGCCTGTTTCAGATTCTGTGTCTCCCTTTCTCTGACTCTCCCCTGTTCATGCTCTGTCTCTCTCTGTCTCAAAAATAAACGTTAAAAAAAATTTAAAAATAAAAAAAATAATAAAATCATTGGAAAACTTGTAAGGCAGTGCTTCCCTAGCCCTGCTACTCTGGTTCAGCATCAATACAAAGTCTCATTAACCTTATCACTTTCTAGTCCTTGAGCACAATGGGAGATGTCAGGCAGCTGCCACTGTCTGTGTGCTCTAATGCATAAACGTAATGGGCTTGGAGAACAAGACTTCCAGCAGGGCCAGGAGCTATTCATAGGTACTTTTCAGCCAGCAAATATGTTATTCTGAACCACCCAGCTATTATTGGAATGTATGGAGCCCTTAATTTTGGTTTAATGGTGTTTTTGTAAGGGAGGCTTCGCTGAAACTTAGACCACATTTTAAAAGCCCAAGAAAAAGAAAAAGGACTCTCCTTCCCACATAGTCCCAGTGGCATTAAACAATGCTGTGTGATGAGGTCCTCACCTCCCCAGCTGCTACTGAACTGGTTTTGAAAGATAAATTCACCTTATGGATTCAATAGTGCGAAGTCTAAGGAAAGTTCCAAAATAAACTAAACTCTCTTGGAATTATTGTAAGAGAAAACGTTTTTAACTGGGCTTAATTGCCAGAGATGTCTAAAAGTTCTTTCTGAGGATAGAAAAAAGCAAATCAAAATACTGAACAAAGTATCTTTAGACCTGAGAGCCACGAAACCACTAACGTCATCCCCATCCCCACCACATGCCATAAATATAAATCTCTTTGGAATAGTGTGTCATATTTAAGAGATGTTTGATATACAGGCAAGAATAGCTTTGTGAAATGGTGTACTCAAAATTTAGCTGGGAAACCAATCTTGTAGTTAAAACAATTTCAAAAAAAAACAAAAAAGAGAAAGAGAGAGAAATTTAGAAATCTATAATATTAGAAAAGGTATCCATTTTATGCTATTTGCTCTTTTAGTGGGTACCACTGCCATTCTCCATACAAAGAAGTCTCATTTTTAGAAAATGCCATAATACATTTTGTTAAATGCAATTGGATTGGGTAGAGTCTCAAAGAGCTGGGCCAGGGAAGACCAAAGGCAGGGTCAATCCTATGTTGGTTAATCAATATAGTTGACCAGTTGATCAGCAGAAACCCAAGAATCTTGCACCATCAAACAGTTTTCTTTTTTTTTTTTTAAATTTTTTACTGTTTATCTATATTTGAGAGAAAGAAAGAGCATGAACATGAGTGGCAGAGGGACAGAGAGAGAGGGAAACACAGAATCCAAAGCAGGCTCCAGGCTCTAAGCTGTCAGCACAAAGCCCAATGTAGGGCTCGAACCCACGAGCGGTAAGATCATGACCTGAGCCGAAGTCAGACGCTTAACCAACTGAGCCACCCAGGTGCCCCATAAATAGTGTTTTTCTTATCCACTAACTTATAAAATCAAAAATGATTTTGGTGGTCACCCAAATGAGCTTTTGCTACTTTCTCCCCCTACACATTGATTATATACCACACACAAATTAAGTATATACCTTTTTACTTTATCCCTATCTGTGGGTGGTACTTCAAGGTATATAATTTATAGAGAGTTTCTTGATTTTTCTCTATGACTTTCACCATATCCAATCAGCTATTAAGTCATCTTTTTTTCCTTCTTTATGTGTCTTTTAAATTCCACTTTCTTTTCATTTCTACCACCCAAGTGAAAAGTCTTATTCCTTCTTACTCAGGCTATTGAAATATTCAATCTCTTTCTCACTATAATCTCACTGGTATAGTACTCCTTAGTCTATGTCAAGACATTATCTTTCTAAAATGGACCTTTGATCATTGGGTTAGGATATTCTTTTTGTCCCTTTGCATTCATTTTACACATTCTGCACTCTTCTCTGTGTCTGAGAGGTTATCTTTGGCAGACAGTGTCAACCAGCAATCATGTTCTCTGGTTTCCTTTCAGTTTGCCAATGACAGTCACCAACAGGAGGTTAAGAAGTAGGAGGACAAAGAGGTAAACATACCTTTTATCCACCACCCTTCTGGGCTGTGGTTTGGTGGTCGCTACATATGTCCCAGGTAAGGACATACTCCTATCAGATGACAGGCTCCAATACCTTCAGCTCCTTCAAATTCTGGCAATCACGTTCTCCTCCCACGTCTCCAAGTCTAATGTTTTGAACCCCACAGTGGTTTTCCCTTAACCCTGCCCATGGTTTTCCAGAGAGTTTCCATTCAATTCTCTTCAATCACCCTTTCAACTATTTCCTAATGGGATTCTGACTCCTGTAATTATGCTCCTTCCCGATCAGGTACTTTCAAATGTCTTTTTATGAATCTAATATAAATTCCACTTTTCCATATCTGATTGTTAACCCCACTAAATTTAGCCCTAATCTATCAGTCTTAATGATCGTCAATTGTTCAGTTACAGGAGCACTACTCTCTAGTCAGACTACATCATTCACCCTGTCCCTCACATAACACATGTGTTCCCAAGTCCATTCCTTGATATAGAGAAATAATCTGGCTTGGCAGGTCAGCCTCTTTTTCTCTGAGATCTGCTCTCCATGTTCCATGTTATGCTATTAGCAGGTATATTTCTGCTATATGACTCTCCTCTCTATCCATAGAAAATTTGGCCATGCATACATACAAGATCTAAGTCAGGCATTCACAGTCCTGTTCTCAGGAACATGGATTTCTGAACAAAATTATTGGGACAAGATTATTTGGATAATGGAATAACAGTAATGGGGCTGTGATAAAGGAAGGCCGATAATCATCCATCCTGGGCCCAATCCTTGAAGTTTCTTTGAAAAACTCTTCCTTGATTTCAGTGAGACACTAGAATGTCTTCTCTAATAAATTTTTCTCTGCCAGCTCAATTTGATTTCTTTAACTGTAAAGCAACCATCACTAACACACTAAGTTTCAACATTTCTTTCTTTTGGAATGACAGCATGCCTCACTCCATATATTTAAAGCAATGGTCTCCAAAGTTGTGAGCACCAGAGATGGCTAAATAGTGTGAGAAAAAAAAATACTAGAATATCTGTTTTCTATCAAAACAACTTTAAATGATTTAAAAGTCAACTTATATTAATATTTAATGTGCAGATTAACATTGGTGCCCTCACTCAGCCTGTAAGTCAACAGATGAGGTGTCCTATACATACAGGGATGGAAAGGGAAGAGTGGGGGTTTTATAAAGTGGATAGGTTGACAATGGTATTATCTTTTCTTTATTTACTTTTAGGGAAAGTTAAATTATAATAGTTTATGTGTGCCCTATTAGATTGGCTTAAATGCTGAGTTTTTACAAAACAATGACGTGAGAAGGGAAGTGATTCTGATTTATTTCTGTAACATTCAGGGGTTCACTGTTTATGTCATGGCAAAGTACTTTAAAGAGCTGTCAAGCTTAAAGATAAATAAAGCATTTTTCTTTTTAAAAGATAAGTGTTCCAATATATTGAATTTTTGGTGATAAAAAATTGCTATCTGTAGTGTGCTATCTAGCAGATATATTTTTTCAAATTCAACCTTCACTGTATCCTTAAGATAAAAATAATATTTTAATAACAAATGACAGTAACTCCATTTTGAAAGAAACTCCTTTGAATTTGGGTATTTGTTAGAGTTTCTCTCAATGTGAGATTTTTATTTTATTTTTGTTGTAAAAATATGTCATTTACATAGACTTTATCATCTGTGTGTTAAAACATAGAAATAGAAATTTTGAACCAGTTTCACATTCTCCAAATAGACAGTATTATTAAGCTTTGAACTATTTGTTTAAAATATAAAAGCGCAGCATATTCTAAACAATTCAGGAATAATCTATCAAGATCAGTTAGAATATAAAATTAAGAACTAAATTTCAGTTAAACACTTTTCATAATTAGAATAGAAAAATGTGTATCATAATTACCAAATATTTCCAATTATTAAACTCTCCAGTGAAATCTACATACATTTCTCAGCCTACACAGCCATCTTTTTAAAATCAGTATTATACTGGGGCTCCTGGGTGGTTCAGTTAGGTGTCCAACTCTGGCTCAGGTCATGATCTCGTGGGTTGTAGATTTGAGCCCCTTGTCAGGCTCTGTGCTGACAGCTCAGAGCCTGGAGCCTGTTTCAGATTCTGTGTCTCCCTCTCTCTCTGTTCCTCCCCCTCTGTCACTCTGTCTCTCTCTTTCTCTCAAAACTTACTAAGTATTAAAAAAATTTAAAAAACAAAATCAATATTATAATATACTTAATTTAGAACCAAAACTTCAAAATATTATTCAAAATCAAAGCGTTAAAATTCACTTTTCAATATGCTGAAGCATTTTCAATAGTATTTATTAAAATCAAAGAATTTTGGGTATGATTAATAAAAATTAATGTAATAATTTAAAATGTCATTTATTTATTTTTATCTTATCCTAATTTTTCTCACGTATATACTATAATATATATAAACATACTGCTATAGTAATACATGTATCTGATTTATAAATAAATTATATAACATAACTTATTTTATGAAAATTGTATATTATATAGTATTCTATAGCATATTTATGTAATAAGTATGGTAATGTATTTACAACTTACATATAGTTATATTCTATAAATCTGTGCTCATTATTATGTAAATAAATTATACATATATACTTGTCTATAGTTGCAGGTGTTCATTTTTTTAACTATTAGGAAAATGGGATCAAATTTTTTAGACATGTCAGCTTTAAAGGTGGGGAATTAAAGACAAACAGAAGTTGCCCCAACTTGGTCATTTTTGTATCTGTACTTGGCATTTTATTTTTTATATTTTCTCTCCTTTGAGGTATTTTTGAAATTTCCTATTGAAAAATAGAAATAGACCTGAAAGCAAGGTCTTCCTATAATTATAGCTGTAATAAGTTAAACTTGTAAATGGACAAGTAATTTATAGATTTCTCAAGTAAGGGAGAAAAATACTTTGGAGGATCAGATACAAATCAAGTTTGTCCTCTATAAGAAAAGATTTTGAAACCAGGGATTCTCTTTTTACTGAATTCCTCTCAAAGCTTGTGTAATTACTCTTAAGGTCCTTAATTTAATATTTATGAATTTTCATACTTTTTTTTATTTTTGTAAACATATATGTTGTCAATTCTATTATAGTTGACCCTGAACAATGGGGATTAGGGATGCTGATCCCCATGCAGTTGAAAATAGATGTGTAACTTTTGACTCCCCCAAAACTTAACTATAGTTTATTTGTGACTGGAAACCTTACCAATAACATAAATGGTAGATTAACACATATTTTGTATGTTATATGTATTACATACTACATTCTTACAAAAAAGTAAAATAGAGAAAAGAAAATGTTATTAAGAAAATCATCAGGTAGGGAAAATATATTTATAGGACTACACTATATTTATATTTTAAAAAAATCCACAAATAAGTAGACCCACACAGTTCAAACCCATACTGTTCAAGGGTCAACTGTATTTTTGCTAGTTCTTCAGAAGCAATCATTGTGTTTTGTGGTTGTGTATATCTACCTTTTGGTCTTCTCTTCTGTGCTCATTTTCACTTGATCCACTCCTATGTTTCCTCATGACTATTTTGTGTCTTCTGTTTCTCCAAGCTTCCAAAATCTCTTTGTTTATTCTTATTCACAGCAGATCATCTCACCTTCTATCTACTGAAGCAATCAGAAGAAAACTCCAAGAGCATTTGGGTGGCTCAGTTGGTTAAGCGTCCGATGTCAGCTCAGGTCATGATCTCACGGTTTGTGTTTGAGCCCTGCATCAGGCTCTGTGCTGACAGCTCAGAGCCTGGAGCCTGCTTGGAATCCTGTGTCTCCCTCTCTCTGCCCCTCCTTCATTCATGTGCTCTCTCTCTCTCTCAAAAATAAATAAACATTAAAATTTTTTTAAATAAATTAAAAAAAAGAAAACTCCGAGAAAGAAAGAATTATAATAAATGCACCAACTCATGTTCCTGCATCTATGACCTCCTTTGCTTCTATAACCTAGGTCAGCTCTTTACCTAAGCTAGATCACATCGTCTCATCTGCTCAGACTTAGCTCTCATAATGATCCCTTGTCTTTCCTCCATTGTCACCATTTTCCTCTCAGCTTTATCTCTTCGTTAGCATACAAACCATGGTTTATTTCTCTCACTTTAAAAAGTGAGTCAGATACCATATGTTTTCAGTTTTATGTGGATCCTGAGAAACTTAACAGAAGACCATGGGGGAGGGGAAGGAAAAAAAAAAGTTAGAGAGGGAGGGAGCCAAACCATAAGAGACTCTTAAAAACTGATAATAAACTGAGGGTTGATCGGGGGTGGGAGGGAGTGGAGGGGTGGGTGATGGGCATTGAGGAGGGCACCTGTTGGGATGAGCACTGGGTGTTGTATGGAAACCAATTTGACAATAAATTTCATAAAAAAAAAAAAAAAAGTGAGTCCAGGGGCACCTGGGTGGCTCAGTCAGTTTCATCAGTTCATCGTCAGCACAGTGGGGAGCCTGCTTGGGATTCTGTCTCCTCTCTCTCTGCCTCTCCCCTGCTCACGTATGTGGAATGGTCTCTCTTTCACTCTCCCTCTCTCTCAGAATAAATAAATTAAATAAACTTTAAAAAAAAGTGAGTCCACTTTGCCTTCCAATTCCAGCTTTTTTTTCTTCAGATTTCAACAGAAATCTGATATTTGTTTACATGTATAAAAAATATTTTCTATATTTGCTGAATCCATTCCCTTTGAACACACTCAGTCAGGCTTTTACCTCTACTCTACTACAAAACTGTTATCAGCATCTTCGATGATCATCCAATTGCCAAAATCAATGTTCAGTTCTCCAGACCTCATTTTCCTTGATGTGTAAGCAATTTTGTCAGAGTTGATTACTCTAGCCTCGTGAAACGCTTTTTGTACTATCCCAAAGATACACTCTGGTTTTCCTCCTTCCTCCTGATTGGCTTTTCTTTTTCTCCTTTATTTGTCATTGTTGACCTGGCTTTTAAACATTGGAGTCCCTTAGGATTGGAGTCCCTTAGGGTTCTCTCTTCTATTTTCTATTTTCTACATTTATGTAGTAGCTTGGTGTTGCCATCCATTAAACATATATATATATATATATATATATATATATATATATATATATACCTTGTCTACACTTTAGTCTATCATATATATATATATATATATATACACACATATGTATACATATGTAATATGTATATATATGTAAAACAACTTTTGTAATCCTACCACCATAATAATCACTGTTTATAATTTTTTCAGTATTTCAAGTCTTTTTTAAAAATAAAAATAGCCTTTTTTATTGTAGAAATACAATTCACAATGTACTAAGTATAAAATTAGAGAAATATGTTCAGAAAGCAAAATCATCTAAATACTGAAGAAGGAAGTTGAAAGAGAAAGAGTTGAAGGAGGAGGAAAAAGAGGACAAGAAGGAGAAGGAGGGAAGGAGTAAGGAAAGAAGGAGGAGATGGAAGAAGATAAAGATGAAGAAAAAGGAAGGAGGAGGAGAAGGAGGTGAAGGGAATATGTTTAAAACATCAAAGCTTGTCTCCAGTCCCAATATTTCTCCTCAGACTCTAACATCCAACTGCTTAGTCAACTTCTCTATTTGGGTGTCAAGTCAGTATCTTAAACTTTACACATCTAAAACTGAGCTCCTATTAATTTCCCCAAACCTGATGCTCTTACAATCTTCCACATCTCAGTGACTTCACTCTTGTATGTGATCAGAACAAAATTTTTAGTCTTTCTTTCCCAGTCCCTTCTTAAGTCTATTCTCCAAACAGCAGCAAAGTGATCCTGCTGACAACTGTTAAATTATGTTTTATCCATGGCCAAAATTTCTCAGTGACTTTACAATATTTTATAATTGTACAATGGGTTTTAACTGCAAACATCTGGGAAAACCAGAAAACTAAAAGATTTTCTTTGTATCACTGACATTATTCCCAGATAAACTATTTCTTAATGTTTATTTATTTTTGAGAGAGATAGACAAGTGCAAGCAGGGGAGTTGCAGACAGGGAGGGAGACACAGAATCCGAAAAAGCCTCCAGGATCTGAGCTGTCAGCACAGAGCCTGATGTGGAGCTCAAACCCGTAAACTGTGAGATCATGACCTGACCCGAAGTTGGATGAATAACCGACTGAGCCACACTGGAGACCCAGTTCCCAGATAAAATATTATTAAATGCTGGCCTCCTGAAAGCACCACCAAAATAACCTGTTGATAAAGCAGAACTGAGACTATTGCATCCTCTAGTGAGGGAGAACCTTGGGTTGAGAGGATTGGTAGCATTTCAGAAAAGCGAGAAAAATTGGGTTACTTTTGAGGCTTTCAGTTATAAAATAGATTTCTCAATGTGGGAGTTTAATTAAAATGGTAAGGATCATGGTATACTAGTGAAGGATTGGTAGACACAGATAGATGAAATTTCGAGGCAAGACTCTCACGATGCTGTCTGTGCAATATTTATTTTCCTCGGCAATTATTTCCTGGAACAGCAGTCATGTTGATAAAAATAGTGCAAGAGAAGGCATGCTATATGAAGATACAATCAAATAATAAAGTTATATTACTGTAGCTAGTAATCTGTTTTAAACATAAATGATTTTGATTCTCACCAGATACACCCACCTTCCCACTGGCTACCCATGCCTGCTCTCTGAAGTCAGAATATTAGAGAGTCTTCCTATTAATACATAGGACACATCAAATATGGAACATTGGGGGCACCTGGGTGGCTCAGTTGGTTAAGCCACTGACTCCGGCTCAGGTCGTAAGTTCGAGTTTGTAAGTTTGTAAGTTCGAGTCCCACCTTGGGCTCTGTGCTGACAGCACAGAGCATGGAGCCTGCTTCAGATTCTGTGTCTCCCCCTCGCTCTGCCCCTCCCCTGCTCACGTTCTGTGTCTCTCTATCTCTCAATAATAAATACACGTTAAAAAAATTTTAAAAAATACAGAACATTGGGTTGATTCATACATTATCAGCCCACTTTGGTCATTAAAAATATTTAAATACATAACTGCCGAGATTGACAGTGTTTATTGACTTAATTAGATCGACAGTACATTTATGTGCCAGAAAAGTATAGCATCAAAATGTTAATTTGATTGAAAATTAATAACTTCATTAAATATCCAAAATGCAAGATCTGTGCACCAATCGCACTGTTTCTGCCATGATCCAAGCCATCATCATATCTCATCAGAATTATTGCAGTGACCTCTCACTCTCTACTTGCCTCTCTCTTGCCCATCCTTTAGCCCATCCTCCTCAGAACAGCTGGAATGGTCCTGTTGATAACTCTCAGATTATGTTAAATCCTTGCCAAAATCTCTCAGTGTTTTCTTCCCCCACTATTTTCCTGAGCTTCTGTTAAACTCCACAAAATCAACCTTTATGGGAATTTTTGAGGGTATCTATCCCTAATATGTAACATCTCATCCTTCGGAATGCACCCTTAAAAATCATCAGTAGGAGCAACATCCAGCCCATTAATCCCAACCTTCACCTCTAGGCTTGTAATATACACTCCAACCACTAGAGGCACACTTCTCAGCAACAGAACAGGACTTCTCCACTCCCAGAGGACCAACAGTAAAAATTACATAAGTCTTCAAATCCTGCTTCTTGGAAATTCCAGCAATTAGAACAAAGTCACACAAACCACTCCCATACTTAATAAAAAGCACTGACATTTCTTTAGCCAGATGCTTCAGAGCACCACCTTTCTCTTGCGGAAGTTCCACCGCTGACTCCTGGTGCATTCTCTTAGGATTACAAGGTACTCTAAACTCTTCAAAATGTCCACCTTCAGAACAGTACTTCTTATTATCTTCATCTCTACCTCTCGCCGGCTCGAAGTGAGCCAAATTTTTTACCATGGCTTACAAAGCATTTTCTGACCTAGCTGCCCGTTAACTCTGATTTCATCTCCTGCTTTCAGTTACTTCGTCTGCTCCAGGCATACTGGCCTTTCCCTTCCTGGTCCATGTGTGGCTTGCTTGCTCCTGCCTCAGAGCCTCAGTGCTTGATATCTCATCCACCTAGAATATAATCCTCCATGTCAACACATATGCATTTTTTAGCCAACTTGTTTTTATTTTTCTCCATTGCACTCAGCACCACCCAATACACTGTATATCTAAATCCTTGCCTTTTTTTCCATCTGTGTTCTTCCACTGAAACATAGGATCTATTATTTTATTTCTGAATAGAAAACTTTTTACACCTAGTGATGGATCACAGGATAGGTTCACAGTCTTTCAAGGAAGGACACATTAAGCCTCACATGTATTATTTACAAAATGTTACCTGAAAATCATAAAAATGAATGAGTCATCCCTCTTGTATGTTCCTATGATCTTGTTCATGCCTCTCTTATACTGTTTAGCACATTCATGATAGTAGTGGTGTTCTTATTTATCTTTCTTTCTGCAGTAAGAAGTCTCTGAATTAAAAACATGCTTTATTCACATTTCTGTGGCCCGATCCCAGTGCAGAATTGATAGTCAATAAGCAAGATATAGGGGCCCCTGAGTAGTTCAGTCCGTTAAACACTCGACTCTTAATTTCAGCCCAGGTCATGATCTCGTTTTTTGTGAGTTGGAGCCTACATTGGGGTCTGTGCTGACAGCTGAAAGCTTGAAGGCTGCTTCAGATTCTGTGTCTCCCCTTCTCTCTGCCCCTCTCCCACTCTCACTCTGTATCTCTCTCTCAAAAATAAACATTAAAAATTTTTTAAAAATAAGCAAGATGTATTGTTGTTTGATCTCTCTTTTGTGATTTTATTTATTCATTTTCTCATTTATTTTTGCATTTGGAAGAGAAAGCAGGCATTAAAAAGTAAATGTTGAAAGCTCCTCACCACTCTGCAGTATAGGAAAACTGAGTGAAGTCAAGTTCATGGGGCTGTGCTAATTACACACTCCACCAATTGAAGAGATCCTTTCTGTTCTTTCTTCCCTTGTGTTCCTATGACTGTTATTGACAATTCCCCCATCTCACTATTTCTATGTCATTGGACTTTTCTGACTTCAGTTCTTAGATCCGAAGATACATAGAAAAGAGACATGCAGATAGGAATAAAAGGGAAAAACAGAACAAGGATGAAGTAAGAAAAGATAGATGAGGGAGGGGAGCCCAGGGCAGAGGAAGGAGAAGGAAATTCTAGGTCTGCGGGATATTTGCATCCTACAACTACTCTGCTGCAAGGGAAATCAGTAAGAAGTAAGCTCTGGAAAGTGATCACATTCAAACTGAAATGCCAGGGAAAGAATGGAAGAGAAGTGTGCCATAAGGAAGAGGTATACTATAGAGTAGAACAAATGAATTCACACATTACAGGTTTCACAACGTGGTACATACTATAAGAGGTGTTAATTTTAGTGTATGTTTCTCAAAGTTTGAGAAGCTGAAGGATGATGGTTTAAATAAAACTGTCACCATTGGTGGGTTTAGGTTTCTTTTCTGTTTATTTTTCTAATTAGCTCTGTTTTAAAATACTATGCTTTAAATTTTTTTTTTAATTTTATTTTTTATTTTTAAAAATGTACATCCAAATTAGTTAGCATATAGTGCAACAATGATTTCAGGAGTGGATTCCCTAATGCCCCTTACCCATTTAGCCCATCCCCCCTCCCACAACCCCTCCACAACCCTCAGTTTTTTCTCCATATTTATGAATCTCTTCTGTTTTGTCCCCCTCCCTGTTTTTATATTACTTTTGTTTCTTTTCCCTTATGTTCATCTGTTTTGTCTCTTCAAGTCCTCATATGAGTGAAGTCATATGATTTTTGTCTTTTTCTGACTAATTTCACTTAGCATAATACCCTCCAGTTCCATCCACATAGTTGCAAAAGGCAAGATTTCATTCTTTTTGATTGCTGAGTAATACTCCATTGTATATATATACCACTTCTTCTTTATCCATTCATCCATCGATGGACATTTGGGCTCTTTCCATACTTTGGCTATTGTTGATACTATTGTTGATAGTATAAACATGGGGGTGCATGTGTCACTTTGAAACAACACACCTGTATCCCGTGGATAAATGCCTAGTAGTGCAATTGCTGGATTGTAGGGTAGTTCTATTTTTAGTTTTTTGAGGAACCTCCATATTGTTTTCCAGAGTGGCTGCACCAGTTTGCATTCCCACCAGCAATGCAAAAGAGATCCTCTTTCTCTGCATCCTTGCCAACATCTGTTGTTGCCTGAGTTGTTCATTTTAGCCATTCTGACAGGTGTGTGGTGGTATCTCATTGTGGTTTTGATTTGTATTTCCCTGATGATGAGTGATGTGGAGAATTTTTTCATGTGTCAGTTGGTCACCTGGATGTCTTCTTTGGAGAAATGTCTATTCATGTCTTTTGCCCATTTCTTCACTGGATTATTTGTTTTTTGGGTGTTGAGTTTGAGAAGTTCTTTATAGATTTTGGACACTAACCCTTTATCTGATATGTCATTTGCAAATATCTTCTCCCAGTCTGTTGGTTGCCTTTTAGTTTTGCTAATTGTTTCCTTCACTGTGCATAAGTTTTTTATTTTGATGAGGTCCCAGTAGTTCATTTTTGCTTTTGTTTCCCTTGCCTCTGGAGACATGTTGAGTAAGAAGTTGCTGCAGCCAACATCAAAGAGGTTTTTGCCTGCTTTCTCCTCGAGGATTTTGACAGCTTCCTGTCTTACATTGAGGTCTTTTATCCATTTGAGTTTAATTTTGTGTATGGTATAAGAAAGTGGTCTAGGTTCATTCTTCTGCATGTTGCTGTCCAGTTTTCCCAGCACCACTTACTGAAGAGACTGTCTTTATTCCATTGGATGTTCTTTCCTGCTTTGTCAAAGATTAGTTGGCTATATGTTTGTGGGTCCATTTCTGGGTTCTCTATTCTGTTCTATTGATCTGAGTGTCTGTTCTTGTGCCATTACCATACTATCTGGATGATTACAGCTTTGTAGAATAGCTTGAAGTCTGGGATTGTGATGCCTAATGCTTTGGTTTTATTTTTCAAGATTGCTTTGGCTATTTGGGGCCTTTTCTCATTCCATACAAATTTTAGGATTATTTGTTCTAGCTCTTTGAAGAATGCTGGTGTTGCTTTGATAGGGATTGCATTGAATATGTAGATTGCCTTGGGTAGTATCGACATTTTAACAATATTTGTTCTTCCTATCCAGGAGCATGGAATATTTTTCCATTTTGTTGTGTCTTCTTCAATTTCTTTCATAAGCTTTCTATAGTTTTCAGTGTATAGATTTTTCACCTCTTTGGTTACATTTATTCCTAGGTATTTTATGGTTTTTTGTACAAGTGTAAATGGGATCGATTCCTTGATTTCTCTTTATGTCGCTTCATTGTTTGTGTATAGGAATGCAACCGATTTCTGTGCATTGATTTTATATCCTGCAACTTTGCTGAATTCATGAATCAATTCTAGCAGTTTTTTGGTGGAGTCTTTTGGGTTTTCCATATAGAGTATCATGTCATCTGCAAAGAGTGAAAGTTTGACCTCCTCCTGGCTGATTTGGATGCCTTTTATTTCTTTGTGTTGTCTGATTGCAGAGGCTAAGACTTCCAATACTATATTGAATAACAGTGGCGAGAGTGGACATCCCTCTCTTGTTCCTGACCTTAGGGGGAGAGCTCTCAGTTTTTCCCCATTGAGGATGATATTAACTTTGGGTTGTTCATATATGGCTTTTATGATCTCGAGGTATGCTCCTTCTATCCCTATTTTCTTGAGCGTTTTCATCAAGAAAGGATGCTGTATTTTGTCAAATGCTTTCTCTGCATCTATTGAGAGGATCATATGGTTCTTATCCTTTCTTTATTGATGTGATGAATCATGTTAATTGTTTTGAGGATATTGAACCAGCCCTGCATCCCAGGTATAAATCCCACTTGGTCATGGTGAATAATTTTTTTAATGTATTGTTGAAGCCAGTTGGCTAATATCTTGTTGAGGATTTTTGCATCCATGTTCATCAGGGAAATTGGTCTATCGTTTTCCTTTTTAGTGTGGTCTCTGGTTTTGGAATCAAGGTAATGCTGGCTTCATAAAAAGAGTTTGGAAGTTTTCCTTCCATTTCTATTTTTTGGAACAGCTTCAAGAGAATAAGTGTTAACTCTTCCTTAAATGTTTGGTAGAATTCCCCTGGAAAGCCATCTGGCCCTGGACTCTGGTTTTTTGGAATATTTTTGATTTCTAATTTGATTTCCTTACTGGTTATGGGTCTGTTCAAATTTTCTGTTTCTTCCTGTTTCAATTTTGGTAGTATATATGTTTCTAGGAATTTTTCCATTTCTTCCAGATTTCCCATTTTATTGGCATATAATTGCTCATAATATTCTCTTATTACTGTTTTTATTTCTGTTGTGTTGGTTGTGATCTCTCCTCTTTCATTCTTGATTTTATTTATTTGGGTCCTTTCCTCTTTCTTTTTGATCAAACTGGCTAGTGGTTTATCAATTTTGTTAATTCTTTCAAAGAATCAGCTTCTGGTTTCATTGATCTGTTTTGTTTGTTTGTTTGTTTCTTTTTTGGTTTTGATAGCATTAATTTCTGCTCTAATCTTTATTATTTCCTGTCTTCTGCTGGTTTTGGGTTTTATTTGCTGTTCTTTTTCCAGCTCCTTAAGGCATAAGGTTAGGTTGTGTATCTGAGATCTTTCTTCCTTCTTTAAGAATTACTGGATTGCTATATACTTTCCTCTTATGACCACCTTTGCTGCGTCCCAGAAGTTTTGGGTTGTGGTGTTATCATTTTCATTGACTTCCATATACTTTTTAATTTCCTCTTTAACTGCTTGGTTAGCCCATTCATTCTTTAGTAAGATGTTCTTCAGTCTCCAAGTATTTGTTACCTTTTCAAATTTTTTCTTATTGTTGATTTTAAGTTTCATAGCATTGTGGTCTGAAAATATGCATGGTATGATCTCAATCTTTTAGTACTTCTTGAAGGCTGATTTGTGTCCCAATATATGGTCTATTCTATAGAATGTTTCATGTGCATTGGAGAAGAATGTATATTCTGCTGCTTCAGGATGAAATGTTCGGAATACACCTGTTAAGTCCATCTGGTCCAGTGTGTCATTCAAAGCCATTGTTTCCTTGTTGATTTTTTGATTAGATGATGTGTCCATTGCTGTGAGTGGGGTTTTGAAGACTCCTACTATTATGGTATTACTATCGATGAGTTTCTTTATGTTTGTGATTAACTGATTTATATATTTGGGTGCTCGTACATTTGGCGCATAAATGTTTACAATTGTTATGTCTTCTTGGTGGATAGACCCCTTGATTATGATATCATGCCCTTCTGCATCTCTTGATACAGTCTTTATTTTAAAGTCTAGATGTCTGATATAAGTATGGCTGATCCAGTTTTCTTTTGTTGACCATTAGCATGATAAATGGTTCTCCATCCCCTTATTTTCAATCTGAAGGTGTCTTTAGGTCTAAAGTGGGTCTCTTGTAAACAGCATATAGATGGATCTTGTTTTCCTATCCATTCTGTTACCCTATGTCTTTTGATTGGAGCATTGAGTCCACTGACATTTAGAGTGAGTACTGAAAGATATGAATTTATTGCCATTATGATGCTTGTAGAGTTGGAGTTTCTGGTGGTGTTCTCTGATCCTTTCAAACCTTTGTTGCTTTTGGTATTTATTTATATATATATTTTTTCATCCTTTCTCCCCTCAGAAAGTCCCCCTTAAAATTTCTTGCAGGGCTGGTTTAGTGGTCACAAACTCCTTTAATTTTTGTTTGTCTGGGAAACTTCTTATCTCTCCTTCTATTTTGAATGACAGCCTTGCTGGATAAAGAATTCTTGGCTGCATACTTTTCTGATTCAGCACACTGAATATATCCTGCCACTCCTTTCTGGTTTGCCAAGTTTCTGTGGATAGGACTGCTGCAAACCTGGTCTGTCTTCCCTTGTATGTTAGGGACTTTTTTTTTTTTCCCTTGCTGCTTTCATGATTCTCTCCTTGCCTGAATATTTTGTGAATTTGACTATGATGTGCCTTGTTGATGGTCAGTTTTTGTTGAATCTAATGGGGGGTCCTCTGTGCTTCCTGGATTTTGATGTCTGTGTCTTTCCCCAGGTTAGGCAAGTTTTCTGCTATGATTTGCTCACATAACCCTTCTACCCCTATTTCTCTCTCTTCCTCTTCTGGGACCCCTATGATTCTGATGTTGTTCCTTTTTAATGAGTCACTGATTTCTCTAATTCTTAAATCGTGCTTTTTTGCCTTCATCTCCCTCTTTTTTTTTTCTGCTTTATTATTCTCTATACATTTGTCCTCTTTATCGCTGATTCTCTGTTCTGCCTCATCCATCCTTGCCGCCACTGCATCCATCTGTGATTGCATCTCAGAGCATTTTTAATTTCATTCTGGCTATTTTTTACTTCTTTTTTCTCTGCAGAAAAGGATTCTAATCTATTTTCGACTCCAGCTAGTATTCTTATTATCGAGATTCTAAATTCTGGTTCAGACATCTTGCTTGTATCTGTGTTGGTTAAATACCTGGCTGTCGTTTCTTGGTGCTTTTTCTTTTGGGGAGAATTCCTTCATTTAGTCATTTTGAGGGGAGAAAAGGAATTAATGAGGTAGAAAAATTGAAATTAAAAAAATTAAAATTAAAAAATATTAAAATTCAAAATTCAAAACACACCCACACACACAAATCGAATAGATGATGCATATCCTAGGTGTGTTTTGGTCTGGGTGTTGAAAGTGGTTTGACAGATTAGAGAAAAAAAAGGTGGGGGGAAGAAAAAAGGAAATCATTTGAGAATTTGAAAAAATGAATACACTGAAGTAGAGTAAAATGAGATGATGGGGGTAAAATAGAATTTGAAAAAATATACACAAAGGTACAGAATATAGTAGAAAAAAATTAAAGAAAAATATTTTTAATAAAAATTAAAAATAATATGATTTTTTCTTTTTCTGTATTTAAGAAAAAAGAAAAGAAATGAAAAAGAGAAAAAAGATAAAGAAAGAAAAAAGAAATCGTTTGAAAATTTGAAAAAGTGAATACACTGTAGTAGACTAAAATAAAATGATGGAAGTAAAATAGAATTTGAAAAAAATTACATAAAAGCAAAAAATATAGCAAAATATTAAATAAAAATATTTTAATAGAAATTGAAAAAATGAAGTTTTTCTCTTTCTGCATTAAAGAAAAAGAAACGAAAAAGAGAAAAAAGAAAAAGAAAGAAAAAAAGGAAAATGTTTGAAAATTTTAAAAGGTGAATACACTGTA
The DNA here is from genome assembly GCF_028018385.1 of Neofelis nebulosa. Classification (NCBI taxonomy): domain Eukaryota; kingdom Metazoa; phylum Chordata; class Mammalia; order Carnivora; family Felidae; genus Neofelis; species Neofelis nebulosa. The sequence continues at coordinate 71,384,308 of NC_080784.1, read as the reverse complement.
GTAGACTAAAATAAAATGATGGAAGTAAAATAGAATTTGAAAAAATTTACACAAAATTTAAAAATGTAGTAATAAAAATTAAAGAAAGATATTATTAATAAAAATTGAAAATAAAAATGAATTTTTTCTCTTTCTATATTAATGAAAAAGAAAAGTGTAAAAGAGAAAAAGAAAAAAAAAAAAAAGAAAAAAATTGGAATAGATGAACCTGCTAACAGATTGAAGTAGGACTGAAATTGCTTCATTTTCCCCTAGAGGTCAGTCTATGTAGCACTTTATAGACCATAAACTAAGCTGCTGGTGAGACTTGTATTCTTGAAGAGCAAAGTTGGCCCTGTTGGGCGGGGCTCACTGTAATGGCTCCGCTCTCCACTAGATGGCGCTGCTAACCTACTGGGTTGGATTGTTGAGGAGCTCGTAGGTGTGTATGCGCATGCGCGGGAGTGCTGAAAATGGCGCCGCCCAGATACCCAGTCTGTTCTTCTGGATCAGCAATTGTGCACCCGTCCTCCATTGTCAGCTCTTGTCCACTCTCCAGTTTTTCACTCTCTGTGACCAGGCCCCAGGCAGTACCTCTCTACTGAATTTTGTCTCAGACGCGGCTGTTTTCCCCGGCCCTTTACTTCCGAAGGACTGTGCCTTTGACCCACTCCACCCCTCTGCAGGAGGGTTTCCCCGAGCAATGGCTGAATACCAGCTGCACCCAGGAATGCCCGCTGGACCCTGTTGTTGCCGGTGCCACCCCCCCCCCCCCCGAGACTGCAGCCAGGTGCCAGCCTGCCCCAGAAAAAGTTTGCGAGATGGTGTAGCAGCCGCATTTCAGGGATTATGGAAAATCGCAACATACATCTGGCACCAGGCTTCACCTTCAACAACCTTGCCCCCAGCACCAGCGAATGTGGCTGCCTTCCGGGGTGTGCTGGGACCAGGTGGCTTCAACAGTCTCTACCAAGTGTCCTTCCAGCAGTGGAACCACTTTTCCTTGTGTGGCCCGAAAACCTCCCAGACCCCACTCTGTTCCTGGGGATTCACCCTTCCCACCAGAGCACCGCCAGGTATCAAGCTGTGGAGTTGCAGTGTTTGCGCTCCCCTTGTTTACAGTCTTAATGGAATTTAAACCCTCTCCTTTCTCCTTTGTCCCTGTTTAGTCCCTGCGGTTGTTTCCAATTTTCCACTTTCTCTCCAGCTGCTTTTGGGGAGAGGTGCTTTTCCCGTATTCTCCCCCTTCCCAGTCTCCGTCCTCTCTCTGCTCACAAAAGCACCTCCCTTCCTGCTACTTCTCGCTCCCCAAATTCACCTCTATGTGCCTTGTACCTGCTGAATTCTGTGGTTCAGGTTGTGCCGATTGTTGTGTTAATCTTACAATCAGTTCTCTAGGTGTGTAGGATGGTTTAGTGTTGTTCTGGCTGTATTTCATGGATGCGAAACACACAAAAAACTTCCATGCTGTTCCACCATCTTGGCTCCTCCTTCTAAAATTTTTTTAATGTTTATTTATTTTTGAGAAAGAGACAGCAAGCAGGGGAGGGGCACAAGGAGAGGGAGACACAGAACCTGAAGCAGGCTCCAGGCTCTGAGCTGTCAGCAGAGTCTGACGTGGGGTTCAAACCCACAAATCGTGAGATCATGACCTGAGCTGAAGTTGGACGCTTAACCAACTGAGCCACTCAGGTACCCCAAAATACTATGCTTTTAAATATCTGCTTTTCTAAAAGCTAAACTAAAACTTTCGTTTTTTTGTTTGATTGCTGCTTTGTTTGCGAAAGATTTCGAGGGACACCAAAAGCTTGTTTTAAGAAAGATGCTTTTATTCATTAGTATTGTATTTCCCTTATTTTGATTTATAAAAGTTTTTCACATTAAACATTTAGCAAGTGACCTTGAAATGAGGCTAAACTCCAAGTCAAATGTCAGCAGAAAGAAATATCAGGTTTTATGAAAATTTTGCTTATGAATTTTAAATGAGAATAATGTCCTTTCATTTTTAAAAACATTCTAGTCTCTTTCACCTTTATTACTGCTATAACCTTTAATATTTCAGACAAAGACTTTTCAATTGTTTGAATTAGTAAAATTTATACAGAGGGAACTTATGAATAGTGATCATTAAAATTTTTCCATTTGCCAATACTAACGTAATTTCTAGAACTAATTCTATGACATTTAACAAAATTTCCAGGTATACTCTCTGGATTATTTTATCAATGTTCTCTTTTGGAATTTTTAAAAATATTGTTTTATTAATATGGTGCTATGTACATAATGAATTTAGATTGGAAGCAAATACCAAAAAAAGAAGAAAGAAAAGAAAAAAAAAGAAAAAGAAAAATTAAGTTAGTAGATGTAGAATAGAACAAGAACCTTAGTCACAAAGTAGGAAATCAAGGCGGGTAGCCAAAAGCTACTTTAGAATTATAATTTATTATAATTAATTATTCAGAATTTTTCTTTTTACTTTCACTATAAAAATGATACTGCATGCTGCCTTTTCCAAATCTCTTTCCCTGTCCCAGCTAAAATAAGAAGAGTAAAGGAATATTATGTTAATCACTACTAGGTATTTAAAACTAATAGCTTGTATCAGTTTCCATTATCCACCAGGGAATATTTAGAAGTTCTGTTGGTTTTCCAATATATTAAAGCAATTTATGATAAACTGAAAGCATCAAAAAAAACCTTTAAACAGAGCTTGATTATAATAAAACTGTCACTGTGTGTTTGTAAGTGTTTTAACATATCTTATCCTGTTTAAATATTATAATTACTCTATGAAATAAGTGCCATAGGATAGAATAAACATTGAGACTTAGAGAGTTCCATGAACCTGTCACACAGTTAAGTGCTGATCTGGAATTTTTTTAATTTTTATTTATTTTTGTTTGAAACATTGTGAGCAGGGGAAAGGGACAGAGGGAGAGAGAGAATCTTAAGCAGGCTGTATGCTCAACATGAGTCCAATGCACAAGGTTGATCTCACAATCCTGGGATCATGACCTAAGCCAAAATCAACAGTCATATGCTCAACCAGCTGAGCCACCCAGGTGTTCCTGATATGAGATTTGAATTGAAAGTTGTCTGATTCCAGCAACTAAGTTTTTAAATAGTGTGGTGGATGGTATTGCCTGTTCAAAATGTCTGCTGTTCCTTTTCTGTGTCCCCTTTCTATGGAGGACTATACATATGGTCCCCAACTTATGATGATTTGACTTACAATTTTTCTAACTTACAATGAGGCAAAAGCAATACACATTCAGTAGAAAGCATACTTCGAATTTTGATCTTTTCCAGGCTCCGTTAAGCAGTAGGATATTCTATTATGATGTTGGGTGGGGACAGTGAACCTAGTTCCCAGTCAGCCACACAATCAGAAGAGCAAGGAACTAGTATAACTACAAACACTCCATATCCATACAACCATTCCTTTTTTTTTAAAGGTTATTTATTCATTTTGAGAGAGAGATAAAGAAAGAGGGAGTGGGGAGGGGCAGAGAGACAGAGAATGTCAAACAGGCTTCACACTGTCAGCACAGAACCCCATGCGGGGCTCAGACCCACGAACCGTGAGATCATGACCTGAGCTGAAATCAAGAGTGAGACGCTTAACCAACGGAGCCACCTAGGGACTCCCCTATAGCCATCCTGTCCCTTTCAGTATAACATTCATTAAATTACATGAGATATTCAACACTTTATTATAAAATAAGCCTTGTTAGATGATTTTACCCAACTGTAGGCTCATGTAATGTTCTGAACATATTTAAGGTAGGCTAGGCTAAGCTATAATGTTTGGTAAGTTATATGTATTAAATGCATTTTGATTTACGATACTTCTACCTTACAATGGGCTTATTGGTACATAATCCCATCCCTAAATCAACTTCACTGGCTTGTTCATGAGACTCACTGGCTTTGGCAAAGGGATGATGGAAATTGACATGTGCCATTTCCAAACAGAAGATTTACAAGCCATCACATGGTTTTCCACCTTGTTATTTCCCGTTTCCCTTGAGCTTGGCAGTGTCCCCAGTTGCCCTGATCCTACAGTCTAGGTCTCAGGTGATGGTGACTCTGAACAAGGTGCTGGACAGTGATAAATATGAAACTGAGCATCACTGTCCTGTGTCAATGAGACCTACAGGTCAGTTTTTGTTATAGCAGAACTGAGCCTAGCTTGACTAATACATTATTCAGTCTGTGCCTCTATTTTCTTGTTCTATGTAGAGAAATTTATTTGTAATGTCAATTTTTTTTCTTTACTGCAAATAAACTGGAACAAATGAAAATCTCCTTCCCTGCAAAACATTCTGAATACATCATAAAGTCCTTTCGTAAACTATGTAAACATACAACATGATTAAATTATGAGGGCATGAGAAATATAAAATGCCTGCTCTGGTTGGATGTTGCACAAAGTGCATATCAAGTAGAAGAGCAAATACTTTTCAGAGATTATTTCCATTATCTACTGTTAATAACACCTCTCTTGGTACTGGCTAAACCATTTAAACTTTGTCTGCAAGCACATTTAAAACAGATTCTGTTGACAGGTGCAGTTCCAAAGACTCTTTCATCTTCAGTGAAATTATATTGCTCTCCCACTCACACTCCTTCCTTTAAAATGGTACTTACACCCACTGCCGCCTGGATGCTTTTATTGTAGAGGAAAGACGAAAGAGTGATTCATCTAGTTTTTAATCTTTTGGCCTTTTTAGTGGGATGGTAGAATCACAGGAATTAGGGATAAAAATGATCAATTGCTTTTGCATTTACATTTTTATACCCATAGTCAGCAGCTTCCCAACAGTGAGGTTGAATATAAAGGATAGGTAAGCCAAAACCCTCTGCTACAGATTATCAACCACCCATAGACCTGAGGGTGGGCATGTGTGCTTTATTTAGAAAGACTTCTTGAAAGATGTCACCATCATCTTCTTTTAAATTCAGCCTCTTTTGGCTCAGCATGTATCCATTGATTTTGTTTTGGCTGCAATCTGTTAAAAAACATGATAAACAACCATGAATTTCTCATTTGCAACCATTTATGTATATGGGAAGTGACTTATTGATCTTCCAATTGAACAGTCATTGCTCACTCTTCATCAGCCTATTCTTCATCAGTGTTATTTACCACCGCCCAGGCACTGACCTGACTGTCGGGCTGTGAGCAGCTCTGTAGACAAGAGCACTGCTTCTGTGGTTACAGCAGCCATATATCAAATGCTTGCAACAGGCTAAATGGAAACTTCAGGCACAATATAAATAGATTTTAAATGATTACTGTAGCCTCTTCTTGATGGGTCAGACCTAGCAAGACACTTTATCACCTCCTCAGCCATCGTTTTTGGCCCCAATAACAATTTTTTGGTGGATGTTCTTAATAAAATTGAAATCATCAACAGAAAGGTCTAGATAATGCAGGTAAATTGACAAAGATATGTGCCTCCCTCATGTTAGCAGCTTTTGACATTTCTCAATGATTACTTCATGGTTAAAGGTAATAAAATAGTAAATGTGTTCTAGGAAATTCCATCAGAAGGATTATAAAGTATAGCAATTAAAAAGGGGGTCAAGACTTGGTCTTCATCATATTCTCCTTCTTGTTTTTGGTATCATGTATAGCAGATTATTGAGACTTCCATATAAGCTTTTCTCTTGCTTTGCTATTCATTTTGCTTACTGCTTTAAAAGAAATATCTAGAGCAGTGCAGTGTAATAGAGCTTTTTGCAATGATTGAAATGTTCTATAATCTGCACAATCCAGTATCATACAGTCACTAGCTACAGTGCCTAATAAGCACTTGAAATGTACAAGTACAACTGAGAAACTGATTTTTAAATTATATTTAATTTCACTTGACTTAAACATTTATATGGGGCTAGTGATTACCACATTGTACAGACAGGCCTAGACCATACATAATTTACATTCTTAGAATCACAGAACATTAATGTTGAAAGCAGTTTGCAAAGAATCTAACCTAAGCTCTCTATATTGTTACTCACCTGTTGGAGAGATGATTTCTGACATTATCTTTGTCAATTATAGTTGCTTGCTCCATCTAATCACTACAGATGAAGCCAGAGTCCAAAAGTTTCTGGGTTTTATTCTTGCAAACTGTATAACTGTATTTATCAACGATAAAATAGTTTAAATAGGCAAATAGTATTGTTAAAATGGTGAATGATGGAGCTCCTGGATGGCAAGTTGGTTGAGCATCCAACTCTTGATTTCAGCTCACATCATTATCCCAGGGTTGTGGGATTGAGCCCCTCACAGAGCTCTGTACTGATGGAGCCTGCTTGAAATTCTGTCTCTCCCTCCCTCTGGCACTCTCCCACACTCACACACTCTCTCTCTGTGTTTAAAATTTAAAAAAAAGGGTGAATGATAAACATATCTAAGAATTCTACATATCATCTAAAATAATGTTGCTTGCCCTTAGAATTCATGCAGAAGTCTGGCGTTCTAAGAGCTAAAACAAATAATCCTAAAATTTGTATGGAATCACAAAAGACCCCAAATAGCCAAAGTAATGTTGAAAATGACAGCCCAAGCTAGAGGCATCACAATCTCAGACTTTAGCCTCTACTACAAAGCTGTAATCATCAAGACAGTATGGTATTGGCATGAAAACAGACACATAGACCAATGGAATAGAATAAAGAACCCAGAATTGGACCCAGAAATATATGGCCAACTAATCTTTGACAAAGCAAGAAAGAGTATCCAATGGAAAAATGACAGTTTCTTTAGCAAATGGTGCTTGGAGAATTGGACAGCAACATACAGAAGAATGAAACTGGACCACTTTGTTACACCATACACAAAAATACACTCAAAATGGATGAAAGACCTAAATGTGAGACAGGAAACCGTCAAAACCCTAGAGGAGAAAACAGGCAACAACCTCTTTGACTTTAGCCCCCATAACTTCTTACTCAACATGTCTCCAGAGGCAAGGGACATAAAAGCAAAAATGAACTATTGGGACCTCATCAAAGTAAAAATCTTCTGCACTGCAAAGGAAACAATCAACAAAACTAAAAGGCAACCGATGAAATGGGAGAAGGTATTTGCAAATGACATATCAGATAAAGAGTTAGTATCCAAAATCTATAAAGAACTTGCCAAATTCAACACCCAAAAAACAAATAATCCAGTGAAGAAATGGGCAGAAGACATGAATAGACACTTTTCCAAAGAAGACATCCAGATGGCCAACAGACATATGAAAGAATGCTCAGGATCGCTCATCATCAGGGAAATACAAATCAAAACCAAATTGAGATACCACCTCACTGGTCAGAATGTCTAAAATTAACAATTCAGGAAAGAACAGATGTTGGTGAGGATGTGGAGAATAGGAAGCCCTCTTGCACTGTTGGTGGGAATGCAAACTGGGGCAGCCACTCTGGAAAACACCGTGGAAGTTCCTCAAAAAATAAAAAATAGAATTACCCTACTACCCAGAAATAACACTACAAAGAATTTATCCAAAGGATAAAGGAGTGCTGATTCATAGGGACACATGTACCTCAATGTTTATAGCAACACTATCAAGAATAGCCAAATTATGGAAAGAGCTCAAATGTCCATCAACTGATGAATGGATAAAGAAGATGAGGTTTATATATACAATGGAATACTACTTGACAATGAGAAAGAATTAAATCCTGCCATTTACAACAATGTGGATGGAACTGGAGAGTATTATGCTAAATGAAATAAATCAGTCAGAGAAAGACAGATTATCATATGTTTTCACTCATATGTGGAATTTGAGAAACTTAACGGAAGACCATAGGGGAAGGGAATGGGAAAAAATAGTTTTGGGGAGCCTGGGTGGCTCAGTTGGTTAAGCATCTGACTTTGGCTCAGGTCATGATCTTGCAGTCCATGAGTTCCAGACAACTCAGAGCCTGAAGCTTGCTTCAGGTTCTGTGTCTCCCTCTCTCTCTCTGCCCCTCCCCCACTCACACTTTGTCTCTCAAAATTACATAAATGTTAAAAAAATATTTAAAAAGTAGTTTCAAATAGGGAGGCAAGCCATAAAAGGCACTTAAATACAGAGAACAAAATGAGGGTTGATGGGGGCGGGGCTGAGGGACACGGAAAATGGTTGATGGGCATTGAGGAGGGCACTTGTTGGAATGAGCACTGGGTATGGTATGTAAGCGATGAATCATAGGAAACTACTCCTGAAGCCAGGAGCACACTCTATACACTGTATGTTAGCAAACTTGACAATAAATTATATTAAAAAAAGGAATTCATTCAGAAGTAAATACAAAAAATGAAGTTGGATGTGAGTATGTATTCGGATGGAAATGGAACAGAAAACATTATTTCTTCAGAAACATGGAGAATATTCTTTGTTGCTAGAAGCCATGCCTTGTTTATCTTTGTCTCTTTAGAACAGAGCACAGTAATTCCAATTTGAGAGATGACCAATAAATGTTCTATGGACTTACTGAAATTAAATGATTACATTAATGGAGATGAATGCATTTCAGTGGTTCGTATCTTGTCCACCATATATTGACCAATAGAGCTTATTACTTCACTGGTCCTTCATTATGGCTTTATATTGGGGGCACCTGGCAAACTTAAAAAATGTCTATGCCAACTCCAGGAAAAATGGGGGCCAAGGCATCAGTAGTTTTAAAATGTTCTCAGCTAATACTACTGACCAGTAAGTGTTGGAAAAGATTATTTGTTTAGTAAATTATGGTAATAAGTCAAAGTTAAAATATATTTCAGAGTCAAATTAATCTTGACTCTAATTTATAACATTAAAATATGCCAAAGAAGACTGTAGCTGGACTGATAAAAACACCTTATCACTAATAAAAATAGAAAGATAAACTTTTACTAATTTTTAAAACAATCAAGAAAAAGACAATCAAAGACAAAAATCAGTGAATTCTATTCTCATCGTGGTTTCACATATCCATAGATAATAGCTGAGAGATTAGGAAGTCCTAAGTGACAGAATCAAATTTTCATGGCATAAGATATCGGTCATAAGAGAGAAATCACTCTTTTTTTTAATATAAAATTTATTGTCAAACTGGGTTCCATACAACACCCGGTGCTCATCCCAACAGGTGCCCTCCTCAATACCCATCACCCACCCTCCCCTCCCTCCCACCCCCCATCAACCCTCAGATTGTTCTCAGTTTTTAAGAGTCTTTTATGGTTTGGCTCCCTCTCTCTAAACAGTGTGGAGGTTCCTCAAAAAATTAAAAATAGATCTACCCTATGACCCAGCAATAGCACTGCTAGGAATTTACCCAAGGGATACAAGAGTGCTGATGCCTAGGGGCACTTGTACCCCAATGTTTATATCAGCACTTTCAACAATAGCCAAATTATGGAAACAGCCTAAATGTCCATCAACTGATGAATGGATAAAGAAATTGTGGTTTATATGCACAATAGAATACTACGTGGCAATGAGAAAGAATGAAATATGGCCTCTTGTAGCAACGTGGATGGAACTGGAGAGTGTGATGCTAAGTGAAATAAGCCATACATAGAAAGACAGATATATGTTTTCACTCTTATGTGGATCCTGAGAAACTTAACAGAAGATCATGGGGGAGGGGAAGAAAAAAAAAAGTTAGAGAAATCACTCTTAAGAATGAAACAGAGTTTGGACCAAAGAACTGGACTTCACAACTGGGCTTTGGCAGAAGGGAAGAAAGGATATGCATATGTATGTGTCAGGTATTTGAATAATAGCTGTACTTGTCAGTAACTGCTGCTGTGTGTATATGTGTATATATAGTTACAAAGAGGCCAATTTTAGAGAAAGTAATAGAGCTTAAAATGAAAATAGAGCTTTTATTTGTTTGTTTGTTTTTTAAGTCAGAATGTTTTCTCCCTTCCTGCTTATCAAAAGCCTTTCTATCCTTCGAGGACAAGCTTGGAAATTTTTAAAAAATCTCATATTTGTTAATAAAACATTAGTTAAAACTTTAATTGAAAATAGAGGCGTCAATTCTAAATATAGTTAATGGTAATATTTGAGTCAAAAAATTGTTAATAGTGACTGCAGGAACAAATGTAGCAATTATCTTTTATTTGTAAAGCAAAGAGAAGTTGGAAAATATCTACTTACTACTTATCATAAAATGTAAGTACTTTACTTATTATAAAATATAAGTAAAGGTTATATTTATACTGTATTTGTATTCATTACAAAGTAGAATTTCTGATGGTGTCTTTAAAAAAAGCGATTTATTATAATTTGCATAGATATCTCTGAAAATTCTTCCACTCCAGACTATTTACTTATGACTTTGAGATTATATCTTATAGAAAATATAAACCTAACTTAAAATCTTGAATATGTATGTGCATAGAATAAATATTCACTGATTGATTTAGATGAAAAATAAGGACGTTATTGGGCAAGTTGAAATTTGGGGTGCCTTGGTAGCCCAGGAATATAATTCCCTTATGAGAGATACTATGTATGCGTATGTGTGTGTTTGTGTGGGTGGGCGTATGTTTACGGATTTTGAATTCAAAAAGAGTTCTTAGCTTTGGAAGTAAGAAATCATATAGATGATAAATTTTTATCTTCTGGGTCCATTAGGAACAAAGTAAACAGATACAGAACAAAAGTCACATAGAACATAACTGTGGTATCTCCTGAAACATTTTATGAAGGCCACTCAGCAGGAATATTAAAGGAAATTTACCAGGTATAGACCTGAGGATTCTGAAAATAAAAACAAAGGTTAAAATTGTTAATTATAATCACTAATCTTTTCATCATTTGTAAAAAGGAAAAATTCTTCTTAAAATATGGTCAATCAGCTTCCTTTTTGACAGACTCTGCAGTCGTTGGTGCCAGTTGGAATTCTGCATTACAAATAGAGGCTCCATTCCCTTCCAGAGAGAAGAGAGTTTGATGAACAATTGTGAGAATTGTTAAGTGGATTTCTCCATTCCCCAGATTCAGGAAACAAACTTGATGATGTATCTTTAAGGAAATGTACATAATTCTAATTTTAGAATTTTATTGTCAACACAATATAATGTAAGATTCTGTATTTTTACAAATAAAAATGAATGAAAATATTTAAAAAGGAGACAATAGTTGAATTCTCTGTATGTGTAAGAATAGACAGATTAAAAATCACAGGGGTCTAAAAAAAAAAAAAAAAAAAAAAAAAAAAAAAAAAAAAAAAAAAATCACAGGGGTCTATTTAAAACCCTGCATGGTGTTTTCATTTTCAGAGAAATAAACTAATGCGAGATAAATCTCTTTCGTGTCTGATGAACAATATTATTGCTCTATTTGCATTTTAGATTATAGATGGAAAAGGAAATGATATATTTGCCTAAGATTTTCCAAAGAGTGAATGTAGAGCCAGGAATAAAATGTCTCTTATTCACGGTTCCAAATCTCTTACTTCCTCTGCTTGACAAGATGACAACATCCTTCTGCAGAAAAACAGATTCCAATTATATAACCATCTTTGAATCAGATAAGCGATGGTCTGAGAATGCATATACACTACAAATTAAAAGTAGCATTATTCTAAAACCTGTTTTCTTCATTTTTTAGAAACAACATTGGTGAAAAGTTACAGAGATCATGCACCATATTAGACTTCTCTAAATAATCAAATGATTCCAGATGCAGTAACCAGTGTTTTGATTAAAGAGCACACTTCAAACTTGGAATTTCACTGCTCTTAAATAACCTTCCTGGCAGTAAACATTATGCAAATACAGGCAATGAGGGAAAACCACTTCTGAAAACTGCAGTGTGCATTTAAGTAAACAGCTATTGAACACAGAAATGTGCTTTCTGATTCTACTAAATCATTTCTTTCTAGAAACTCCAAAGTCAGGGTGCTGATACACTTAAGAATATTGATTGCAATTCAAAATAAACTGAAGTAGCAAATGGAATTTTGACATATTTGTATATATTATAATCTAATAATTCACTGTCATTTAAAAATATATCTTCTGGATTTGCCCCACTTTCTGAAAAAAAATTATATTTCTAGAGAATGATTTTGTTCTTCTGAACTTGTGCAGTAGTTCATGTGCCAGGCATTCCTTGTCAGCAGGAGCAGAAAGCTAGACTTCCTCTCTGGGAAGCTACAGAAGCTACTTAAGAGAGTTAAAGCCCAATGGTAAGAATCTCCTTTATTGACCTTAAAAATCACATAGGAGACGCTTCCACTAAACAAATTACCCCCATGAGTTTGTGTGCACTCAGCTCCCTCCACTTACCAGTCCTGGCTCGAACTGCTATGTTTGGTTTTTGAGTGAGTGCTCTATTAAGAGAAATCTTTGTATGTGGGAAAAAAAATCCTTTCCTTCTTTGTAAGGCTAGAAAAATTCAAGTTTCCCTCAGAATACAATGGCAGAATCATTGCCTGTGTCCTCACAGTGAAAGTCAAATACTCGAAGGGCCTAGACAGATAAAGAAAATATGAGAAGCGGGAAGATATAATCCAGGAAGTAGTGATTACTGTAGTGACCTACCTAAAACCATTCATATTTGGAAAATAAAATTTTCCATCCACATATTAATTATTAAAAATCTTACTTGAAAATTTTAGATCAAGTAGATATAAAGTTTTGATATTTACTTTCAAATCTCAGCATATCACTTCCGTATCCCTACCGTGTGTGTATCCCACATGGGTACCCCAAATAGCTCCATAAGGCTAAGTGTCTACATGTGACTTCTTCCTCTGAGTAAACTGTTCTGTCTTTGGAGACTCTACCCCAAAGGCATATATGAGACTAATATAGGCATTTTCAAGTATGGGTCCCAGGTAACATAGCATAATTTGAAAATCAATATTTTACTTTAGGCCACTGACCCAAGCAATGATCTCTTTTCTTATCTCCACAGGATTCAGGGGTTTTTGAGCAGTATATAATCTATGGTAACACTATAATTGTATAACACAACTTTATTTCTTCATTTCACTCATTTCACATCTTTCCCCTTTATTTCTTTTATCCCTGACTTCATTTGGGACAGAAGACAAAGTCATGTTTACTAAAATTTTATTATATGGTGTTTGACTAAGGTCAAGGAAATATACACTGATCCTTACATAAGTTATAGTGTAAACTCAAATAGATTTAGGTTTTAATGATCTTGTCTTTAGAATGTAGATTTCATACTCATTAATCTTAAACTTGATATCTTGTTTTTTCATATATATTAGAACATTTGAATACTGAGAAAAACTTCCAGTGATTTGTTTCTTTTTCCTTTTATATTTTTGTCACTTAATTCTGTTGAGGACTACTTTATACAGAATAAAACATATTCATTTTAAGTCTACAGACTGATGGGTTTTGACACTGGATACACCACAATCAAGATGCAGAACACTTCCCTCCCTTATCCTCTTTGGTGGTAAATATACCCACCCTATGACCCTGACTCAAGGTTAGCATGACCTTCTTTCTGTCACTAGAGATTAATTTTCCATGCTATAGAATTTCATATAAATGAGTGCGCCTGGGTAGCTCAGTTAAACGTCTGACTCTTGACCTAGCTCAAGTCATGATCTCATGGTTCGTGGAATCAAGCCCCACATGAGACTCCACTGACAGCATGGAACTTTCCTGGGATTCTCTCTCTCCCTGTCTCTCTGGCCCTCCCCCGCTTTCAGAATAAATAAAATTAAAAAAAAAAAAAGAATTTCATATAAATGTACTTATACACTACGTATACTCTTTCATGTCAACTTCATTTCTCTCCACATAGCATTTTTAAAAATTATGCATGTTGTGTTTATCAGTAGTTATTTTTTTATTCATGAGTAGTATTTCATTTCATGCATCACAATTTTGTTTATCCATTGCATTTGTTTACCCATTCATTTATTGATGGATATTTGGCTTGTTTTTATTTTGGAGGTTAATATGAATAAAATAGTTAAATATCCATTAAATATTCACCTGTTGCCATCCAGTTCTGGGCTGGAACATATATGTAAACATATGCTATAATTTCACTTGAATATAGACCTAAGAGTGCAATGGTTAGGTTGTATGCTACACGTATGTTGCCAAATTGTTTTCCATGGTAGTTTTACCGTGTTCTCTTCCACCAGCGTTGCATGAGAGTTGAAGAAGCTGCTTCATGTTCTCTCCAACAAATGGTATTGTCAGTGTTTTTCTTTACTGACTATGTACTGGTATCCTATAATGGTTGTATTTTATATTCCTAATAAATGATGATGTTGAGCATCAATCATTATAGCATAGACATATTATATTATGCTGTATATAGCATAGACATATTATATATGCTATTATATGTATAATAGCATAGACATTATTCTTTCTAGAAAGTTAGTAAATACAATCTAAGAATATTAACACAGGGGTATGGAAATTAACCATAGATATTAATGCCAAAAAGTGTTTTAACTTTTCATTATTTTTCCATGATGGAACAGAATACAGAATATTATTATATTGATAAATCATTTAGAGATTGACCCATTTGGGTAATTTACACCTTTCTAATAATTTAAATATTTTATATACTTGTCATATTTATTGGCACAGAGTTGCTCATAACATTACCTTACTGTCTTACTAATATCTGTAAAATCTAGAGCTCCCTCCTTCATTCTTGATATTGATAATTAGTGTCTTCACTTTGTTGCTTTCTCATAGTCCAGCCAGAAATTTATCATTTTTTTGACCTTTGAAAAAATTCTTTGGTTTTATTATTTTTCTCTATTAATTATGTGTCTTCTAGTTCATTGATTTCCACACTTATTTTTACTATCATTTTTATTTTCTTCCTTCTATTAACTTTGAATTTAATTTATTTCTTTTCCTCAATTCTTTAGGTGTTAATATAGATTATTTTAGACCTTTCTTTTTTTTCTGATATAAAGATTTAAAGTCTTATATTTCCCTCCAAGCATTATTTTAGCCCTATCTCACAAATTTTGACGTTATGTTTTTATTTTTATTCAAATTGGGGTATTTCTAATACCTTTGCGACTCTCCCTTGACTCGTGGTTACTTACAAGTGTATTGATTAATGTCCATGTTTGAGGACATTTTGTAGATAGATTTTTGCAGTCAATTAAGACTTTGATTCTATTACATGCAGATATAATTTTTATAATTATAGTTCTTTGTTTTATTAAGACATGTCTTATACCCCAGCATAGTATCCATCTTGGTGAATGGTTCATATGCTATTGAGAAGAATGTTTGTTCTGTTTCTGAATGGAAAATTCCAAAATATCAATTAACTTACATTGATTAATACTGATGCTTAAGTCTTCTTTATCAATTACTGAAGAAAAATTGTAGCCTCCACGTAAAATTGTAGGTTTTTAAAATTTTCTTCTTCAGTTCAGTCAGTTTCTGCTTTGTGCATTTTGAAATTCTCTTTTTGGAAGTATACATGTTTAGGGTTGTAATACTTTAATTAATTTCCACTTTATCACTTGAAATATTCTTTCTTCAATGTATAATTCCCTATCCTAAAGTTTACTTTCTCTAGTATCAATATAGGTATGTCACCTTTCTTATTATTAGGGGAATATGATGTAAAGATACATATTTATATTTATTGTGTATTTATTATAAAACTTAACAGTGTCTTGACATTTGAAATGCACTTTTTATAGGAAGTATATGATTAGGTCTTGTTATTTTATCATCTGATATCCTCTCCCTTTTACATGGAGTCTTTATATTACTTTCCTTAAACTAATTATAGATCTCATTCAGTTAAAAGCTATGACTGTGTTATTTGTTTTGTATTTGTACCTCTGCTATTTTTCCTCTTCTCATCTCATTTTTTTATATTCCTTTTATTTTTTTCTATTGCTTTATAGCAATGGCTTTTTGTTTTATTTTTAGCTGATTTTGTAGGATTTTCACATGTGTCTTTAACTGATTGCATTTTGCCTTCAGATAATGTTATAGTACTTCACATAAAACGTTACAAAAACTATAATTATCTCTTCTCATTCCTTCTACTTTAGTTTTCATACATGTGATTTATAACATATGCTATATACATATGACAAACTCCACAACACGTTATTTATTGCTTTTGTTTTAAAATAGATATTTAAAATAAGAAAAGTATTTTGTATTTACTCATATGTTTACTATTTCTAACATTATTATTTTCAGTAAATCCAAGTTTCCATTTTACATCATTGTCCTTTCACCTGAAGAATTCTCTTAAATATTTTCTGTACTGCTGGTGATAAATTCTGTTTTTGTTTATTTAAAAAATCTTCATTTTGGGAGTGCCTGTGTGGCTCAGTCTGTTAAGCATCCAAATTTGGCTCAGGTCATGATCTCATAGCTCATGAGTTTGAGCCTTGTGTCAGACTCTGTGCTGACAGCTCAGAGCCTGGAGCCTGCTTCGGATTCTGTGTCTCCCTGTCTCCCTCCCTCTCTGCCCCTCCCCCACTTGTTCTCTCTCTCTCTCTCTCTCTCAAAAATAAATAAATCATTAATTTTTTTTTAAAAGCTTCATTTTGCTTTACTTTCTGAAGTACATTTTTGTTGGGTATAGAATTCTGCATATTTTTCTCTTAGCACTTTGAAGATGTTAGCACATTATTTCTGTGATCTTTGTTCCTCTCTAAATAATTTGACTTTTGCTCTGACTTGTGTAGAGATATTAATTTATTGTGGGTATTTAACAATTTGATTATGATGTGCCTAGGTATTTTTTTCTTGATAGTTAGCCTAATCAGGACTTGCGGAACTTCTAGGAAGTGAATATATCTAGTATTTACCAAATTTGGTAACATTTCGGCCGTTACTTCTTTAATTTTTTATCTGCCTCCCAATACTCTTCCTGGAACTCTAATTTCACATGTATTAGACCATTTTGTATCACCGACATGTGAGATCATGATTTAGTATAACAGGTCCCAAAGGCACTATTTATATGTTTTTAGTCTTTTTATATTTTTCCCTGGGTATGTGGGGGCATCATGTTAGAGAAGTTTTATTTCCATGTCTTCAAGTTCACAAATCTTTTCTTCTGCAGTTCCATGCCTGCTGTTGAAACTATCTAATTTCTATTCTCATGTAGTGTATGAGAGATACAAAGCTCTAGATATTACATTTGGTCCGTTCATATATGTCCCTAATTTCTGTCATCATGATGTTCATATTTTCCTTTAAATACTTGAATATGTTTTTCTTAGTTGTTTTAAGTCCTCTCTATTAATTCTATGAGTGCTGTCAGTTTAGGGTGTGTTCACTGATATTTCTCCCTTTTATGGATCACATTTTCCTGTGTTTTCACATAGTTAGCAATTCCTGATTGGAAGTTGGATATTGTGAATTTTACATGGCTGAATGCCAGTTTTGTTTTGTTTTTTTGCCTTCCTTTAAGGAAAGTTGGACTTTAATTTGCTGATGTTTAAGTTATTGCTAATCAGTTTGATCCTTTAAAGGTTTTGTTCTAAGCTCTGCTCAGAGGGCTATAGTAGCTTTTCCTCTAAGGCTCATTTATCCCTTGTATTAATTATCTACATTTAGGTATTTATCATGGTAGCTTCTCACTTCCAGGTAGTTATCTACTGTTACATAACGAATTGTCCCAAAGCATTAAAGCTTTAAGAAATACACCTTCATTTCCTTACAGTGTCAGTTGGACAGGGATCGTAGCACAAGTTCCTCTGGCTCACTGTCTCTCATAAGGCTATAATTAAGGTGTCAACCAAGGCTGCAGTCATCTCGAAGGTTGGCTGTGGGAGAATCCTTTTCCCAGCTCACTCAAGTGGGTGTTCACAAGATTTAGTTGCTCATGACTTGTTGGCTGGAGCTCTCCCTTAGTTCCTTGCCACATGGTCCTATCCATGACACAGTTCACAGTGGCAGCCAGCTTCCATTAGAGTAAACCAAAATGAAAGCAAGAGAGAAGGCAAGTAAGATTTAAGCCACTATGATTTTCTAATTTAATCTCAGAAGTAAAATATCATCATTTTTGTTTTTTTTGCTGTATTCTATTAACTGTAGATAACCCGCTATGTGCTGTTCACACTTAAGAGGAAAAGATCATGAATCCCAGGAAGTGTGGATCATGGGGAGTATCTTAGAATTCTAATACATCCCGGCTGCTAAGGTGTAACTTGTTACTATATCCAGAATGTTCCCAATGTTCAATGAAGACTGAAGTCTGGGTGGTCACACTTCAATACCTCTGGTGTTGAATTCAGTTGTTGAATTCAGTTCAATTCCTCTGGGAATTGTTTAGTTTACAGGTTCCTGAGCACTGCCTGACCTCATGAGTTAATCCTAACACAAGTTTTGCTTAGTGTGTAACAACAGGCTCAAGGGGACACTTTTGCAGATTTTGGAAACTCTGTTTAGGCATGGCTCTCTTTTATCTGATACTATATTCTCTAAATTACAGCCACCTCAGCCTCCCCAAGATCTGCCCTCAGTCCCTTAGTACTACTGTTATAGTTGGTTTTGGTTTTCCTTTCTGCCCTATGGTCTAGAGAGTGCCTCCAGTCAGAAAGCTGGGACAATTATAGGACTCATCACGTTTGTTTCCCATATCTTAGGAGCCGTAGTTCTTGCTCCCTTTTGTCTCATATTTGGTCATGGATGCGCCATCTATTATGCTTGGTTTTGTAGATGTTCATGGGAGAATGGCATCATGTCCCAATTACTTCATCATGTCCAGAAGCAGAAATCTCCCAGGAATCTTTGAACTGGTTTTATTCTTCCACAGATATAGTGTATAGTATAGTTAAAATATATTTTTTTCTTTACAAATGTTAGCCTTACATAAGCAAATCTAATGTAAGTCTTAGAAGTTGAAAAGAAACTAAATTAACAGGAGTTACAAATACCCTACAAAAGTAATTTCTATAAAGTTCCTTAATATAACAACATATTTTTTAAAATATAATTTAAAAAACCTTTCAGGAGCACTCATCTCTTTTTAAAAGTGATGATGAACGTCAATCTAACTGTAATATAATTCACTAAAAATTCTTAACCATAAATTAACTCTTAACCAACTCTTAACATTTAATAGAGTTTCAAATTGTTAATTTTGCCCATCTTTCTACACTTGAAAATCCTAAAAATGTCTCCTACAGGAAATTTTTTTCCATGCTTCACTTTATGGTAATACACTTTCAAAGGTTACAAGTGAAAAGTTCATCAGATTAGTAATAGCTGACGCTGTACTCTACTAAACTCCCCAACATTTTCCGTTTACTGTCATTCATTTGTCACATGGCTACCTGTAATGCCCTAGAGATTTGAAACTAATTAGCAAAAGAGAAAAATTTCCTTTGCATGTATGTGTTCCTTGCCTTTGAGTCCAGGAGAATATTCATAGCCCTCTTTCCCGTTGCTCCCACCTGAGGCTGTTTCTGGAAATGAGTAGCCATTGCAAAGGATTATCTAGTTACTCTAATTTCTACACTGCTCATTGCAGAGACCATGTTTCTCCTAGATGCAGTTTTGATGTAAAGACAAATTTAGCCTGTCTGTGTATGCAGGGGGAATACTTAGTAAACTGATAGAAAAAGAAAAATTGCATATACCCTCCCTCATCCCCTTACTATAATCAGGCTAAGCCTGTGCAAAAAGTTTTAAAAAGTACATAGGTTATTCAGACCCTCCAAGCTGCACTCAGTAAGACCTCTTAAGACATAGTTTGCATATTTCTACTGTTATGATTCCAGATTAGATATTTTAAGGTGCTTTCAATATTGTTTTGTGTCCCTTTTAAAATGAGTAAATAAAAAATGGTGGCAAATGTCAAGAAAAAAATATGCTCTCTGTGTCATAACATTTGTGAATAATATTTCTGTTGGGCAATAGTATTTGAGCCCAACGCAACCTCTTTTTTTTTTTTTTTATATGGCTCTTTTCTGTCTTTCCTTCTATGTCTTTCTGCTGTCTGTTTTCCCTTTGTGCTGTCTTTCCCTTTCTGATGGTCAGAAGAGTTTTCTAAAATTTAACATTTTGGTAAGAAAGCTAATTTTCAGCTTGGATCTGAGCTGAAAATAGTTCCCAAATTGCCCTGAAGTTATGACTGTCAGAATATTTCTAATGTAATGCTTTTAAGCATACTCAATGGCTAGCAATGCTAATAGTTTAACTGCATAATCGATTTGGACTCAATGCCTGGAAGACAACTGTGGTCTGTTGGCTTACTCTAAAAAAGAAGGCACAATGTCCAATTAGTAAAGGTAAAAAGGTTAGCACAATTTTTTCACTGATTAAAAGTGAGTACTCTAAGTACTATGCTTGGAAACTTGTTTTGGTTAATAAATTCTGATTCAGTTATTAATAAAGATCATATCTTTAGTAAACGAGTTGTGTTCAGCTAGGAAATCTACAACACTAAGTAGAACCTGTTTATCTTCTGTATTTTCATTGTGACTTGCAAATGGAAATGTTTGCATATCTTACATATTTCAACATTTTACTATTCTAAAGCGGAATATTAAAAACAAATCTGCAGCACAGAATTGGGCAACTGTGTTTGACTGTATCTAATCCTGCCTATTCTGGGAGTTGCTGAAATCCTGGCTAAATGAGGATGGAACAGACAGCTGCTTCTGTTGTTTCTCTTTCCACAGCACAGCAATGAATTTAAACATGAAGGTGGCATTTGAATACTAAGGGATATTCGTTCTTCTCCTGGCTAAAATTGAAGTACTAGCAAATATATAATGTTGTCAGACTCAATCAATTTTAATTCAATTAACATAACATTATTCAAACTGAACAGTACTTGTTTTCAAAGATAGAGTTAAATCTTCCCTTATAAGTAATTGTTCATCAAATTTGGGCTAAAACAATTTCTGTTTCTACACAAAAACCTGGGATTGTAAGGGATAAATTTGCTTTTAGGTTTAGACAATTTAAAAAGCAAACACCAACCAAATATTTTGGTGTAATGAGTACTGCTGAATTTCCAGATTCACCCAGAAGTTCTAAAAATATATCAATTGCTCAAATGAAGATTAAAATTACCTTTGGAAATCTCGTAATGGGAATGAATCTAAAGAGGCTAATTTCACTGTGAGGACTTTCTTATTCATCTTATTTTAGACAGATTCTTAGCAAGAAAAAAATGCAACAGAATGCAGTTTATAAAAATTCATTTTTAGTATTTTGATAAATAAAATATTAGAAAGTTAGTTCCTCCTTAAACATCTACAGGTGGCATTAAATATGAGCTATTTCTTTATAATAAAACAGATCTCTTTATAATAAAACAGTACTATTGTACTGGTTTGGTGATACCCATGAAATAATTTAATCTGCTATTCCATATATAGATATAGATAGATATAGATATAGATATAGATATATAGATAGATAGATATTTGCCAGTGGCCTCGAACTATTAAGAGCAAAAATTGAGACAGTATCCACAAGAGATATCAAATGACAGGAAGCTACAATGTTTATTTGACATATTCGTTCTGTACAAAATGAGAAATTTCAATTATTATTTTTACCTGAGTTAACCATTTTTTTTCATTCGGGTTTCTGATATAGAGTTCTTGTATCAAACAAAACAAAACAAAACAAACAAAACCTAGAGAAGTCATCAAAAAGCAGTATCTAATTCATGTTGTTGTGAGAGAGTTCATACCTGCTAGAGTCAACCTCTACGAATGACCTTGGACTGCTCTGTTCCTCTTTGCAATAGCTTCATTTATACTTCCCATCTAGAACTTTGTGATTGGGTTTACCGGGCTTTTTCTACATTTGCAACTGGAGTGCTCACAGTTAGCCCCACATTCATGAATAATTAGCCGATAATATTCTAGTTTTCTGGTATAATAACTTGAGTTTGACTAGTTTGTTTCTTGAATTTTTTTTTATTTATCTGTACCCTGTTCTGTTACATAAAAATTTTATAAAGTGACTTGAAAAGATATATACAAGATAAAATATAGTAAAACAAGAGAATGGTGATAACGGGACAATTGGAGACACAAGCAGGACAACATTTTGGAGTCAGTATGAAAAAATAAATCCAGAAAATAGTTTAATTTGGTAAAGGTGAATCACAATTATGGTTCTAAGTTTATTTAATAAGCAGGGTAGGAAAGGAACAGGGTAAATTATGGAGTTCCCAGGAGCAAAACAAACAAATGAACCTCTACTATGAACATCGACATGCTTTGGAAGCAGTAGTCTGAGTTTGAATTCTGCTTGGTCATTCCTCAGTGTTGTAACTTTAGACATGTCCCTTTATCTGTCTGTGCTTCTGATTCCCTATCAGGTAGAAATAATAACAATGAAACTATTATTGGGTTGTTCTGAGAAGTAAACAAGTTAATCTACAAGAACTCAGCACAGCATCTGACATATAACATTTAATACATAATGAATGAATGAATTATAACAAAAGTAATTTTTAAAGTATATTTATTTATTTTGAGAGAGAGAGAGAGAGAGAGTGAGAATGAGTGGGGGAGGGGCAGAGGGAGAAGGAGAGGGAGAATCGCAAGCAGGCTCTGCACTGTCAGTGCAGAACCTGACTTGGAACTTGAACTGATGAACCGTGAGATCATGATCCGAGCCAAAGTCAGACGCTTAACCGTCTGAGCCACCCAGGTGCCTTTAAAAATGTAATTTTCAAATCTAAAACCATGAGAATATCATTATAAAAAGTATTTATTATTATCTGTAAGTTTACATTTAAAAGTGATTTTAAGATTATAAAGCAACAGTAATTGGACCATGAGTTAAGAAACCTAGTTCTTATCCTGTTGCTTCTAGATGAATCATTCGTTTAATATCTCAGAGTTTTAGTTTCCTCGTCTCCAAAGATCAACTGAACAAACTCAGGATTTGTTCAAGCTCCAGTAGTATCTTGTTCAGACAAAGCTTTTTTTGTTGTTGTTGCAGTTTTTGCAAATGGATAGTGTAACAGGTATAACATTGATGAAAATCAAACAAAAAGAAAATGAAGATCACTCTCAACATATTATTGAGTTAGGGAACTTGAAGTTAAGTGTCTATATAGGCAGCATATTGTTTCCTGGAAAACAAGGAAAGGAAATGAAGAAAATCAGAACATGAGCACAGCTAGAGACACTGGCCTCATATTAACAAATCTACACATCACTGCAGTCATTATTGTTATTTTCATATTTAGAGAAAACGTATCTAGGATTACCATAAGACTTTAGACAAGTTTTATTCATGATGTAAGAGTAAAGCAGATCCAGTGGAACAATGTGACTCAAAAATGAAAGATTTCAATTTATGATGTCATAAAGGCAAGGATTATTTTAGCTTCTTCAGAATTACTTAGGGCTTATTAAACACAGTGGACAAGAGGGTACCAAAACATGTTTCTGATGATATTTTATTTTTGGTATCTATTTTACCCAACATTCATTTGGTAGAAGGAAAAATAGGCATCAATGTCTAGCAAATATGCATCCATACAGAAGATCCTAAATTTTACGTGTTCACTGAATACTTCATTGCATTAACATTCCCATCATGTGTTTCACCCCATGAAAACTGTTTGAGGTTGTCACCAAACTATTGTTTAAATATTCCATAGCCAGACCATTTCAAATCATCTCTTCCTCATTACATTTTTTCAAGGGTTTAATCAGTACCCTGTCACATTGAACAGAATGAAAGCAGGTTTGATTTGTTCCCTCCAGGAGGCCTCTGTGAGACTGAGAGCCAGATGTGTGCAATGGAATTGTTGTGTGAGCGTGGTGCATGGACCATGGATGGGTGTGGTAGTCTCAGGAAAAACTGAATTGAGACCAAGTTGGCAAGGAGTCTCCGACTGACCTGACCATATTGAAAGTAGATGCACAAGTCCACCAACCGTGGCATTGACAGCCAATGTACAGGAGATGCCTAGTGATAAGACAAAATGAAGGGCATCCACCTGCCTAATGATAAGACAAAATGAAAGGCATCTGCCTGCTTAAAAGTAGATTTAAGGATCCCTACTCAATACCAGTGAGGATGCAATGAGTTACCCTAATCCAGATGTCATCTTAGAAAGTACTGGAGAAGGGAAACAACTGGAGAGGGAGCTTGGTTTTTAACTGACTGAATATTTATCCAAAAAGTGACCACACAATTTGGAAGAATCCAAAATATTTTTCTGTAGAAAACTTTAAATAGTTCTGCCCTAGCTCAATACTAAGAAGACAATTCTCAGTTAAATCTCTTGTATATCCAAGTTAGCAACACGTTCATTTTCAACCCACCACATGTTATTTTCTTATCATGTCCCGGAAATACATACTACTAAAGAGAGAAGTACTTAACAAATGCTTTATTCTAACATATTTCCAATTTCAAAGAGTATAGAGGCATTATTGTCAATGAGTCCAGTGAGGTGGCAGTTATAGTGTCAAAACTATCCTGTCTGAGTCAGCTCCAACTGACATAACACAATAGCATAAAGTGTATGACTTAAACAACAGAAATTTATTTTCTCATGGTTCTGGAGGCTGGGAAGTCCAAATTTAGGGTACTAGTATCATCAATATCTGGTAAACAACCCTCTTCCTGGACTACACAGAAGACTACCTTTTTGCTATGTCCCACATGGTGCCGAGAGAGAGGAATAGCAAACTCTCTGGTGTCTCTTTTTATAAGAACACTAATCCCATCACAAAGGCCCCATCCTCACTAGTCCATTGAAACCTAATTCACCACCTAAACATCCTATCTTCAAATACCATCAGATCAGGGATTGTGGCTTCAACATATAAATTTGGAGAGGATGTAATTCAGTCAAAGCTTTGTCTAGTCAAAAATATACCAACATTCCTGCATTTCTGTATTGTCAGTAAAAAGAAGGAAGAAAGGATACTTATCATTTATAAGGGAAAATTAAAAAGGAGTTAAATATTAGGGACCCTGAAGCATAGATACACAATTACTTAGCATTCTTACTGTCTTGTGAATCCCCATGTAAAGTTTGGCAAAGGACCACTGAACTCAGCCAGTGTACAAGAACCAGTTCTACTCCCTCGAGTCAAAGCCGACAACATCTTTAAGGCATCTCAGGAGCATGCTGTGACCCACTTTATAAAGTACAGCATTAGTTCCAGCAGTATCAAAATGAATGCTTGGCCAGTCTCCAGATTCTCAAAGAAGATATAGAGGAGTTTTAACAGTGCCATTTTAGGAACTTTGTCCTGTGTCTTGAATAGACAAGGAAAAACATTTTGGAAAGCAATCAAGAAATCTTGTGAGTCATACTGCACTATCATTTTATATAATTTTTTTCTTACTTGTTGACATGATATTTGTGGAATACCGGGCCTGGTTTTTATATAACACCTATTTAAAAAGAAAATATCCTAGGGGTAGCCCTAGTCAAATGATGACAGTTACTTTGCAGAGTCACTGTCATATAGTGGAAAGTTCACTCAGCTAAGAATCTAGATTCTAGAGTCTAGTCCCTCAGCTGTCTCTAACGAGCTGTGTGGCAATGATCAGTTATTTAATCTCTAGACCATAAATTTTTCCATCTGTTAAATGGAACCATAGTAACCCCTTTACATCCTTCTGCACTTGTCTTATGTGTATACTGAACAAGATAATGTCAGTAAAAACACAATTTAAAACCAGGAGATAGTATATAGGTGCAAACTGTTTGTTTGTTTGTTTTGTTTGTTTGCTTTACTTTGTTTGTTTGTTTGTTTGTTTGTCTCTCTTCTTATGCTACCTTGAAAGGCTCTGATTGCTCTCAGAGTAGGACAAGGATGGGTAAAATACAAGTAAAAGTTAGAAACAGAATGTAGATATGTCAAAGCCTAGCTGGGTATGTATTGAATGGCTTGTGGTTACTTTAGTTTTACTGTTTTAACGGTTGCTAAAACGAACGTGTCACTGCTAGGACTCTATCTTGTATTTCTGCCTTCGAAAATGCAAGACTCTATCATGAAAGGCACACCATCCTTGTTAGTAGTATTTCTGTCTGAATTATTTTGTAATCTCTGGGCCACCTTTTCAGAAATAAGAAAACCCAATTCTAGAGTAAATGCATTAACATCTTGAAATCAGAACTCTTAGAACCTGAAGTTTGTCCCTAATTCTCTCTTCCTCCAATGACTGCAGATTTAATCATCAGAGCATGAGCAAATCCACGATCCCTTAATTCAAAATGTCTTGAGCAGACATGCTTTATAATTCAGGTTATTTTAGATTTATAGGCAGGTAACGTTGTCTAAATTGTATAATGTGTTAACATTCTAGCCCCTATTACCCCAAGGAGTGACTGTAGCACCTCATGGCCAAATACACTAATACTTTGGCAGGAAGGCAAATGAATATTCACAAGTGTGATAAATAAAGACTGGAAACGGTTTCACTATTCAGGTTAGTATTCGCAGCCAAGTAAGTTCAAGTCAGGCCAGATGTTGCAGCCAACTAAGTTTAAGAAGTTTTGGTTTCCAGAGTTGTTTGGATATTTGAACTTCAGATAAGAGAGTATATAGATCTGTAGAAGGAAAGACCTGAGGCTCATTTATTTAAATTTTTCTTTTTTTAATTAATTTATTTAAATTCATGTTAGTTAACACAATGCAAAGTATTCGTTTTAGGAGCAGAACCCAGTGATTCATCACTTACATATAACACCCAGTGCTCATCCCAACAAGTACCCTTCTTAATGCCCATCACCCATTTAGCCCATGCTCCTCACCCATCTTCTCTCCAGCAACACCAAGGCTCACTTTTTACACTCAGGTTCAAATCCAGCAAAACTGTCAACTTTTCCAAGGTTGAAAAAACAGATCAGCTCTCAGTTTCCATGTCCACTTCTCAAGTGTGTGTTTGATGCTAATTTGTTGTTAACGTTAAAAGTTAGTCACGGATTTCTTAAATATACTTGTATTTAATTTGGAAAGGGCCTTAGAAATCACGTGCTAAACACTTTTATTTATTAATAACAAACTTGACTCAGAGAATTACATGAAGCTTTTTTGTATGGAGAATCAAAGCATAAACTTTGGAGTCACTTAGATAGATCTATCTTCAAATTCTTCCTCTGCTTCTTGCTGGTGGTATAAAATGGAGTAATTTGCTCCATTTTCTTAACCTCACTGTCCTCATCTGTAAAACAAGGGTTATAATACCTCCATCACAGACTTTCACATTTATTACTATTTATTTATTGAGTTCCTGCTACTAAGCAGGCACTGTACTAGGTTCAATACATCAGGATCGTTTTCTGGATTAGGTTGGATTAGCTTTTCTGGATTAGGTTGACAATATATATTAAAACTTAGCACAGTTGCTGGTACTTTATAGATAGTAATTACCATGATCAGTTATTATTATTATTCCCTAATGGTAGAGTCAGGGAAAAATATCTCAAGTCTCTGGGATCACAATCCATTTATTCTTCAAGAAAAATGGAGAGATGTGGGTATAGAAGTACACAATATGGTTTGCTCATGCCAATATACTCCAGCAGCAATATTGGATTTGGAATACTACAATATTAGTGTTTCAATACTAGTGATTTTCTGCTTCATGTTTGAGAATTACCTAGCTTTCTGGTGCCCTTGAAATGTCCCAGTCTTGGGAAACGTCCTTCTAAAGGAGTAGAATCTCAGAGACTGACCAAGTTACAAACTGCCCATGTTTATTGGTTTGTCAGGATCACTCTTTTATTTCTTAAGTACTTGAACTAAAAATTTTTATAGCTAAATGGGAACATAGCTATGTCGAATAATAACCAGTGTTCCACTGTTTTTATTACTGTCAGGATACAATAGCATTTTCTTGAAAAATATATAATGCAAATACTTTGAGCTAATGGAAAGAGGTTAATTGTTAGAATACCATTGCCAACATTAAGAGTCAGCAACTTACACCTTTTTTAGGGTTAGGTGCTGTATGAAAATCAATCAACAAGATATCATTTCTGTTTTGTATGAAATTGAACGCTTGTTCCTTTTTTTCCTTTTCTGCCATTTAGAGAATTTTAAAATTTTTAGTCTTTTCTGTGCAAGAGAGTGTTATTTTAAGTCTAAATTTTAAAGAAAACATCAAGGACCAAGAGTATTTTTTTAGCCCAGAAGATACAGTGTATGCACTTTGCTTTTCACTGTAACTTTTCTGTAATTGAATGCTAGTTGTGGAATTTTTGAAGTATGTGGGAGCAAACTGGCAGTCACCTTAGCAGAAATGTTCCCTGCTTTCACTCAAATCATAGAAATGAATATACTGGAAGCACTTATTTCCAGTATAGAATAATGATATATTTAACATTTTGGATGGAGAGACTGAAATACCTATGAGTCATAGGATTCTGGCTCATTAAAGTGAAGCAGCACTCAATAAATTGATTTGTGTGTGTGTGTGTGTGTGTGTGTGTGTGTGTGTAGTAGGAAAAGACATAAACCAGTTAATGTTTTAAAAATTATTCAAATTCCTATTAAGGAAATTCATTATAATGACTGATACATAAGCTTCATTCATTTTACTAAGTCTTATTTATACAGAAGTTTCACTTTTTATATATTTTTAAGATTTTAATATTTTTGAGGAATTATAGTGGGATAGAAAAGACACAGTATTTGAGAGGAATATATCCTTTTTATTTTCAAAATCCTATAACAAAGTGCTTATTCTAAGGTGAGTTTTGTTTCAGGATTCAGCAAGTGACATATTTCTCAGGGAATTTTCTGGTGCTTTCTGAAGATTGTAGAAATTATCACTCCAGGTTTTCAAAATCTCAACAGCACAGGTTTGAAAGATGGAAGGTTATAAAAATAGTTTGCAAAGGGGCTCTCAATGCAGAATGGTAAACTAGAAAAAAATAAAGTGTAAGCAAAAATGTTTTTCTTTGGCCTTGCCTTTGAAAAACAACATTGTGTACTAACATGACAAACATTAACAACTGTAAGTTCTAGAGGCAGAAGAAATAGAACAGGTGACTGAAGTAGCCACTCCTCTGGCCCTCCACATGAGGATACACACAGAATAAATTTTAATTATGGCTACTAATTCCATGTTGCTTAATGTAAAGGGATTCTAGGCAGGGAAGTGTGGTCTAAATCAAGCAAAGCAAGCAATAACCTCAGAAACCCTTTGAAATGATTCTTTATTAAAGAACATACATAATTGCTAAAAATGAGTGTTGGTAAATATTAATATTAAAGAAAGTCTGTAGGTCTCTCTCATTGCAATTTCCCAACTTGAATGAATGCCTTACCTTTTATGATACAAAAAATGTCATAAAAATTTGGAATGTAATACCAGTTCCTTGTTTTCCAGTTTGGTAATAGTGGACCTGGTGGTAAGGGAAAGTAGATGGATGATATAAATCTAGCTTTTTCATACTAAACAAGGTCCAGATAAAATTCACCAATTTCATACTTACTGGTCCAGATAAAATTCACCAAGTGAAATATTTTTATTATGACACAAATTTTTAAGTTGTCTTCTTGATGACTTAGAATACTTTGAGTATTGGGGCGCCTGGGTGGCTCAGTCGGTTGAGCGTCCAACTTCGGCCCAGGTCATGATCTCGCGGTCCGTGGGTTCGAGCCCCGCATCGGGCTCTGTGCTGACAGCTCGGAGCCCGGAGCCCATTTCAGATTCTGCGTCTCCCTCTCTCTCTGACCCTCCCCTGTTCATGCTCTGTCTCTCTCTGTCTCAAAAATAAATAAACATTAAAAAAAAATTAAAAAAAAAGAATACTTTGAGTATGAAAAGTGAACTATCTTAGTATTACTCACCAACTTAGATATTGTTATATTTAATATAGTTGCATAAAGCTATATAAATAGCTCTTTAGTTACTCTTGAATATCAAGTAAGTTGTTTGAACTAGAAAAAATGTCAACATTGCTATATTCACATATCACATCATCTGAGAATACAGTTTATGTTTGTATGAGACTGTCTCAATGTACAGTTCATTTTATCAAACAGACTCACAAACTATTATGTTAATGTATATTTTTTTATTTTTCCATACTATAAACTCATACCAAACGCACTTAGAAAACCACATACCAGGAGACATTGTTCTCCCCTATTTAAAGGAATAATTTGTAACATTAACAGGATATAGTGAAAACCAGAGTGAACCACACCCATTAATAATACAAACATCCCAAGGTACATAACTACCAGCAGTACCAGTAGATTATAAATGACAAAAGCAAAAATATTATTTTCTAAAGATGCAAAAGGAAAGTAGGTCTGAGAGAAGGAGGACAGAAGCAACCTTCATCCCTGCTTAGTGACACTTAACAGGCCAGAGAAAAATAAAACAATCTGTCTCCAGTGTTCGGAACCCTGCAAAAAAGACCTAATTAGAATCTAGGTGACAGTACTGAAGGCAAGTAACAGATTAAGAAACAGAAATATAACAGCCATTTATACTGCAGTATTTTATTTTCCCTTGAGAAGTTACACCAATGGATTGAAAACTACCGTGCTCCACTTTTCATATATTCTAAGACCTGGTCTTAAAGTTAGGAAATTATTCAAGTAGCCACTTGACAATTATTCATTTCGAAGATGTAAGTGTAATCAAAAGTCCTGAAATTAAATATGTATATATATAATTTATACTAAGATATGGAATGAAGTAATAGACTACATTTAAAGAGATAAAAGTTACTTTCTATGTGCTCACTGTATATAAAAAGACAGGATCGCCTGGATGACTCAGTAGGTTAAGCGATCGACTCTTGGTTTCAGTTCAGGTCATGATCTCATGGTTCCTAGTTTCGAAAGCCCCACGAAAGTCTCTATGCTGACAGTGCAGAGCCAGCTTGAGATTCTCTCTCTCTCTCTCTCTCTCTCTCTCTCTCTCTGCCCTCCCCTGCTTTCTTTCTCTCTTTCCTTCCCTAAAATAAATAAATAAAATTAAAAAAAAAAAAAAGAAAGAAGAAAGAAAGCAACTGTTAAGCATTGATTCAGAGGGAGTTTAGAAGTCCATATTACCTCCTTTCTCTGAACCCTTGCAGTGAGCATTACTAGAAATGGTCAACTCAGTTTATTACCCTGTTATTCCATAATAGTTTAAGAAGGTCTCCCCTCTCTTAAGAAAGCCCAGCTATGAAATTCAGTCAAATGTTTGTGTTTCTAAGGATGCTTCTTCCTCTTGAATAGTAGAAGTAATCTGTCTCAAATGTCAACCAAAGTTGTAATTTAATGTGCTAAGTAATTACAATAAAAGTGATAGACTTGCCACCAAACTTAAAAAAATGTAGAATAAAGACTAAGAAGATTGTTCTAAATGATGTTGATGAATAAAACTTGTATATGTTGGCTCTAGTTATGGTTTGGAATAGAAGTTCTCAACTTTCATGGAACATTAAAAGTACCTGACAGAATTTTAATATAAATTACTAGGTCACACACTAGATTTTCTAAACATGGAAACCTGGAGCCTATATTTATTAAAAGCCCTCCAGGTGGTTGTATGTGCGTTCTGATTTGAGAACAGTTGGCGTAGACTGAGAATCCTTATTTTACTTACTCATAGATATGTTTATTTTTGTTCCTAACTGAATCAAAAGTATAAAAACTATATATGATTAGTCTTATATTTGAGAAATTATCTAATATTTCCTCTGAGCTTAACATTTTAGTTTTATTTGTGTATAGAGCTGACTCGTTTAGGGTTTTTTCCATAAATGGCTGAAAAACATGTTTAAATTAAAAACAAACAAAAAAACCTCCGCCTACAAGTAGCCAACTAATTGTGCACTGAAAGAAAGTCATTTTTTACACTGATTAAACTTATAAAAATGTGACAAAAGGATTATGTTTGTGTGTTCAGGAAAACATCACTGAGTTGAAGACACACATTTTTTTAAAAAAGTATGCCTATTATGAAATGATTTATTATTTATTAAAATAATTCATTTATTAATGAAATAAAATAAATGAAATAAATAAAAAATAATTCATTTATTAATGAAAATCAGTCCATTCCTTGACCAGAAACCCATTTAATCACAAGATTCCAAAGACTTTGTTAAGTTTTTCTCTTACCATAAGTAAGGTCCCCTCCCTGTTGAATACTCAGTTCTACTCAGACATCATCTCTCTTCACACAAATCAGAACTGCAGCAGATCCTGGCTTCTTTGATTGCCCCCAGACAGTCTTTACAAAAGCAGATTTAGTTAAAACTTCTGGAAAAGAGAAGATATCACAATAGAGCACCACAAAATAAACACACAGGAATTTTAAAAGCCCTGTTTAATTGCACGAGTGAATATTACATATGTATGCGTGTATATGGTTTTTCTTTTTTCTTATTTGGGGATAATAATCATATATTCAAAAAGGCAACAGTTAATTTTAAATTTTTTTTTTTTCCAACGTTTTTTATTTATTTTTGGGACAGAGAGAGACAGAGCATGAACGGGGGAGGGGCAGAGAGAGAGGGAGACACAGAATCGGAAACAGGCTCCAGGCTCCGAGCCATCAGCCCAGAGCCTGACGCGGGGCTCGAACTCACGGACCGCGAGATCGTGACCTGGCTGAAGTCGGACACTTAACCGACTGCGCCACCCAGGCGCCCCGACAACAGTTAATTTTAAAATGAAGAAGTGGAACAACACATCTTAGGAACTAACTCTATCCTGACCTGGAAAAAAATAACTCGACACAATTTTTTTTAAAAATATAACATTACTAAAACTTCCTGTGCTTCAGTTTTCTGGTCTATAAAATAAGTATAATGATAGTAACTATTTCCTGGAGTCCTTGTGCAATTTAAGGGTCAAGCGTTTAGAACAATGTTTCACAAATAGTATATACTCAATAAGAATTAACTATGAATATTTTCCTTTTTTTCATTTCAAACTCTGTGATTATAAAAAATGTCCCAGAATCTAATAGCTATACTATAACCATGAATTCATCTAAATAATTCACCTTGTTTTTCCTCACTGGTTTGGATTAAAAATTATTTTATAATATAAATTTGTCAACAGGGAGAGAAGTTTCTGAGAAGCAAAGAAAAGAACAATCTTCCTCATTATTCTGGGATTCCATAATTGTGAATCGCCTAATTGCTAAAATTTATTTGTAACCCCCATATCAATACACAATGGTGATTTCACAGTCATTTCTGGACATGTGCTGAGTGGCAAAAATTTTGAGTCACTGGCATTTTCTACTGAGATCTAGCAGGCAATGCTCTGCCTTCTTATTTCTGCTCTCACACCGTAAGCAAGTGTTCTTTTCATGGTCTCTTATTGCCATGTTTTTGTCATTTTTATGCTTTTTGTTTGTGATTGAGCTGTTTAAAACGGTGCCCAAGCATAGTGTTGAGGCACTGCGTAGTAGTGTTCCTGAGTACAAAAAGTCTACGATGTGCTTTATGGAGAAAGTACATGTGTTAGATAAGCTTCACTCAGGCATGAGTTTCAGTGCTGTTGACTGCAAGTTCAGTGTTAATGAATCAACAGTTTGCTACAACCAGAAAAGGAAAGAGGAAATTTGCCAACCTGTACATGAGGCCACTCAGAAAAGTGTTAAAGTAACATTTATATAGGGTGCGATAAAGCTATGGATAAGGATTCATGAAATGAAAACAGGGTTATTTTTTAAGTACAGTAATAAGAGCATTGTGGTGAGGCACAAATGCTGACCCGTGCTCAACAAAATGTTAAACCCTTCTTGGCTACTGTTGTCTGACTCACATGTATCATAGGAGAATTCTGCAGGTCAGAAGCCTCTAGGAAAAAGTTTTAACTTGCTTGCTAAGTATAAAAGGGTTATGTGGAAGATAAGTTTTCGATTCTGATGGAACTGGAGACTGGCTTATTTTACAAGGACATTGGCAAATGAATCTATTTAATGCAATGCTCTCTGTCGTCCCTGGCTTTAAATCATTCAAAAACCATGTAGTAAATTGTTGATGAGAAATGAGGTGTCTTTAAGGTAAAACTATCATAAAACCAGGTTACATACTGGTTGATGAAAATGTTGTGATCAGAGGCTTGCATAAACCTAACACTGCATTTCTCCTAGGAGCATTTCCCAAGTCTGTTTTGAGGTTAACTTCCAGAGCATAATTGCCACAAATAATGATTGTTGACCATATCTGTCTTTATAGCTATATTTTTACTTTAGAATAAGATGTGTCATTCTGTTTTTACTTTTACATGTTTTTTTTTTCTTCTATCTTCATACTTTCCCATTTCAGAGTGTATTATCCATCATTATAGCCAAGGTTAAATAATCAACTGGCCTCTTTTAATTGGTTATTCATTGTTTTTTTTGTTGTTGTTGTTCTATATAATCCGTTCAAATAATCATTTCCAATGTTCATCATTCTTGTTATAATATTCAAGTTTTCATCCCTTGTAATTATCCTTCAGTCTAAAGTATTTTCTTCTGCATTTCTTTCTTATAGTTCTGCTGCTGACTAATTTAGTTTTCTTTTATCAGAAAGTATTGTTATACCTTCATTCTTATTTTTGCTGGATGTAGAATTATGAGTAAACAGTTCTTTTGTTTTAGTATTTTAAAGCTTTTCATAGCATTTTCTGGCCTCCATTGTCTGATGAAAAGTCAAAGTCATTTCAAATACTGTTCCTCTGAGTGTAATTTATAATTTTCTGTGGTTATTGTGAAAATTTCCTCTTTATCTTTGACTTTCAATAATTTTAAATAATGTATTTTGAGTGCTATAACCATACTTGCAATTTGTTAAAATTCTTCAATGTAAATATTTATATCTTTTTATTAAATTAGGGAACTTTACAACCATTATTTTTTCAAACATGACCAAGTTCAATACCAATAGGCAGGAAGACATCCTTTACATAGAAGAGGTAAAAGTTTATATTTACCAAACAAAAATCAAACCTACCAAATTAGTACCAAAACTTTCAACTGAACTATGCAATGAGTAAAATAATTTTATTCTTATAGTTGATTAAATCTAGTGAGAAAGACATAAAAGTTTCCTGTATTGTGAAAATTTTATGATAATATATTGCATGATCCTGGATCCTTTCTATTTCCATGAATATTCCTTCTTTCTTGCTCTGTTTGATGATAAAAAAAAAACATAAATATCAATGTAATATTACAAAAAAAGACAAAAAACAAAAAATACAGGCCAATATACTTCTTGAGTATACACATAAAGATTCTTTAAAAACTGTTCATAAATAGGAGAACCCAGGTGACTCAATTGGGTAAGTGTCCAACTCTTGATAACAGCTCAGATCATGATCTCATGGTTTGTGAGTTTGAGCTCCCTGTCAGGCTCTGCACTGACAGTGCAGAGCCTGCTTCAGATTCTCTCTCTCCCTCTCTTTCTTGGCCCTCCTTTGGCTTGTGCTCTCTCTCTCTCTCTCTCTCAAAAATGATAAATAAACATTAAAAAAGTATTCACAAATAAATATAATCATATAAAAAGGACAATATATAGTGAAAATGCCAGATTTACCTCAGATATGCTAGGTAGATTTAACACTTTCAGAAAAATTAATCAATGTCATTTACTCTAATAACCAAAGAGAGAAGGGGAAAAACACATGATAATGTAAATAAATGTAAAAAATTGTTTTAAAGAAGTCATTACTCATGATAAAAACCCAGAACAAACTAGACAGAAAAGAATTTCCCTAACATGATTAATGAGGAAAATTACAGCTAACATCATACACAATGATAGAAGACTGAATGCTTTTACCTTAAGACTTGGGACTAGGCTAAGTCCCAACATTGGACTAGGCCAATGTTAATCATATACTGGCAGTCCTAGCCAGTGCAGTAAGACAAGCAAAAAAACTTTAAAAATTCTCCAGATTGGAAAGAAAAAGCAAAACAGTCTTTTTTCATAAATACATGATTGCATTATATATAAAATCCTACACCCTCTATGAAAAAGTACTAAAAATAAAGAATGTATTCAGCAAAACCGTAGGGTAAAAAATCAATATACAGACATTTTTATATGAGAGCAACAAACGTTCTAAACAAAAGAAAAAATCCAATTCAATTAAAAATAGCAACCAAAAATTAAAAAGTTAAAAAGAAAAAAGTGAGTTTAAGCCTCGTGTCGGGCTCTGTGCTGATGGCTTAGAGCCTGGAGCCTGCTTTTGATTCTGTGTCACCCTCTCTCTCTGCCCCTCCCCAACTCTCACTCTATCTCTCTGTCTTTCAAAAAGAAATAAAACATTAAAAAATTTAAAAGTTTAAAAATAGTAACCAAAAAATATGAAATGCTTAAGGATATTTTAACCAGATAAGTACAAAACTACAAAATTATACTGAAAGAAATGAAAGAGCATCTGACATAAATGGTGGTATAAACCATGATCATGAATAAAAAATCTCAATATTGTTTAAGATACCAATTTATCCCAGGTTGAATCTACAGATGTAACAAAACTCCCATATAACAAATATTTTGCAAATTTTGAGAATCTGATTATAAAACTCACATGGAAATGCAAATGACCTAGAGTGACCAAGGTAATCATGAAAAAGTAAAACAAAGATGGAAAAATTGCATTACCTTATTTCAAATCTTACTGTAAAGTTATAATAATCAAGATAGTATAAATTTGACAAAGAGACAGACATATAGCTCAATATATGAACAATATATAGAACAGAACTGAAAGTCCAGAAGTAAACATACACACATACGGCCAATTGAGTTCTGAGGAATGGTTCAAGGTAATTCAAATATGAAAAGAATCCTTTCAAGAAATGAGGCTTCCAAAGAAGGTTGGAAGATGGCGGCAGAGTAGAAGGACCCTGGACTCACCTCATCCCACAAATACAACTAGGTAACTATCAAATCATCCTAAATGCCCCAGAAATTGACCTGAAAACTGGCAGAACAAATGCCACAACTAACAGTAGAAAAGAGGCCACATTGAAGAAAGTAGGAAGTGCAGAGGTACAGCTTGGGAGAGAAACAAGATGGTGCCTACTTCAGTGGGGAGGGAGCCATAATCTCAGAGAAAAGGTGAGAAATCTTTAAAACCTGGAGTTTTAAAGATTAGTGGGCTTGGCTGGGATAGAGCCTGTAGGGTACTGTGCTGCTCTGGGAAAGAAGGCAAACAACCCACAGATATATAACGTGGACACAGTGATCTAAATGGTGCCTGGTGCATGCAGTGAAGAGGTCATTTGCTGATATCAGCACATCCCAGGAGGTGGCATTCACAGAGAGACCCCTTCAGGAACAAAGGAACTGGCTAGCACCATTTCCCTCCCCCACCCCTCAGCATAAGCACAGCACCATCTACAGGAACCAATGAGCACACTGGACACTGACTACCCACACCAAGCCCTGTTCCTTCCCTCCTTGCACTCTGGTGGAATTGTCTCTCCCAGTCACCCTTGTCTTAGTTCCAGTGCAGTGGCCTCCTCGAAAAAAGCAGCCCAAACCCCTGCTCACACCATGTCTTCTGACGCAGGAGTTTTGCAGAGCCTTGGTTCCAGCAGTGGTGGCAACAGATCTCATTTCACAAACAGACCAGAGCATACCTAGTTAAACATGCTGCATTCAGGCCAGGGACCAAACACTGCCCACAACAGGCAAAGAAAGCCTCTGCAGATGACTGGCCTGAAGGATAAAGCAGACAGAACAAAACAGCAGAGCATATGTGACACACATCGAAGACACTCCCAGATGTTTAAGACCCTGGGAACAGGGGACACTACATGGCAGGACACTACAGGAACTCTTCTTCATAAGGCCATCACCCTCAAGAACAAGAGACTTTCCTAAAACACAGGAATAGGCACCGAGACTTAGTCAAAATGAGAAGACAGAGAAATGTATCCCCAAATGAAAGAACAGGATAAAGTTATAGCCAGAGATCTAAGCAAAACAGATATAAGTAACATTCCTGATAGGAAATTTAAAGTAATGATCATAAGGATACTCAATGGACTTGAGAAAAGAGTAGAAGACATGAGTGAGACCCTTAACACAGAGATGAAGAATAACAGCAAAGATAAAGGGCTCAATAAACAAAATGAGAAACAAATTTAATGGAATGTACAGCAGGCTGGAAGAAGCAGTGGAACAAATTAATAACCTAGAAGACAGAGTAATGGAAAGTAATCAAGCTGAACAAAAGAGAGAAAAAATGAATTATGCGAAATGAGAATAGACTTGAGAAACTCAGTGACTCTATCAAACATAATAACATTCATATTATAGGAGTCCTGAAAAAAAGAAGAGAAATGGGAACAGAAAATTTATTTGAAGAGATAATAGCCGAAAACTTCCCTAATCTAGTGACGGAAACAGATATTCAGATCCAGGAGGCTGAGAACTCCCATCAAAACCAGCAATGGCAAATCCACACCAAGACATATTGTAATCAAATTTGGAAAAAAAAAAGTGATAAAGAAAATATCTTACACAGGAATAAATAGGAATAAATGATATAGAAACTAAACAAATAATATAACAGATCAGTGAAACAAGGAGCTGATTTTGTGAAAACAAATAATAAAATTTATAAGCCTCTATCCAAATTTATCAAGAAAAAAAGAGAGGACTCAAAATCACAAATAAGAGAGAAGAAATAACACCACAGAAATGGAAACAGTTAGAAGATAATATTATGAAAAAATATATGCCAAAAAATTGGACAACCTACAAGAAATGGATAAATTCCTAGAAACATATAAACTACCAAAACTGAAACATGAAGAAATAGAAAATTTGAACAGACCAATAACCAGCAAACACATTAAATCAGTAATCAAAAAACTCCCAACAAGCAAAAGTCTAGGACAGATGGCTTCACAAGTGATTTCTAACAAACATTTAAAGAAGAGTTAATACCTATTCTGAAACTATTCCAAAAAATAGAAAAGGAAAGAAAACTTCTAAATTCATTTTATGAGCTAGTTTATACCAAAACCAGATAAAGACACCACTAAAAAAGAGAACTACAAGCCAATATCTCTGATGAATACAGATGCAAAAATCATCAATAAAATACTATCAAACCTAATCCAACAATACATTCACACACACACATTCACTACAATCAAGTGGGATTTACTACTAGGTTGCAAAGGTGATTCAATATTCACTAATCAAAGTGATACATCACATGAATAAGAGAATGGTTAAGAACCATATGATCATTTCAATAGATGCAGAAAAGCATTTGACAAAGTACAACATCCATTCATGATAAAAGCCTTCAGGAAAGTAAGTGTAGAAGGAACATATCTCAACAGGATAAAGTCCATATATGAAAAACTCAGAGCTAACATCATCCTTGATGGGGAAAAACAGCTTTTTCTAAGGTTAGGAAGAAAACAAGGATGTGCACTCTCACCATTTTTCAACATAGTACATGTGGGTCCTAACCACAGCAATCAGACAACAGAAAGAAATAAAAGGCATCCAAGTCAGCAAGGAAGAAGTCAAACTTTCACTACTTACAGATGACATGATATTCTGTAGCAAACTCAAAAGACTCCACCAAAACTCTGCTAGAACTGATCAAAAAATTCAGTAAAGTCACAGGATACAAAATCATTTTACAGAAATCTCTTGCAATTCTATACATCAATAATGAAGCAGTAGAAATAGAAATAAAGAAAACAATACCATTTACAGTTGAACCTAAAATGATAAGATACCTAAGAATAAACCTAACCAAAGAGGATGAAAGACCTATACTTCGAAAACTATAAAACACTGATGAAAGAAATTGAAGGCAACACAAAGAAATGGGAAGACATTCCATGCTCATGGATTAAAAAAACAATTGTTGAAATGTCTATGCTATCCAAAGCAATCTACGGATTTGATACAATCATTATCAAAATACCAACAGCATTTTTCACAGAACTAGAACAGATAATCCCAAAATTTCTACAGAACCACAAAAGACGCTGAATAGCCAAAGTAATCTTGAACAAAAAAGGGCAAAGCTGAAGGCATCACAATTCCGGACTTCAAGTTATATTATAAAGCTGTAGTAATCAAACAGTATGGTACTGAAACAAAAACAGACACAAAGATCAATAAAACAGAATAGAAAACCCAGAAATAAACCCAAAATTATATAGTTAACTAATCTTTGACAGAGCAGGAAAGAATATCCAATGGGAAAAAGATGGTCTCTCTGACAAATGATGTTGGGAAAACTGGACAGCTACATACAAAAGAAAGAAACTGGACCATTTTCTTACACCATACACAAAAATAAACTTAAAAAGGATTAAGACCCAAATGTAAGACCTGAATCCATAAAAATCCTAAAACAGAGGCAGTAACTTCTTTAACATCAATCATAGCAACATTTCTAAATATGTCTCCTAGGGCAAGGGAAACAAAAGCAAAAATAAACTGTTGGGATTACATCAAAATAAAAAGCTTCTGCATAGTGAAAGAAATAATCAACAAAACTAAAAGGTAGAATGGGAGAAGATATTTGCAAATGGCATATCTTACAAAGGGTTAATATCTAAAATATATAAAATACATATCAAACTCAACACCCCCAAAACAAATAATACAATTAAAAATGGGCAGAAGATATGAACAGACATTGCTCCCAAAGAACACATACAGATGCAACAGACACATGAAAAGATGCTCAACATCATTCATCACAGGAAATGCAAATCGAAACCATGATGAGCTGTCACCTCACACCTATTGGAATGGTTGAAATCAGGAACACAAGAAAAAACAGGTGTTGGTGAGGATGTGAAGAAAAGGAAACCCTCTGGCACTGTTGGTGGAAAGGCAAACTGGTGCAACCACTCTGGAAAACAGTATGGAGGATCCTCAAAAAGGTAAAAATAGAACTACTCTATGATCCAGTAACTGCACTACCGAGTATTCACTCAAAGAATACAAGAACACTAAATCAAAGGGATACATGCACCCTTATTTTTATAGCAGCATTATTTTCAATAGCCAAATTATGGAAGCAGCCCAAGTGTCCACTGACTAATAACTGGATAAAGAAGAGGTGGTTTATATACACAATGGAATATTATCCACCCATAAAAAATGAAATCTTGCATTTGCAATGACATGGATGGCGCTAAAGAGTATAATGCTAAGTGAAATCAGTCAGTCAGAGAAAGACAAATACCATATGATTTCAGTCATATATGGCATTTGAGAAACAAATGAGCAAAAGAGAAAAA
Source organism: Neofelis nebulosa (assembly GCF_028018385.1). NCBI lineage: Eukaryota > Metazoa > Chordata > Mammalia > Carnivora > Felidae > Neofelis > Neofelis nebulosa. Next base: position 71,343,171 of record NC_080784.1, on the reverse strand, counting down.
AAGCGAGAGAGAGAGAGAGAGAGAGAGAGAGAAATCAAGAAACAGCCTCTTAACTAGAGAACAAACTGATGGTTACCAGAGAGGAGGTGGGGAGGGCAATAGGTGAAATAGATGATGGGGATTAAAAAGTGCACTTGCTGTGATGAGCACCGAATGATGTATGGAAGTGTTGAATCACTATATTGTACACCTGAAACTAATATAACACTGTATTTGAACTAACTGGATTAAAATAAAAACTTAAAAAAAAAAAAAAAAAAGAAAAATGAAATAAAATTTAAAAATAAATGTATTTTTCTTTTTTTTAAATGTTTATTTTTTAGAGAGATAGAGGGAAAGAGTGAGGCAGAGAGAGAGACAGAGACAGAGAATCCCAAGCAGGCCCCACGCTGTCAGCACAGATCCCAATATGGGGCTTGAACTCACTATGAGATTACGACCTGAGCAGAAATCAAGAGTCAGACACTTAACCAACTGAGCTACACAGGAACCCCTAGATATGTATTTTTCTAAGAAATAAAAAAGTGAAGAAAAGAAAAGAAGAGAAGAAAAGAAAAGAAAAGAGAAAAGAAGTGAGGCTTCAACAACAGGACATCTGTGCCATAAAAAATAAACCTCCTATTCACTCACATCATACCCCAAAATTACCTTGAAATAAACCATAGAACCAAAGGTAAAAGTTAAAATTATATAATTTCAAGGAAAAAATGTGAGAACATTTTTAAAGTGATAGATAACCCAAATTTTCTTAGATGGGATATCGGAAGCATGAAACAAAAAAAGAAAAATAATAATAATAAACTGAACTCTATCGAAATAAAAAATTATCCTTCTAAGGTCAGATGACTTAAATGCTTAAATGAAATAATAATTTATGCTTAAATGAAGTAAAAATACAAACCACAAATTAAGAGAGGATATGTATGTGTATATGTGTGTGTGTATATGGTCTGACATATATATATACATGTATATATATATATATATATATATATATATATACACATGTGTGTGTGTATATATATGTGTGTGTGTGTATATATATGTGTGTGTATATATATATGTGTATATGTGTATATGTATATGTGTATATGTATATATGTGTGTGTATATATATACACACACATATGACAAAGCAATTGTATGTAGAATGTATAAAGAACATTTACAACTGAATGAGTAATACAATTTTAAAATTTATTAAAAATTGAAGAGTAATTCTTTTTTTAAGTTTTTACTTTAATTCCAATTAGTTAACATACAGTGTAATAATAGTTTCAAGAATAATTCTTAAGATATATGAAATACCAATACACATCATTAGTTGGCAAAGTAAACTAAAACCTCAATGAGATGCAACTATACACATACAAATAGCTACCATGAAAAATGGTGGGATTAAGTGTTGTCAATTACGGGGAAAACACATTGCTGGTGGGGAAATATAATGACACAACCATTTTACAAAAACAGGTGGGCAGTATCTCATAAAGGCAAAGGTACATTTACATATGACTCAGTAATTTCACTCCTTGGGATTTATCCAAGAGGAATGAAAACTTACATCTTCACAAAGACATATGAAAATGCTCACAGCAACTTTATTTATAATAGTTAAAAGCTGACAACTCAATTGTTGATTAGCGGGGAAATGGATGTTATAATATGCAGCACAATGGAATACTACCCAGCTCCAAAAAGGAACCAAGGAAACATACAACAACACTGTGTGGAAGGAAGTCAGAAATGTTATGCTGAGGGAAGGGGCTAGACATAACAGAATACATACTTCATGATTCCATTTATGTGAAATTCTAAAAAGTTCATAATAATGTATGTTGATACCACTAAGGGGCATGAGGGAACTTTTAAGGGTGATGGTATTGTTATTTATCTTGATCAGGAGAGTAGTTTTACAAGTGTATTCGTCTGTCATAACTCCTTGGATTGCTCGCTGTGAATGGAGACTGATTATTCTAAATTTGACAGAAAGAGACTAAAACTCTGCACCTTCATTTGTTACTACCTATTTCATATCATGAATTAATACTTGGTAATAATTAATAAACTCACATGTCAGGCATTTTTATAAATTCTTTACAGATAGGAATATTTAATAAAGCTGGTATAGAATTTCATTGCTTGGGAGGACACCGAGTGATCTCCCAAGTATTCTTTCAGGTCATTACAATCCTCATCACAACACTGCAGTGTAGGCTAGGCAAGTGTATTTTCCCCGTCATTTTAAAAGTAAAACAACAACAACAATGACGACCTGAAACACATTGAGGTTAAGTAATTTATTAAGCAAAGCCACTTAACTACTAAGGAGTAGATTTGGAAATCTAATCCTGTCATCTTTCTGCTAATCATCCACAAATTTGTGCTGTTGAAGCGAGCACTGTGCTAATCATTCTAAATAATTCACAGGCAATTTGTTTGAACTGAATAAATTGTATATTTTTGAGTAATTCTCAAATTTGGAAATTGATGTTATTTTTTTTTTTTTTGTCCTTGCAGTTTTGGAGGGAGAGGCTTGCATAGTTGACTCATCACTATTTAACTTTGTTCTCATTGTACTGAAGCTATTGTAAACAACTAGTCCATTTGAAACCCACATATGGAGAGAACACTGACTCCCATGGACTGTGTTTATCTTGGGTGGTTAATGATCCTGAATCCAACATCTACCAAGGTTATAGCTCAAGGAGCCTTTCCAAAGCACTCATTCAAGAGATTTTTTTTTTCATTCTCAGAAGCAAATTCTGTATGAAATCTTGCCTTCTGACTCATCTGCCAAGTCCAGCACATTGCATCTTGCCCCAAGGCACCAGACAACGGAGCCAACCCATCAAATTCCTGCCATAAATTTAGCTTAAACTATGAGATTATTTCTCCTGGGAAGGATGTTTCATACCCCTCAAGCAACCCCCCTGATGTTTTAAATATTTTTCTCCTTATATGAGTGCTTATTATTTAAGACCAAGCAAAATATACTTCTGAACTAGATGTTTTATCATTGTGTTTTTGCCTTTGATTTAGATGATCTAGATGTGTGTGTGCTTGCATGTGTGTTTGAAGGAGAGACAGAATTGGAGGAAAGTGAAAGGGAGAGCCAGAGAGGGAGGGAAAAGGGGAGGAGGGAGGAAGAGGAAGAGTGGGGGGGACAAAGGTGGGAAAAGGGAGAAGGAGGGAGGAAGGAGAGAGAAGAGGATATTAAAAATATGTCTATTATCTAGATATTCAGTGGAGTGATTTTTGTGCCAAAAAAGAATGTTTACAGAATGTTTCTTTTTCTTCTGAAACACTTTTGGGGGAGTCTAAAAAGTAATTTACTTTAGGTATAATATATATCTGACTATTAAGTACATGATTTATGGATTAGCTACATTTCCAATGTAGATACTTTTGATGGAATAAATAACTATAATGTGGTAGGCAGAAAATGTCCCCTGCTCCAATATGCCATGTCCTAATCCCTAGAACTTATGAATATGTTACTTGATGTGGCAAAAAGGACTTTGCAAATGTGATGAAATTAAGAATCATGAGAAGGAGAGATAATCCGAGATTATCTAGAAGGGCCCAAAGAAATCTCAGGGGTGGGTCCTTACGAGTTAAAAGGAAAGCAGAAGGTACAGAGGGAAATGTAAAGATGCTAAGCACTGTTGACTTTTGGTTTTTTGTCTGTTTGATTATTTTTTATTTTAATTCTAGTGTAGTTAACATATGGTGTTATATTAGTTTCAAGTGTACAACATAGCGATTCAGCTGGCTTTTGAATGCAGAAGAGGCCACCAGCCATGAGTGCAGGCCCCCTCTAGAAGCTAGACAATTCAAGGGAATAGATTATTTCCTAGAACCTTCAGAAATAATACAGCTCTGGCAACACCTTGATTCTAACCTAGGGAAACCCATTTCACACTTTGGCACTCCAGAACTGTAAGATAGTAAATTTGTTTCCGTTTTAAGCAAACAAATTTGTCGTAGTTTGTTATAGCAGCCATAAGAAATAGACATAAGAATGATGTAGAAAGTACTCCCCCCTCCAGAAAAATGTAGCCTTTATTTACTCAAACATTTATTTACTTCTAGGAAATAAGAGCTTTCCTAATTTCAAGCAGCTATGAGAGAGCTTCTCTGTTCTTCCACACTCATTTGCCAGAAGGTCAAACTGGAAGTCACATATATGTCTATGAATAGAAATTAAAAGGGAAACTCAGATGTTCCAGAAGATGAAATTCTGAACTGTGTTTAAATCTTTCCTAGAAATAGACATTGCCGGGTAGAAATATTCAGATGCTGCATAAATAAGCCTGTAAACATTGGGCAAGATTCATGGAACTAGCAAAAAAACAAAACAAACAAACAAAAAAAAACCCAAAACAAAACAAAACAAAACAGTGAACTGCTTTACCAAATATCACTACTGAGGAAATGTATAAAACATATCACAAAGTATAAAATCATATTTTAATATAAAATCATATTTTAATACAAATGCCAGATTTTAAATAAAGACCTTTAGATTTCCTCATGGTGAGTTTTATTGTTTCTTCTACAATATTCAGATGTCCAAGAAATTTCACAAGAGAACAAGTAAGCAAACTCATAAGAAGGCAGCAAATTCATCACAAGTCAATGGAGCTCTTGAAGGCAAAAAAAAAAAAAAAAAAAAAAAAGACAAGAAGCAAGTGTAAGATTATAAAATGTTAAAAATGAAATTCCATCACAATGTACTCTTTTCAAGCTCTACTGAAAATGTGACACAAATATCAGTGTTAATTACACGTTGTCATATGATTTGAGCTCACTTTAAGCTCATACACTAAAAGGAAGATTCACTGCATGTACAAAATCTGTTGCATGCCTGACTTCCTTAAAACTACAGTTGAACATTTACAGTGCAAAAAAAAAAAAAAAATCAGCAAAGCTCAACTACAGGAAAATGCAAGTTAGTAAGCTTTTGCTTGATGCTTCTGAGTAATAATGTAGAGTCATCAAACTGATACTTAGGAATGATAGACATTATCTTGATAATTTCATTTTAGTTTCAACGCCAAACATTGTGGACAGCATCCATGTTTCTGTTACTATTTTCTAATTTAAGTTAACCATGATGATCAATATTTAGGGTCAAAAGGTAACTGCCCGATTCTATTTCAAGATCTGCCATGTGTCTTCCATTACCACAACCATATTTATGTCATTTACATTCTCTTTTAGAAGATTGTGGCTAAGGGTGCTTCTGCTTTTGTTTTCAATGCCTGGAGTTTTCAATATTTACCATTCATTGTTTTTTATCTGGTTGACTGCGGAAAAGAGTAGGGGAAAGAGTGTGACCAAAGAAGTGTCTATATATATGTATATATATGTATATATATGTGTATATATATATATATATACACATATATATACATATATATATATGTATATATATGTATATATATGTATATATATGTGTATATATATATATATGTATATACATATATATATATGCCCATCCACTTTTCCAACACTCCACCATTATCTGATATCACTTCATGTCTTTAAGATAATCTTTAACATCATTAGCAAAGTCAGTGAAGAGCCTCTGATCATATATAAAGATACCATTTAGGAAAACTTATTGATAAATGGATCATTCTTCCTAATGATGAAAACCATCCAGTTTTTCTACTAAATATTTTTAATTAAATAAGTTCATCTATCCTTACAGGATTCAATACTTTCATATTAAAAAATTAATGGATTCCTGTTGAACACATTCAATACACCGGAACAAGGCTTCTGAAAAAAATCATAATTTTCATTAGTCATGCTCAGCACTGCATTTCTGTGAATTTGTATTTTTTTTCTAAATTCTTCAGAGTGAATTGGCTTTTCTTTCCTTCACTCTCTTTACCTCTATTATTCTTGTTTTATGTACGTGCCTATACTGTGAGTGTAAACATTCACTAAAGACTGTTGTTGGGCGTACCTGGGTGGCTCAGTTGATTAAGCATCGACTTGGGCTCAGATCATGATCTCATGGTTCCTGGGTTTGAATCCCACGTCGAGCTCTGTGCTGATAATTCAGAGCCTGGAGCCTGCTTTGGTTTCTGTGTCTTCCTCTCTCTCTGCCCCTCTCCTGCTCATTCTCTCTCTCTCTCTCTCTCTCTCTCTCTCTCTCTCTCTCTCTCTCTCTCTCTCTTCACTCTCACTCTTTCTCCCCCTCTTCATTCAAAAATGAATAAAAATTTTTAAAAATTATTTAAAAAAAAGACCTTTGTTGGCTTTTTAGCTGCTGCTTTTGTGGCACCAAATCTTTTATTGTCCTTTTCATCAAGGATATTCTTGGTGGTATCTTTGAAATGCCTAAAAGTGGATTTAACTGAACCTGAGATGTTTTTCAGATTTTCTTTCACAGCTGCCTTAGCCTGTTCAATTTCTTCTTTATGATGCCTCACAAAATCCTTGGTAGAATTCTTCATAGCATCAAATTTTTCCTTCACCAAACCCAAAATGTTTCCTTTGACTTATTTTTAGCCCTGTTGTTTCCTCTGCCCTCTTTCTTTTTTCCATCAGTTTCTTGTTTTACATTTCAATCTTTTGCCTCAATATAGAGTCTTTCCCACAAATCAGAATGTTGTTGTTCAAAGTTTAGCTTCTGCTCCAATTTGGTGAGTCCTTCCCACAAGATTTCTATTTCCTTTTTTTCACTCAATACATTGGGAGAGTCTGAGTTGCTATATGACTCACTAGAGTTTCACTGCTGATGTTCCGCCTTTAAAGCCATGGTTATTAGTTGTTCTCTCTCCATTTCCCTCCTTAGCATCTTTGCTTCTGTGAAAAGAGTCTCCCTTTGGTTAAGAAAGCTGTGTGTGTTTAGTTCTTTTTTCCAGATTCTGCTTAAGTTTCTGATTTTCCGTAACCAATTCAGTCCCTGTCCCTTTATCTTCCAATATACTAATCTGTTCTCTTAGTTTCCTTAACTCTTCCTTTAAGGAAGATAAGGCTTTTTCTTCCTTCTACAGAGATATTCTTAAATATTGATTTTATGTATCAGGGTTCTTTTTCTGAGTCTCAAAATACATCCTTCCTTCAGTAAGGGCCCAACATCTTGCAAGGTTTTCCTTCAATGACTTATAATCTATAAAAGATTCTTGTTCCTGTTTCCTGTTGGGAAATATAATCCTTCATATCATTCAGTTCATCTTCATGTATCTTTCTGACTGTTGATGTTTCTGAAGCTGAAGTATGCCATAGAAATATCCAAATCCCATGCCGATTGCAATCACGAATCAAGTATAACACACTTATTGAGACCACTGTTGAACTGCCATTTACACAATTCCTTAGAGGGTTTGGTTTCTTGTTTGGCAAGTAGCTGCTCCTCAGATTCTGAACCAAGAACACTCTTCTTCCTAGCATGCCATCATCTAAAGTCAGGACTAGACTGATAACTGATTTCAATACTATTTGATTCGTCATCACTAGCCTGTGATGAAAACAAAGTTTCTGGATTACAGGATGTATCCTGGCTGCTAGAAAAAGAGCCCATGTTAAAGTCTTCTGGACTCTGTGCCTCTCCAACAATTATAGCTTCTTAATTTCCAATTTCTTCTAACTTAGGTGGCTTATGGTTAACAATATCAGAATCATCACGGACAGCTCCAAAAGAGACATTGTCTTCAGATGACTTTTCTTCTTCTCTCTCAAGTGCTGACTTTGTTTCCTCCAAAGCTGGATCCGCAGTTTCTTCTTCCATTAACACTGTGCCATTTTAGCTACTCTTTCCCTCCTCTGATTGCAATACTTGTAGCTTCTCTTGCTCTAAAGATGTACATTCTGGAGCGAGCTCACAGCTGTCACTGGTTGTACCATGTTCAGAATTCACCATCTCTACATCAGACCCCTCATGATGGATGACAGTCCAACCATAAGATAAATCACTGTCACTGGAATTTTCAGACATTTTTCAGGTCTGAACGGACAGCACTACCTCCATCTTAATGAGGTAGATGCTACAGTGGTGGCGGTCATAGCCTGTAGAAAGTGCTTTGATATCTGTACTTCACACCCAGTTCTAAGCCCTACATGTCTCTGTTTTGTAGTCTTCATGGCTTGGAACTCTAATTAGTGCAACATTGGATTGGCAGCATCAATTTTTAAGGTGACAACACTGAGTTATTTCCAGGAGGGCAGGGATCCCAGCATTAGAGAATATTACCCCTCCTGAAATGTCTGAAATTTGAGAATTTGAGACTATCTTCCACAAGTGCCCTTCTATAGTATCTAAACGCTCAGGGTCAATAAGTGTTCCCAGTAGAGAGTCAGTGCTTAGTAAGTACTTGTTGAATCAATAGTTAGAGAAAATGGCTGCCTATGAATAATTTGTACTAAATGGATTTGATGGATAAAATCACCTCCCTCCTCTACTAGGTGGTCAATGTCTGAGTATCACCTTGTATTTCTGTGAGGTGACGCAGAGTGCACTTTTGAAGAAATGAGAGTGTAATAAGATGCAATTTAAATCTATATGTTTTGGAGGTAAATAGTATAAATGTACTTACCAAACAAGCTTACTGTGAGGAATACATGATTCAGTACAAGCAATGTGCATAGAAACATACCAAATATGTATTGGACACAAAAAGAAGTTGTAGGTAGGCCCCATGAGTTGAAATGGAGTGTTTGAGACAGCAGTGAAAGTGATGTGATTTTATTTGAAGAAAGGCTCCTGAGATACTGAAGATAAACTTCCCTATTAAAACATTTGCCTAGAGCTAGCCCTGGGCATTAAAACAATTGACATTAACACTTTCCTAGTTTAGAGATATTTTTCTTCTTTACCATCTCTTCACACACACATTGGCCTTTGATGAATTTTCTCCATTTTAAAGTCACAGGCTCACAATATTGACCTCATTAGCAAGGGGCAAAGAAAAGCTGCATACTCAGTTGATAATAAAAATTACTGTGGCCTCTAATGATCAATTAATTGAAGTAATATCTGTGAAGTGCTTAAAACAAAGTAAGTAAGCAAAAAATAATGGCTGTTGTTAAATGGCTGCTTGTATATTACTTCAAGTCAGGGTAATGCTGCTCCCATTATTATGCATAGGTTGCTATGACCACTGGACACAGCCACAGTTTGTAGACAGTTCAACTCCAAGAGGCATATTATTTATGAAATGACTGTTCACATCATATCTGTCTCTGAAAAAATTCCATTATCCCTTTTAATGTCCTTCTAACTCTATTTTTATTATTTTTTTTAATTTTTAAATTTTCTTAATGTTTATTTATTTTTGAGAGACAGAGACAATGCGTGAGGAGGGGAAGGGGAAAGAGAGGGAGACACAGAATTAAGAGCAGGCTCCAGGCTCTGGGCTAGGCCCACAGCTCTCTCAGCACAGAGCTCACACGGGACTCGAACCCATGAATCATGAGATCATGATTTGAGCCAAAGTCAGACACTTAACTGACTAAGCCACCCAGGTGCCCCCTCTATTTTTTTTTTTTTTAATATTGATGTATAAGGTACATACAATAAAATTTACAAATTTCAGGCATTATTTTGATAGGTTCTGACAATTGTATACACCATGTAACTACCATTCAAAACAAGATACAGAAGTTTTCCATTATCCCAGAAAGTTCTTCCTTCTCACTCTCAGACAGTAAGAACCTGCCCTATGACTACTTTGGTACCAAAGTGAACCGTTTTCTGATTTTCTTTACCTTAAAATAATTTTGTTTTTTCTTGGACTTCATATACATGGAATCATAGAATTGTATTCTTTTGTGTCTGGTTCCTTTGGTGGAATATAGCATTAGTGAGATTCATCCCAGTTGTGAGTGTATCAGTAATTTCTTACTTTTTATTGCTCAGTAGTATCCCATTGTGTGAATACAATAGGATTGCTTATCCATTTTTTCCTCATAGTAATTGGGTTTCTGCTGTAGGGTTATTATGACAACGTTGCTGTGCATATTCTTGTCAAAGATTTTATGTTGACATATGTTATCATTTTTTTTTCAGTAAATACCTGATTCAAGATGGATAGTAGGCTTAAATACAAAGCTAAAACTATAAATAATCTAAAAGAAATGATAGGTGGATATCTTCAAGCCATTCAGGGAAGCAAAGATTTCTTAGATAGATGCATAAAGCACCAACCAGAAAAGAACAAAATAGATAAATTGGACTTTATCTAAAGAAAATATCCACTGTACATGAAAATGTTATTTAAAAAAAATGAATAGGCAAGCCAAGGAGTAGGAATAAGATATTTTACTTTTTATTTTTAATGTTTATTTATTTTTGAGAGAGAGATATAGAGTTCAGGCAGGGGAGGGGCAGAGAGAGACAGAGAGACAAAATCTGAAGCAGGCTCTAGGCTCTGAGCTGTCAGCACAGAGCCCAATGTGGGGCTCAAGCCCACGAACTGTGAGATCATGCATGACCTAAGCCAGAGTCAGATGCTTAACTGACTGAGCCACCCAGGTGCCCCAAGACATTTTCAATTTGTATAACCAACAAGAATTTTTGTCCAGAAAAAATAGAGAAGTAATACAAATCAACAGTAAAAAGACAAAAGGCCAGTGAAAGGGGCACAAAACATATGATTAGATAATTGACAACACAGATACCCACTAGAGGACTTGTATTACCTAATTTCAGGACTTATTTGACCCTAGAGTATTCTCAAAGTGTGATATTGGCAAAAGGATAAAACACTAAATGTATGAAACAGAACAGATAGCCCAGGAAGAAACTGAGATATATATGTAGTGAATTTCCCTTTTAACCCAAGTCTTCTGCTGCCTTTGGCCCCATTGTCTCTTCAATACCTAGTGTTCTCCCTGTTCTTCTGTTTCTATGATCTCCTCTTACAATATCAAAAATCACTCACAAATTTCCACTTGCTTCTAACTCTCCTCTTTTTCATGAGAGTATATGTTGTCAACCATGCATTAATAAATCCTGTTTTCTCAACAAGACAACATACTATGCCATAGTTGACTGGTACAATATTTAATCCTATTTATAGATCAATAACTTATTTACTGATACAAATACACTTCTCTTGGTTGGTTAAGGAAATGTGCTAAAGTGAAGTGCTAAATAATACAGGTTTACACGAGAAAAGGGTCAAAAAGTGTCTCGTGGCTCTCCTTGCTCCACACTATATAGGAAACCCTGACTCCATACCTGTGTATAAAAAAGCTGCTATCTCTTGACAATTCAAGTATCAGACATCTCACTGGAAATGATATGAGATACATTACTTTATTTCAGACTAGAACTCATATAAGGCCAGTCTTTTTTAATGTTAGATTTATGTAAATGACCTCAGTTTCAGGTCTCTTCAGTAATGTGGTGTGGTCAGTTAATGGTATTTTTGATTATATGATCTACATTTGAATATTAAAAATAGGAGTAAGCCATGCTAATGTATAATAACAAGGAAGAATGATAATCCAAGACTACAGGGTTCTCAAATCTAATGCATCAGTCTTTTTCCAGAAGTATTATAAATTTTGATTTGGAGAAATATTTTCAGTTCTGCATATTACTTCCAATAATATGAATCAAAGAGAGAAGACATCACCACTGGGTGGTTTAACACAATCTTGTTTGTTAAACTAAAGGAATCCCCAACTGGAGGTTTTTTGTGCATTTCTAAAAACTGTAAAATGATAGTTCTATAAGAAGTCTGCTTTTATATTTGCAAACTTATTGCTATCATCCAGAAACCTGAAATCAATAAATTAAAAGAAAATTGTACCCAAAGGGGAAAATGAAGAAAAGAAAGAGGAACTCAATTTGTTAGCTTTTCAGTGACAGATAATTATATATAACAGCAACAATGTTAAGAAGCAGGTTCACCAGGCAGGAGGGGTTCTTCTTCTTAAATATTACATTTAAAAATTAGCCAAGAAGTAAACACAATGATAGAAGCAAATCACAACTCTGGAAGGGATACCGTTCAGGTTTACACTGCATGCACTGGTCTGACTATCCATTTTGGTGTGTGTTGGGGCCAGGAGTTGGGGTGATCTCCCAACAGCAGCCCCCTCACATTCAAATAGCAAAATGAAGAAAATAGCAATAGAATTTCTGGTTTATTTTGGTAATTTTCTAACATTGTTAGAAAAGTTGTATTGCTACCCAAGGACATAGCGTATCCTAATCAGCATGCGAGGTACTTTTATGCACTACCTTACTTTCTAATTTTTTTTAACATTTACTCATTTTTTGAGAGACAGAGAAAGACAGACTGTGAGCAGGGAGGGGTGGAGAGAGAAGGAGACAAGGAATCCAAAGCAGGCTCCAGGCTCTGAGCTGTCAGCACAGAGCCTGAGGTGGGGCTCGAACTCATGATCTGTGAGATCATGACATGAGCCGAAGTTAGCCACTTAATAGACTGAGCCACCCAGGAGCCCCTATGCATTACCTTACTTTCAAACAATACATTACTTTCAGACCTTTGCAATAAATATTTTCATAGATTGATTTCATGATTTTTATTTGTTTACTTATCATTTGCTTATCTATTACAAATGAAGATTTTTAAATTTGAGAGAGGATGAAGAATAGCTTTCAAGTCACAGTCAGCACTGGAATTTGATCCGGGCTAACTCCAAACTCCTATCATTCCCACCACCAAGACAGTGTTGCTCTATGGTTAAAGACACAGACTTGGTGGCAGGAATCCTGGATGAAAATCCTGACCCTGCTACTCATTCATTGTTTAATGAATGAGGTCATCTGATCTTCCTAAAAACTATGTTTCTCATGTATAACATGGGAATAATAAGGAACCTATCTCATAAGAGAGCAATGGGGATTAAACATGTTAATGCACATAAATCCCTGGTAATAACTCCCTGTACCTAATATAAGTTCATTAGATGCCCCTGTTATTATTGGCATGCTATATAAATTTTATTATGTATGTATGCATCCACTTAGCATGTTGTAATGATTTCTGAATATCTTTTAAGTGAATTCAACTGTAATCTGTAATTCCTCTTGAGAGAGAAACTTTATGTACTTATTTACATTATACACTAAGATATTTTGGAGGGGAAAACATACATATGCTCATGGGATAGTGGATAATATGATCATAATTATGTTCTGACTGAATAAGCAATAGAACTGAATCATGCCCATTACCCAATTAACCATGATCTATAATCATCAAAACTATAGTTGCTATCTTGGCATAATTTTTTTTTTGATTGGGACATAAGGAGTAGCTATAGATGACACTGTCTGACAATTAAAATCTAAATGATCATAGTGCCTCAAGATATCTACCTACTAATTAGAAAAGTAATTGATGAGGTATAATTTGCAAGTTTGCCAGTATTAGAATTTAGCTATTATTCCACTATTACATATTAAAGTTTAGAGATAAATTTTCTCTCAAAAATTATTAGTGCTTCATCATCTGTTTCGTAGGAATGAACTTTAGAACACAAATCCCAAACAATCATTTTTGTGTCTGAATAACTTATCCCCAAATAATGGTTTCAGATTTTTCACTCAGAGTAATGTAAACTCTTGAGGAAATTTATTTCCAACAATATTCAGACTGCATCACTCACATGTTTCCCTCTTTCCCTTTCCTTTTCCATAAACCTGCCTTCTTTTCCACTAACTATTCCATAGCACTAAAGTGGCAGGGACTTCTTAGATTTTCTTTTATCTATCGCAGTTTCTCATGAGTTTCTGAGTACAAGGCTGCTATCAATGTACATGTGATAACCTCCCCAGATTACTACACTTTGGTTTTATACTTGGCTTCACCATTTTTCCCTTTGAAAAACCCTCACTTTTCTCCATATTCTCTCCACTTCTATCTCAATTCTCCTTTGAGTTTCTCAGTTCTTTCTCTTACTAGGCCAAAAGACAAACATATGTTTCTTAATACTGTCCTTAAAAAGCTCTTTAAAGTGAAACAATACATTAGGCATATTTTATTCATTCATCCATGCATTCATTCATTCATCCACTCATTCATAAAAAATGAATGCTAACCATTTGCCAGGCTTTATTTCAGATTCTGATAATACGTTAGTAAACAAAACAAAACAAAACAAAACAAAAATGTTCTGCCCTCATGTCGTAAGGAAGACATGAAGATACATAAACAAACCAACTAAACAAGGAACATGGTAGAGATCACTAAGTAGCAGAAGAATAGCCAGGATGGCTTCTTTGAAAGGGCAGTGTTAGAGCAGGAGTCTGAAGATGAAAAATGCCAACTCTGAGTATATCTGTGTTTGGGGCAGAAAGAACATCAACTGAAGAGCCTCGAGGTGGGGACAGATGGTGTTTTGGGAAAGACAAAGAAAATCAAAATGTCCAGAATGTGACTAGCACGTGCGAGAGAATGTGTGAGCTCAGAGTTCCTGGTTGCAGAGTTAAGAACCGGTTCTAATTAACACTTAATACATTATTAAAGGATATTGGAAACTGAGAGGATGTCTAAGAAGGTTGGAGAGCCAGTCCCAGCAGCTTGAGCCAGCAACCACAACGTGGGTGTTGCTTCAGTGAGATTATCACTGCCACTGTCACTGAGCACAAGAATTACAGCTCACGCTTTGAGATTGCATGGGGTCCCCAAATCTATCACCGTCTCCACCAAAAGATAGATTCTGCACTGTGCCCACTGCCCCCTATTGCTTACTTCCAAATCTAACTTTTGAGTGACAGAACCATGCAGACAATAGGAGGACTGAGAGAAGATGCTCTAGCTTCAAACTTGAGAACAAGGGACTGATTATGCCACATTGGAAGAGTGCGCAAAAGATGCCAGTCCATCAAATAAGCATAAATGCTCACCAAATCACAGAGAAAAGCTTGGATCGTTAAATGTTAGTATAATTCCAAGTGTGTTTTATGTGATTTTCCTGTTCTCCAAATTCTGCATCATGGGAATAAAGAAATTGAGAAGTATGAACTAGGTCTGAGCTCCCCAGCATCGTTGAATGAGTGTGAGAGAACAAGAGATGCGAGGCCCAGTAGCGCTGCTGTGCGGCTTAATTTATGGAGTGCCTCTGAAGGTCATTTCATCAGCAGGGCTATCCCTGCCCACACGAACAGGGTTGCCTGCCACTATGGAATCCCATTAGTGTGACCAAATGGAAGTGACACCTATCCCTTGAGAATAAGTACATCACTTCTGTAGGACTCCCAGGTGGAGATAATTGACCACTGAAAATGAGCATGAGTTATGAAGAGTTTGGCAGAAAATGGGTGATTCTTACAAATGTCACTCAAATCTTACACTCCTAGAGTTATACTGCCACACTGCTAACAAAACCAAAATCATTTTTATGAACAAACTGGAAAATGGAGACATTTCAAATTCACCAAATGTAGCAAAACAGGTTTTTTCTCTTTGTAAATTTAAAATGTATTCTATTTGCAAATTAACTGGTGTTCAGAAACCATCTTTTCTTTCTGTGGCTAGACAAGGGCTTGAGAGATACTTGTGACCAGATAGATAACACAATGAAGCAAAACTCTGAATCCATTAGGACTTCATTTAATGCCTTAGATTATAAAATAAACCTTTTTTTGTAAGTTCCATTTTGCATATGGTTAGGAAACAGTTAAACTCCATTCGTGCCACACAAATGTCTATGTATTACAGTAAAACACTTTACTGTTTCAAGACAGTGGGAAGGATATACTGGCTGATATTCCCAGGTATTGGAATAACCTGAGGAAATGTACTAAAATAAAGATTTGGGGTACCACTGCAAGATTCTTATTCATTATTATCTCTCAAGGCCTCAGAGACCCAATACATCTAATGCATTCAACAGGACTTGAATATTACTGCAGTCTGTCCCCAGGCAGATCTCTTAGGGAAATCATGTGATTTTCATCTCATCAGAGATATACAGGGGAAGAGTTTTCACAGAAATAGGACCCAAGATATGCAAAAGCCATTTAAATAGTTACTAAATAAGGAAATGATGAAAACTTTTTAGGAAACTCCATTAAAAGTAGTCCCTTCCCTCTGCTAAGACCTACACACCTCTGATAATCTAAACACTTAGGAATATGTTTCAAACAATCTTTGGAGGGATTATGATATAAAACATAATAACAATAATAATGCTAACAAAGAGGACAATATATAAATAAAATATTTTATATTCAAAAATAATTAGGTGGTATTAAACAAATAATATACTATGTAAATAAAAGCTAGAACTAATTTTCAAAAACCAGAAAAACAGACCAATCTCTAGGACATACAGTAAAAAATATAAAATGAAAACAAATTTGGAAATGAAAATGGGACTGTAACAACATAGAAGATTTTTATGATAAGAGAATATTTATAGTTAATAAATATGAAATTCCAAACTTTAAAAAATTTTTAAATGTATATTTATTTTTGAGGGCGAGAGAGAGAGAGAGAGAGAGAGAGCACAGGTGGGGAAGGGCAGAGAGAGAGAGAGGGAGACACAGAACCTGAAGCAGACTCCAGGCCCTGAGCTGTCAGCACATAGTTCAACACAGGGCTCAAACACAGGATCCAAGACAGGTATCATGACCTGAGCCAAAGTCAGACGCTCAACCAACTGAGCCACCCAGGCGCCCTTAAATTCTTGATGCTTTTTTAAAAAAAGAAATCAATTACCCAAACCAAAGCTGTGGAAAACTAGTCTAAGAGCTACATAAGAAATAGAGCAAGTTTTTAATGACTCACATCCTTAAAAGATTTCTGTGTTATATATTTTTATACCTATAATAATAAAGTTCCCTATGCTATAGAATCTATTACTGTGAATAGAAATTAGTAATGATTCCGTATGTCACAAGGAATCAATAATAATAAAAATCAATAAAGTTTATTAAAAAGGTTAATTCAAAACCAAATCTGATTAAGAAAAAAAAAGACAAATTCACAAAGAACATAAGGTATACAAAATATCATGTAACCATAGAGCATTTTATAGATCATAAGAAATTATTATGAAAAACCTTATTGCAATGAATTGGAAACTTTAAAAATGAATATAAGTTTTACACAAAAATATGAAGGCCAGCTCGGGAAAATGTAGAATATATGTAAGATTGCTTAAGATTAGGTTTTTACTGGGTGACTTAGTAGGTTAAGCATCCAACTTTTGATTTCAGCTCAGGTCATGATCTCGTGGTTGTGAGATGGAGCCCTGCATTAGACTTCCTGCTTAGGATCCTGTCCCTCCCTCTCTCTCTGCCCCTCCTTTGCTTGTAGAGGCTGGCGCTCTCTTTCTCTCCCTCCCTCTCTCTCTCTCTCTCTCTCTCAAAAAAAAAAAAAAAAGAAAAGAAAAAAGAATGGATTTTTCAGTCAAAAATAAAACTGATCGCCCAATTAAGGCTCAAGCAAAATCTAACTATACTACTATCTCATGTAAAAGTTCAAGCAGTTCAGGGCTGTGGAGTAGCTAGGGGCCACATCACTTCTCTGCCATTTCTGAAGTTTAGTCCTTATCTCTGTGATCTAACATCATGTCTGGACAAACAAAACAAAACAAACAAAACAGTTTTAGTAAAGAAAATTACATGCCAATCCTATTTATGAACTTAAATGCAAATATCTTAAATAAAGTAAAAAAAAATGAAAAGGGAAAGATCCAAACATATAGAGAATATCCACATTTGGAATATAACAAAATGGCACTAAAATCAGTGGATGAAACAGGTATTTTGCAATAAGTGTCCAGAGACAGATGGTTTTCTGTCTTTAAAACAGGTGAAACCAGATCAGTTTTTCATTACCATGTACAAAAATAATAACTGCCATGTAGATTAAAGTTCAGAAAGCTAAACTTTAAAATGCTTAGAACAAAAAACATGTCTGTGTGAATTTAGGACAGAAAAGTATTTCCTTATGAAGACACATAACTCACAAATTATAAACTACATTAGAAAAAAAAACTAACAAAGGAATAATAGGCTGAATATAAGGAATTACTTCAAATTAATCTAAAGAAAGGAACAATAGAAAAAAAGAAAAAGACTTGAGAAAACGTTTTATGGAAAAAATGTGGTCAATAAACATAATAAGATTATTAACTGCATTAATTGTATTGGGAAAATACATATTAAAACAAAGGTGATTGAAAAAAAACCTTAAAATTTTGAACTCTGATACCAAGTACTGGTGGGAATGAGAAGGAAATAGAAACACACTCATTGCTTGTGAGAGTATAAAGAGGTATGAGCATTTTAAAGAGAAATTGTTACAACCTAGCAATGTTGAAGATGCACATACTTTACAATGTGGCAATTCTACTTCAATGTGTACACTGTAGACAAAAAATCATGCTTGTTTTTTCTATAAGACATGTACAAAAAGTTTTTTGAAGTTTTGTAAAAATAAGAAATTTTAAACAGAAATACCGAATAGGAAAATATATTATTAAATATTAAATGGAATAACATATAACCATTAACTCATATGAACAACATCCACATTCATCAACATAAACATTTTTATATATTGTAGTATACCTAAAGAGGTATATCTCAGGTATTAGTTTGACACAATCTTCACCATATACCTCAAAGACTTTAGGATGTCTGGTGTCAGTCCATTCAAGCTGTAACAAAATAGTACAAACTGAAGAGCATATAAACAACAGACATTTAATTCTCACTCATTTAATTCTGGAGATTGAAAAGTCCAAGATCATGGAACCCACAGATCTGGTGTCTGATGAGGACTCACTTCCTAGATGGCCGTTTTTTCACTGTAACCTCACATGGGAAAAGAGGACAAGGAATACTGTAGGGCTTTATCTATGAAGGGCACTAATCCCATTCATGAGGACTCCACCATTGTGACCTATCCAGCTCCCAAAGGTCCCACCTCCTAACACCATCACATTGAACATTAGATTTCAATATATGAATTTCCAGGGGATACATTCAGTCATTTAGCATAGGGGGAGACAGATAATTAAAGTCCAGATGTGGCTGGTGCAATTCTCCACGTAAAGTCAAAAGTTGTTTATCCATCTTCAATGCTATCCAAAACCAGAAAGAAGAGAAATAGACCTATAGACAATTTTAAAGAACCGCACATAATAAAAATCAATATGAATACAAGCATGCAGCTCTTAAAGTATTAGACCTATGAATAGATAAAAGTAGAAATATATACAACTGAATATAAAAATAAAGGTAAAACAATCTCTAATGCATAATACAATGGTCATCATAACTGAAGAAATATAGAACATTAAAGATAATCGTTAATGCTAATGATCCCAATGAAATATGATTTAGGTTGAATACAAATGTATTCAATGAAGAAAGCAGACAATACAAACAGAATGCTGATATTCAATAGAAATTAATATTATAGAAAATATGGCAATACATATAGAAAACAAACTTTAAGAAATATTAAATCTAAATCTGTTCTCTTACAACCAGAAAACAATTTTAATAGTTTCCCCATTTGAAATATATTCATCTGCTGGGCTGATGCAATCAGTCAGTAATATGAATGGTAAAAAGAGACCAATGTATACGGTTCATGGCAAATGATATGACAATTTATAAAGAGTTTAAATAAAGCAAGAGAAAACAGAAAGAGGAATGGATTCCCAAGTCTCCACAAATTTCTAACAACCTACATATCCCTTAGTGATCTGAATCCTACTGAGCAAATAACTAGTAAAAAAAAAAAAAATAGCACACTTCTGTTATTTATTGTGATATGGCATAAAGAGAATGTCAGTACCCCAGGAGAATCACTTAGCAGGTCCAGACTTCAAGGTTGTCTGGCCTTAACTGCACTTGAGTGCTTTAACATCTAATACCTCCCTTTCTTTTTTTATTCCTTATTAACTTAGCAGGTAAAATATTTTACTCAATCTCTCAGGCTCACAATAGCTATTGTTATACCCAATTAAAGGAAAATATTTCATCAATTAAAACAGATGAAAGTATTTCAACTTCCCTAATTTTGCTTACTTTTACTATCTTTGATGTTGAATGCTATATAAATCTATTGATATATAAAGCAATGTGTGCCTAATTCATACCATTTCCACCAAATTTAAAGTTCCCCATTTCCCTTTTCTGGTTTATGCCTCTCATGGCATTTTAGAAATGTCTTTAAAGTATTCAGGTCTAGTATGGTTTTGTTAGTATTATTTAACTACTAGCTGGATATATATAGAAGAAATTTCCATTTGCATCTAATGGTCAGGATTTTGCTAAGTAGGGTAAAATTCATTCTAGCTATGTTAAGCAAATAGTAAATGGTTATAGATTCTTTAGAAGGGCTACAGATAGAAACTCTAAAATGAGTTATCAAGAATACCTTGCAGTGTGGGGGCGCCTGGGTGGCGCAGTCGGTTAAGCGTCCGACTTCAGCCAGGTCACGATCTCGCGGTCCGTGAGTTCGAGCCCCGCATCAGGCTCTGGGCCGATGGCTTGGAGCCTGGAGCCTGTTTCCGATTCTGTGTCTCCCTCTCTCTCTGTCCCTCCCGCGTTCATGCTCTGTCTCTCTCTGTCCCAAAAATAAATAAATAAACGTTGAAAAAAAAATTAAAAAAAAAAAAAAAAAAAAAAAAAAAGAATACCTTGCAGTGTGAAACGTTGCTTCCAGGTAAGCAGCTACTTGTGACAGCTATTGAATTAAGAAGCTGTGGGCTTTAGAACTACACTGCTCCTGCCCTGATCCAAAGGCCACTAGATGGGAAAGCTGTTTGCTAAATTGGGAAGTTGGCTGTATGCCTGCCATACTCCAGGACAATGATATTTCCACTGTGTTTCACAGCAGCAAAATAGACCTCAGTATTTTTTTTAAGTTTGTTTGTTTATTCATTCATTTATTTATTTATAATAAGCTTTATTGTCAAGTTAGCTAACATACCTTATATACGGTGTGCTCTTGGTTTCATGGGTAAATTCTCATGATTCATTTCTTCCATACAACACCCAGTGTTCATCCCCAAAAGTGCCCTTCTCAATGTTCATCACCCATTTTCCCCTCTCTCCTGCCCCTCATCAACCCTCAGTTTGTTCTCTGTATTTAAGAGTCTCTTATGGGTTTGCCTCCCTCTCTGTTGGAAATAATTTTTCCCCCTTCTCTTTCCCCATGGTCTTCTGTTAATTTTCTCAAGTTCCATATATGAGTGAAAACATATGATATCTGTCTTTCTCTGACTGACTTATTTCACTTAGCATAACATCTTCCAGTTCATTCTATGTCTCTCCTCATATGACTCAGTTCCAAATACAAGTCTACTGAGTGTACATCAGAGTAGTAGAATCTAAGTCTCAGAAAGACCTCTGCCTACAATAAGGCCTAAGAAATGTAGTTTTAAACTTTCTGGTCTCTGTAAGAAAGGGGTTGGAAACATAGATAGAAGGGATTTGGAATGCATATTGAAAAACCCAACCAACAACAATGGCCTCCCAAGGAAAGAACAGGCAGAAACTCACATGGAGTCACAAATGATTACACAATAAAAATGACAATGGGAATACTGAGAAATATATTTATAAATGGAGATATTGTCATTTTTAACCTTGTACAATAGGCAGTTTAGGGTTGAATACCACTTTTGTAAAAGCTTTTGCATGAAACTATGTTTATTATTTTAATAGTTAAAGTATTTAAAGTTTATTAAGGTTGTTAAACAGTATAACCAAATTACTGTCAACAATAATCAGAAGCAGAAAGGTTTTATATATACATATATATATAATGTTACATATACATATATAGCATATTATATATAGTGACATTTTTCTTAGCTATTTTTGAAAACAACTGAGACCATTAAGCATTCTAGAAAACATAAAACAATTTATTGTGGGATTTTAGCATATAGTGTAGTAAAATATATGCCAACAAAAACAAGGATTGTGGCTGAGCAGTGAATATAATTGTATAAGTTTTTCACATTGTATTCTAGATCAATAAAAACCGATACAAAGAATACATAGTCAAAACACCAATGAAGATAAAATAGAATATTTTTAATTTCGAAAAACTTACTGAAATAAAGCAGAAACTGAGGAACATAAGAAAAATAACTGAAGGGTTAATTATAAAACACCTATCACGATGGGATACTTAAACTCCATCATCTCAAAAATTATAGAAAAGATAAGTGGACTGGCACTCCATCTAAAAGCAAAAGATTGTCAAATTGGATTTTAGAAAAAGCAAGATTCCAGTACATACTATTTGCAAGAATCTTTTTTTTTTTTTTTAATTAAGAAGACAAAGGGGCATCTAGGTGGCTCAGTCAGTTGAGCGTCCGACTTCAGCTCAGGTCATGATCTCACAGTTCGTGGGTTCGAGCCCTGCGTCGGGCTCTGTGCTGACAGCTCAGAGACTGGAGCCTGCTTCGGATTCTGTGTCTCCCTCTTGCTCTCTGCCCTTCCTCTGTTCACCCTCTGTCTCTGTCTCTCAAACATGAGTAAACGTTACAAAATTAAAAATAATTAAAAAGACAGGTACATGCTGAAACTAAACATATGGGAAAAGATATACAGTGCAAATTCTGAGTTTAGGAAGATTCACGTGGTACTAATAAAAGGCAAAATGGACTTGAAGACAAAGAAGTAGAGGAAAGCATATTATAATGGTAAATAAACCAATTCATCAAGAATACATAACAATATTAACTGTGTTCATGTCAACTAATAGAGTTTCAAGTCGCATGAAGCAAAAATTGAGAAAACTTCCGGGGGAAATGCAAAACAACCCACAATGATACTAGAACATTTTCAGATTTCTTCCTCAGAACTCGATAGCAAAAGCAGACAAAATGCAGTAAAGATTAAAAAAAAATTGAATATTAGTAACCAAGTTGACCTAATTTACATCTATAGAATATTACAACTGAAAGTCTGATGAATAAATATTTTCTTCAAGTTTACATAGAACATTTACCCATATAAATCAGACCGTGGTCCATAAAATATATCTCAATAAAGTTAAAATGACTGAATTCACACAGATTATGTTCTCTGTCCACAACACAATTAAATCAGAATAGGAAGAGGATATCTAAAATAAACTCTTCCAAAATTAGAAATTAACAACACACTTTAGATCCATAGTGAGTTGGAGTCCTGCATTAGGTTCTCTGCTGTCAGCACAGAGCCCACTCTGGATCCTCCATCTCCCTCTCTCTCTCTCTGCCCCTCCCCTGCTCAGGCGCTCTCTCTCTCTCTCTCTCTCTCTCTCTCTCTCTCTCTCTCTCTCCCTCTCCCTCTCTTTCTCTCTCTCTCTCTCTCTGTTTGTCTCTCTCTCTCTCTCTCTCTCTCCCTCTCCCTGTTTCTCTCTCTCTCTCTCCCCCTGTCTGTCTCTCAAAAATACATAAACATAAAAATATTTAAATCCATAGGTTAAAAAAGAAAATAAATTACAAGTAAAATTTGAAAATATTTTGAACCGAATGATAGTGAAGGAACGACAATATAATATTGCAGAATATGCTTTTTTAAAAATGTTTATTCATTATTGAGAGACACAGCAAGACAGAGCATGACCATGGGAGGGGCAGAGAGAAGAGGAGACACAGAATTTGAAGCAGGAGCCAGGCTCTGAGCTGTCAGCACAGAGCCTCACGTGGAGCTGGAACCCACCAACTGTGAGAGCGGAAGTCAGACCCCCAACCGACTGAGTCACCCAGGCACCCCAACCAATGCTATTTTTGCAGTTAAATTTACAGCTTTATATTGCCCATCCCAGAAAATGTATTTTAAAATAGTAAAATCAATTATTTAAAGTGTCATCTTAAGAAGATAACGCAGAATAAATAAAATAAAAATAAATGTGAAATGAATGAAATAGAAATAGACAAAAATAGGGAAAACTAACAAAGACATAAGCTAGTTCTTTGAAAAGATCTAAAAGAACACTGTTAAACTCTTAGCAAGTCTAGTCAATAGTAAGAGTGAGACAGACATTAAAAAGTTAATAAGGAGATATTTTGAGCCATGCTATGCTGATAAAATTAGTGACTTAATAAGATGGAAAATTTTCTTGAAAAACATGAAATTTAAAAGTATCCAGAATTTTTAAAAACTGAAATAACTCTGCATTTATTATAATTTTTGAATAAAAACTAAAATGCTTTCCAACAAAGAACACTACAGACATTAATGACTGTATCAGTGAATTCTACAATCTGAGAAATAGTATCAATTCTCTTTAAAGAGAGAAAAGAGAAGTAATTTTATTTGTACTCATTATTCCAATACTAAACACAAATACAAAAATCAGTGATAAAAAGAGTAAGTACAATGACTTGCTAGGCACAAAAAAATGCTAGACACCAAAGAGTACTTACTATATGATTTTATTTATATAAAATTTATAACACAAATTATTCTAAAGTGACAGAAATTGGGGGCATCTGGCTGACTCAGAAGAGTGTGCAACTCTTTTTTTTTTATGTTTATTCATTTTTTGAGAAAGAGAGACAGAGCATGAGTGGGAAGGGGCAGAGAGAGAGAGAGAGGGAGACACAGAATCCAAAGCAGGCTCCAGGCTCTGAGCTGTCAGCACAGAGCCCCACATGGAACTTGAACTCATGAACTGTGCCAAAGTCAGATACTTAACCGACTGAGCCACCCAGGTGCCTTGAGAGGGCAATTCTTGATCTTGGGGTCCTGAGTTCAAGCCCACATTGGACTCAGAGATTACTTACAAATAAAACCTTTAAACGAGCCTGGGTGGCTCATTCAGTTAAGCATCTGACTCTTGACTTTGGTTCAGGTCATAACCTCATGGTCCTGAGATCAAGCCCTGCATGGGGCTCCACACTGAGCTTGGAGCTTACTTTGGATTCTCTCTCTCCCTCTCTGCCCCTCCCCTGCTTGCACTTTCGCTCTCAAAATAAATAAATAAACATTAAAAAAATAAAATCTTAAAAAAATTAAAAATTAAAAAATAAAAGATAATAATTGAAGGAACATCGGAAAATTGACTGCTAAGGCCATTGAGGGACTGTCTGAAGAGATAAAAAGGTTCTCAATCTTGCTGTAAGTGGTGGTTATAGGGCATATGCTATTGTCAAACTCCTCGTACTGACCAGTTAAGATTTGTACACAGTTTTGTTAAATATATCTCAACAAAAGCATATCTTAACAAAAATAATCAGAATTTTAAATATCTCATATGAAGTTTAAATGGCACAATTTACATAGTTCACAATATGTTCAAGACTTTCATGGGTGACATTCGAGAAACGAACAAAACAAAACTGCACTTTTGGATTACAGCAATTTTGCTTGTAGTTGTATCACACACTGCATTTAGAAATGCCTCTCAGAGGGACGCCTGGGTGGCTCCGTCAGTTAAGCATCTGACTCGGTTTCTGCTTAGGTCAGGATCTCATGGTTTAGTGAGTTTGAGCCCCACATCAGGCTCCAAATTATCAGTGCAGAGACTGCTTGGGATTCTCTCTCTCCCTCTCTCTGCTCCCCCGACTTGCACTATCTCTGTTTCTGTCTCTGTCTCTGTCTCTCTCTCAGAATAAATAGATTTTAAAAAATAAAAATAAAAAAAAAAATGCTTCCCAGAAATTTGAGAAGGATATCTATTGAAAAGACATGAGAGGTTTGAAACACAGGGAGTACTAGGAAGGAGATTATGTATTATGATTATAGAAACTGATGATGTCTTTCAGATTTAACAGAGAAAAAAGCCTCTCATGAGAAATATTTGCCATAAAGTAATTCTATTTCTCATACATGAGCTTATCTTGAGATATTTAAAACAACCACAGTAAAGGCTGATTTATGTTTCTAAATAAGCATACAACTTACTTTGGCTGTGGGAATTAGCATTCTAAGGTGTATCAGCCAATATCATTTTTTTGGGGTTGGTTTATACCAAGCCTTTGAGATTGGAAGTTTGCAAAGAAAATGCTGACACAGTCTCGGTTCTGGCAGTCAGACAGCTTGCATTATAATTAGATAAGAATTTAATGATATTAACTGAAGCTGAGCAGAAAAGCAGCACAGATAAATTAGACAAATAGGATTTATGAGACTTCATTTCTAATGCAGAAATTACAACATCACTTAGGAATATGCTCAGCCCTTCAAAATCAGCATAACAACACAGACTTGATATCCATCTGGGGCAAGAGTTTGAAAATAAACCCTTAAAAATCTAGAAATAACCATAGCTTTGCAACAGGACAGAGATAGAAAATGAGCTCTCTTTTTTGAGTCTGTCTTCACATAAGCCACATTGGGACTGCGCTGAGGATCACGAAGCTTGTGAAATGAAAGACCAATAACTCATTCTCCAGTGGGACAAAAATAGAATGAGACTGACAAACATAATCTGCAAGAAAATTAGTGCAGTAGTAGATAGCAGTAAGAGAAGAATTAATTGTGAAATATGCAGAAAAGTAATACACACTGAAGTGAGAGTCGCTTTATGGATTCAAAATAGCTAAGCTCACTAACATGATGAAAGTGCATATCAGGTGAAGGGGGAAATCATTCCAGGTTAATATATTTTTTTTTTACCTTTTAATCAAAATAAATGTCTCATAGAAAATATGATTAATTCTGAATCAATTAAATGTAGATCATTCTTTTGGGCATTAATGAAAGGGAAATTGCCTCTTATTTGAAAAAAAAAATAACGTGTGCAGAGTCTCTTAGAATGGTACTGGTAAGGATTAATATCTCATTAATCTTAAGAAAGTAACAAAAAATATTATGCCAAGTAGAGAGAGAGAAAGGATTTAAAGTAGTTGTCAGTGATTTTTTTGCTTGTTTTGTACTTAAGTCTCCTTAACGGTCCCCTGTAGCAGTAGTAGGTCATCCACCTTGGTAGAGAGAAACAGAATGTTCTGGCTAGTTTACCTCCAGGAAAGACGTTCTTTTCATCAACTTTATTTTTCAAACACAAAGGCGCTTGAAAAATAGTTTAATTGCGTAGAAATGAATGACCTCCTTTGTGGTATTATCCGGTACCTCAATTATCTTCCTGTAATTGCTTTTGAGATTTGTAAGAGGGGAAGAGGTAGCTGAAAGTCAGATAGGTTTATTTTTATGTTGATTCTTGTTTTGTCCTATTACACAAATATGTTCAAACTTCATCTAACATAAAGTACAGTTTCCGACTTACTGGTGTTCAACTTGCACGTTTTTGTTTTTGTGATGCTACAAAGGCAACACATATTCATTAGAAACTGTACTTTGAATTTTGACATCCTCCCAGGCTAGCGATATGTGGTACAGTACTGTCTCGGGATGCTGGGCAATGGCAGCTCCCAACCAGCCGTGTGATCGTGAGGGTATACAATCGATACGCTTACAACCATCCTGTACCCCTACAACCATTCTGTTTCTTACCTTCTGTCACGGACTGAGTCTGGAAGTTCTCTCTTGAATAGCTAGGGAGCAGAGGCAGAATTGAATAGGAAAGAGGCTAATGTCCGGGAGGAGACAAGCACTGGAACGCGGGTTCCCTCTCTGTATTGATTGAGTGCTCAAGATCTTACACACATGGTGAATGTGAAGAAAACAATCAGATAGCAATCATTAACCTGTGTGTGTAAGAAGCAAAGGGTGGGGGGGGGGGGTAGGGTGGGCAAGTGGAGTTTGTGATCAAAGCACAATAGTATATTGGCGCCAGATGGAAAGTAATTTCCTGCAGGTGATATAACAAGTTACTCGTGATCCCATTAAAATATCTGCCTAGGGGCACCTGGGTGGCGCAGTCGGTTAAGCGTCCGACTTCAGCCAGGTCACGATCTCGCGGTCTGTGAGTTCGAGCCCCGCGTCGGGCTCTGGGCTGATGGCTCGGAGCCTGGAGCCTGCTTCCGATTCTGTGTCTCCCTCTCTCTCTGCCCCTCCCCAGTTCATGCTCTGTCTCTCTCTGTCCCAAAAATAAATAAAAAACGTTGAAAAAAAAAATCTGCCTAAATAACCTTCGGCACTTTCACCCCATGGTGGCGGTTTTCCACCCTAAGCCCATTTATGTAAGTATAAGGGATTCTTGAACCTATTTTCCCCACAACCTTCAGTAGAGTATTCAATCAATTACATAAGATATTCAACACTTTAACCCTATTTATTTTTTTTTTAATTTTTTTTCAACGTTTTTTATTTATTTTTGGGACAGAGAGAGACAGAGCATGAACAGGGGAGGGGCAGAGAGAGAGAGGGAGACACAGAATCGGAAACAGGCTCCAGGCTCCGAGCCATCAGCCCAGAACCCGACGCGGGGCTCGAACTCACGGACCGCGAGATCGTGACCTGGCTGAAGTCGGACGCTCAACCGACTGCGCCACCCAGGCGCCCCACTTTAACCCTATTTAATAGATAGTTTATGTTAGATGATTTTGCCCAAATAAAACCTACATTTGGGGACTTACGCAAGTGTTCTGAGCGCATTTAAGTGCGGCTAGGCTAAATTATGATGTTTGGTAGTTTAAGTGTATTAAATGCACACTTGTCTTATGATATTTGCAATTTACAATGAGTTTATCAGGACCTACCCTACTGTAAGTCAAGGAACATTTGTACTTAAATAGTACCCACAATAAATCAATATAAAATTCATGTGTAAGGAAAACATTTTTCATAAATATCAATAAATGCCCCACAATGATATGTAATATTTTTTTCATTTGAACAATATCTATG
This sequence comes from Neofelis nebulosa, assembly GCF_028018385.1. NCBI lineage: Eukaryota > Metazoa > Chordata > Mammalia > Carnivora > Felidae > Neofelis > Neofelis nebulosa. The sequence goes on along the minus strand of NC_080784.1, from coordinate 71,314,511 downwards.
CTTCTGGAGAATCCAAAAATGTTTGCTCTACTTTATTAGAAAGTTGGAAATATTGCTGTCTACAAAGTGGAAGTTTAACAACAACAACAAAAAAGAAACCACATTAATTTTTCTATGATAATTACTTTATCAATATACTAACTGGCTATTTTTATAAGAACCTTGCCCATGGCAAATATTTATTATTCCTCAAATTATTAATGTAACAAATATTTATTAGCTAACTAGTATATACCACAAATTCTTGAAGGAACAAAACCTATGCTATACAGGAGCTCACAGATTAATCATAGAGTCACAAGATGAGATATACAGTAACCACTAGAGCAATATGAAAAAAAAAAAATGATGAAGTCAAAAAAAGGAAATGGAAAGAGTTCTGGCATGCTAGATAATGCCAGTAAATACAAATGCTGTTTTGTTTCCTTTTTTGTCTTTTCTTTATTCCAAGAAGAGGAGAGTTTGCTACGGAGATTGGAAAGAGAGAGGGGTTGGGCCGAGGGATAATTCAAGCAGAGGGAATTCAAGCAAGTATGTGATAAACAAGACAAACAAGAAAGGGACTGACACAGGACACATATTGGTGACTAATGACGCAAGCAGGGCTGTGCCATGGGAACCAGTATGGTGGTGAACATGTCTGCCATGATGGAGAGGACTAAAAGAGTCTCATGTGCCATATTTAAGACACTGAATTTTATCTAGAAATACATAGGATGGACCATTAATCAGAGGAGAATGGTGTAGTGGAATCTTTAAAAATGGGGAGTTCTAAGAAGTAGTAGAGTGATCAACAGAATAAAATTTTACAGAGAGGTCAAGGTCAAGGTCAAGTAAAAATAGAACTAAGAAGGTTTTTTTTTTTTTTTCATGTGCAATTAGGTAACTGGTAAACTTTTTTTTTTTTTTTAACTAGAGAGTGAACTCAATACAAGCTGGTGGTTTCCACTCTGATTCAACCCTAGAGATGTCAGAGAAACAAAAGGAACTAATGAAGCATAGGACTCTCTCCCAGCCACATACCCAGCACACACACACACACGCACACACACACACACACACACATGAAATTATAGAAAATTGTCTTGTGGAGCCAGAAGGTGCTGGTATTCCTTTTGTGTATGGGGCAAGGAAGGAGTGCTGGGAGCAGACAAAAGGTAGGCATACTTTGGAAAGAGAATAGAAAGGGAAAGGTTTCTAGAATGCCACATTGCTCCAGTCAGATCATTGTCCTGAGTCAAGGGGCTTAGACTGAACCATATCTTAGCTTTCCTTCTGGCTCTTCTCCTTTCTCCATGGGTTAGCTCATTTCAAAGAGGCAAAAACATAGGGAAGGGTGAAATCATTTGGTTTGTGTGTGCCTGTGTGTATAGTGGTTGAGGAGCAGGAAAGAAGACAAATAGGAAATACATGGAAAACTTGTAATAACAGAAGCTCTATGCTCAGAGGTGCACCGTCATAGCCCTATCCCCACTCCTTAAAGTCATCTGGAGACTTCATACACTGGGGCTCAGGCTTTTAAACTTTACCACCTTCACAATACAACTATGAAAGTTGTTATCCTTAAGGATATTAGGTTTCCATGCACCTCCTCACAGGCTTTCCCAAACCATCCAAATAATCTAAACTACATACCTCCCTCAGTCATTTCCAAACCACCTTTCATTATTTTCCCTCTTAGTTTCTTGACTATCTGAAAATAATCCATTAATCAATTTTCTTGTTTGTTGACCATATGTTCTCTCTCCCACTCTTCGGTGCCATTTAACAGCTGGGCCTTTTATGTGTTGTTTAACATTTTGATCTGAGTCCAGAGCATGCTAATAACTCATCAGGTATTTTACATTAATTTATAAATTAGTGCAATTCAAAATCTTTGGGAAATGGGGAATGAGCTAGAGGGCAACAGATGACAACAATGAGAAAAACTAGAAGGTGATATAGCTGGCTATCTTTTTTTTTCCAATATATGAAATTTATTGTCATATTGGTTTCCATACAACAGCCAGTGCTCATCCCAAAAGGTGCCCTCCTCAATACCCATCACCCACCCTCCCCTCCCTCCCACCCCCCATCAACCCTCAGTTTATTCTCAGTTTTTAAGAGTCTCTTATGCTTTGGCTCTCTTACACTCTAACCTCTTTTTTTTTTTTCCTTCCCCTCTCCCATGGGTTTCTGTTAAGTTTCTCAGGATCCACATAAGAGTGAAACCATATGGTATCTGTCTTTCTCTGTATGGCTTATTTCACTTAGCATAACATTCTCCAGTTCCATCCATGTTGCTACAAAGGGCCATATTTCATTCTTTCTCATTGCCACGTAGTACTCCATTGTGTATATAAACCACAATTTCTTTATCCATTCATCAGTTGATGGACATTTAGGCTCTTTCCACAATTTGGCTATTGTTGAGAGTGCTGCTATAAACATTGGGGTACAAGTGCCCCTATGCATCAGTACTCCTGTATCCCTTGGGTAAATTCCCAGCAGTGCTACTGCTGGGTCATAGGGTAGGTCTATTTTTAATTTTCTGAGGAACCTCCACACTGCTTTCCAGAGCGGCTGCACCAATTTGCATTCCCACCAACAGTGCAAGAGGGTTCCTGTTTCTCCACATCCTCTCCAGCATCTATAGTCTCCTGATTTCTTCATTTTGGCCACTCTGACTGGCGTGAGGTGGTATCTGAGTGTGGTTTTGATTTGTATTTCCCTGATGAGGAGCGACGTTGAGCATCTTTTCATGTGCCTGTTGGCCATCCAGATGTCTTCTTTAGAGAAGTGTCTATTCATGTTTTCTGCCTATTTCTTCACTGGATTATTTATTTTTCGGGTGTGGAGTTTGGTGAGCTCTTTATAGATTTTGGATACTAGCCCTTTGTCCGATATGTCATTTGCAAATATCTTTCCTATTCCGTTGGTTGCCTTTTAGTTTTGTTGATTGTTTCCTTTGCTGTGCAGAAGTTTTCTGTCTTCATGAGGTCCCAGTAGTTCATTTTTGCTTTTAATTCCCTTACCTTTGGGGATGTGTCAAGTAAGAAATTGCTGCGGCTGAGGTCAGAGAGGTCTTTTCCTGCTTTCTCCTCTAGGGTTTTAATGGTTTCCTGTCTCACATTCAGGTCCTTTATCCATTTTGAGTTTATTTTTGTGAATGGTGTGAGAAAGTGGTCTAGTTTCAACCTTCTGCATGTTGCTGTCCAGTTCTCCCAGCACCATTTGTTAAAGAGACTGTCTTTTTTCCATTGGATGTTCTTTACTGCTTTGTCAAAGATGAGTTGGCCATACATTTGTGGGTCTAGTTCTGGGGTTTCTATTCTATTCCATTGGTCTATGTGTCTGTTTTTGTGCCAATACCATGCTGTCTTGATGATTACAGCTTTGTAGTAGAGGCTGAAGTCTGGGATTGTGATGCCTCCTGCTTTGGTCTTCTTCTTCAAAATTACTTTGGCTATTCGGGGCCTTTTGTGGTTCCATGTGAATTTTAGGATTGCTTGTTCTAGCTTCAAGAAGAATGCTGGTGCAATTTTGATTGGGATTGCATTGAATGTGTAGATAGCTTTGGGTAGTATTGGCATTTTGACAATATTTATTCCTCCAATCCATGAGCATGGAATGTTTTTCCATTTCTGTATATCTTCTTCAATTTCTTTCATAAGCTTTCGATAGTTTTCAGCATACAGATCTTGTACATCTTTGGTTAGATTTATCCCTAGGTATTTTATGCTTCTTGGTGCAATTGTGAATGGGATCAGTTTATTTGTCTTTCTGTTGCTTCATTATTAGTGTGTAAGAATGCAACTGATTTCTGTACATTGATTTTGTATCCTGCAACTTTGCTAAATTCATGTATCTGTTCTAGCAGACTTTTGGTGGAGTCTATCGGATTTTCCATGTATAATATCATGTCATCTGCAAAAAGTGAAAGCTTAACTTCATCTTTGCCAATTTTGATGCCTTTGATTTCCTTTTGTTGTCTGATTGCTGATGCTAGAACTTCCAACACTATGTTAAACAACAGCGGTGAGAGTGGGCATCCCTGTCGTGTTCCTGATCTCGGGGAAAAGCTCTCAGTTTTTCCCCATTGAGGATGATGTTAGCTGTGGGCTTTTCATAAATGGCTTTTATGATGTTTAAGTATGTTCCTTCTATCCTGACTTTCTCGAAGGTTTTTATTAAGAAAGGATGCTGAATTTTGTCAAAGGCCTTTTCTGCATCGATTGACAGGATCATATGTTTCTTAACTTTTCTTTTATTAATGTGATGTATCACGTTGATTGATTTGCGAATGTTGAACCAGCCCTGCAGCCCAGGAATGAATCCCACTTGGTCATGGTGAATAATTCTTTTTATATGCTGTTGAATTGGATTTGCTAGTATCTTATTGAGAATTTTTGCATCCATATTCATCAGGGATATTGGCCTGTAGTTCTCTTTTTTTACTGGGTCTCTGTCTGGTTTAGGAATCAAAGTAATACTGGCTTCATAGATGAGTCTGGAAGTTTTCCGTCCCTTTCTATTTTTTGGAATAGCTTGAGAAGGACTATTAGGTATTATCTCTGCTTTAAATGTCTGGTAGAACTCCCCTGGGAAGCCATCTGGTCCTGGACTCTTATTTGTTGGGAGATTTTTGATAACCGATTCAATTTCTTCGCTGGTTATGGGTCTGTTCAAGCTTTCTATTTCCTCCTGATTGAGTTTTGGAAGCGTGTGGGTGTTTAGGAATTTGTCCATTTCTTCCAGGTTGTCCAATTTGTTGGCATATAATTTTTCATAGTATTCCCTGATAACCGCTTGTATCTCTGAGGGGTTGGTTGTAATAATTCCATTTTCATTCATGATTTTATCTATTTGGGTCATCTCCCTTTTCTTTTTGAGAAGCCTGGCTAGAGGTTTATCAATTTTGTTTATTTTTTCAAAAAACCAACTCTTGGTTTCATTGATCTGCTCTATAGAGTTTTTAGATTCTATATTGTTTATTTCTGCTCTCATCTTTATTATTTCTCTTCTTCTGCTGGGTTTAGGCTGCCTTTGCTGTTCTGCTTCTATTTCCTTTAGGTGTGCTGTTAGATTTTGTATTTGGGATTTTTCTTGTTTCTTGAGATAGGCCTGGATTGCAATGTATTTTCCTCTCAGGACTGCCTTCGCTGCATCCCAAAGCGTTTGGATTGTTGTATTTTCATTTTAGTTTATTTCCATATATTTTTTAATTTCTTCTCTAATTGCCTGGTTGACCCATTCATTCTTTAGTAGGGTATTCTTTAACCTCCATGCTTTTGGAGGTTTTCTAGACCTTTTCCTGTGGTTGATTTCAAGCTTCATTGCATTGTGGTCTGAAAGTATGCATGATATGATCTCAATTCTTGTATACTTATGAAGGGCTGTTTTGTGACCCAGTATGTGATCTATCTTGGAGAATGTTCCATGTGCACTTGAGAAGAAAGTATATTCTGTTGCTTTGGGATGCAGAGTTCTAAATATATGTCAAGTCCATCTGATCTAATGTTATCATTCAGGGCCCTTGTTTCTTTATTGATCCTGTGTCTAGATGATCTGTCCATTGTTGTAAGTGGAATATCAAAGTCCCCTGCAATTACCACATTCTTATCAATAAGGTTGCTTATGTTTGTGAGTAATTGTTTTATATATCTGGAGGCTCCTGTATTCGGTGCACAAACATTTATAATTGTTAGCTCTTCCTGATGGATAGACCCTGTAATGATTATATAATGCCCTTCTTCATCTCTTGTTACAGCCTTTAATTTAAAGTCTAGTTCGTCTGATATAAATATGGCCACTCCAGCTTTCTTTTGACTTCCAGTAGCATGATAAATAGTTCTCCATCCCCTCACTTTCAATCTGAAGGTGTCCTCAGGTCTAAAATGAGTCTCTTGTAGACAGCAAATAGATGGGTCTTGTTTTTTTATCCATTCTGATACCCTATGTCTTTTGGTTGGTGCATTTAGTCCATTTACATTCAGTGTTATTATAGAAAGATATGGGTTTAGAGTCATTGTGATGTCTGTAGGTTTCATGCTTGTAGCGATGTCTCTGGTACTTTGTCTCACAGGATCCCCCTTAGGATCTCTTGTAGGGCTGTTTTAGTGGTGACGAATTCCTTCAGGTTTTGTTTGTTTGGGAAGACCTTTATCTCTCCTTCTATTCTAAATGACAGACTTGCTGGATAAAGGATTCTTGGCTGCATATTTTTTTTCTGTTCATCACATTGAAGATTTCCTGCCATTCCTTTCTGGCCTGCCAATTTCACCAGAGAGATTTGTCACGAGTCTTATCGGTCTCCCTTTATATGTTAGAGCACGTTTATCCGTAGCTGCTTTCAGAATTTTCTCTTTATCCTTGTATTTGCCAGTTTGACTATGATATGTCATGCAAAAGATCGATTCAAGTTACATCTCAAGGGAGTTCTCTGTGCCTCTTGGATTTCAATGCCGTTTTCCTTTCCCAGATCAGGGAAGTTCTCAGTGTAGCTGGCTATCTTTAACCAAAAGGGCAGAGAATCTTACAGAGACCTACAAAATCAATGTTTTGGACCTGACTGTCTTAATTCCATTAAAATTATGCACAGCAGATTCCAGCCTCTCAATGCATGAGAAGTACCAATAAGGCAAAAGGTAGAAGAAATTTTTTGAAGAGGTAAAGACTATAGGAATATTTATTGAAAATGTAAATTTAATGAGGAAAGAATGAAGAGTTAGTGTCATGAGAATTGTGGATAGGAAATCTTAGAATTGTAATTAAGGGGGGCAGCTGGGTGGCTCAGTTGGTTAAGTGTCAGACTCTTGGTTTCAGCTCAGGTCCTGATCTCACAGTTTGGTTCGTGAGTTTGAGCCCCACGTCAGGGTCTCATTGAACTTGCTTGGGATTCTCTCTCTGTCCCTCCTCAACTTGCACTTGTTCACGCACATGCTGTCTCTCAAAATAAATAAATAAACTTAATAAATGTAATCGAGGGCATTGCAGAAGTGTGGAGAAGCTTGAATTTTTGTTATCGTTCAAGGATGACAAGAATCATTCAATCAACATAAAAACTTATTGAGTACCTAGAAACAGTATATTCAGTTGTAAGCAAAAATTGATATATTTTCAACTTTCATAGGCTTGACAATCTAGTGGGATGGGGGAATTATTCCAGTGTCACATTCATTAATATATAAGTACAAGCTGAGATTAACTGCCACACCAAACGAGGAGAAAGATTCATAAAAGCACAAAAAAATATGGTTCTATGAAAGCACAGTGAGAAAGATATTTTGACATCAGAGATGAAGGGCAAGTAGGAGTTACCTATGGGGGTGAGAAGGAGAAAAAGCCAACAGTCAGAGAAACAATGTATTTAGTAATGTTACTGGGGCTGTAGGAAAAAGTGTTATAACATTCCAGAAGTGAAAAGATGGATAACGTACCTGGTGTAGAAAAAATGAGTAGGTAGAATATGAGAGAAGACCTATACAGTAAGCAAGGACTAAACCATAAAGATACATTCTGTTTTAATTATATTTAAAATTATGGGGGTTTTATCCTGCTATGTAGAATAAATAAAGAGTTTTGTGGTCAAAGGGAGCAAAAATGTGTATTTTGAAAATGTACCCTGCCTGAAATATGTAAAAGAACAGGAAAGTGGGCAGGATGGATGCAGGGCTACCTGTCAGGAGGCGAAAGTAGTTCTTCAGGAGACAGAAGATGGGGGCTTGGACTAGGGGTCAGTTGGTGGAAATATAGAAAGTAGAAGATACAAAAAAATAATCAGGAGGGAAAAAACACACAGGATTTGTTAATGGATTTGACACAGGGCAGGTATGAGGATGGGAGACAAATAATTCCTACCTCTGGCTTGCCTACATGGATGGCTTGTGTTGTGATTGTCCAAGATAGAAAACCACAGTCAAGGACCCAATGTAAGAGTAAAGAAGTTTCAATATCTGATTACCAGAAAACATTAGCCTTCAAAGGAGACAAAACAGCCAGTTAGAAGGGAGAATACCAGGGGATATAGTATATAGTGGGGGAAAAAGGGAAGAGATTTTCTTTTTTTTTTTATGTTTATTTTTGAGAGACAGAGAGAGACAAAGCATGAGTTGGGGTGGGGCAAAGAGAGAGGGAGACACAGAATCCAAAGCAGGCTCCAGGCTCTGAGCTATAAGCACAGAGCCTGATGCAGGGCTCAAACTCACAACTGCAAGATTATGACCTGAGCTGAAGTTCGATGCTAAACCTACTGAGCCACCCAGGCAAGCCGGCAAGAGATTTTCGGCTTGCAGGCAAGCCGGCAAGAGATTTTCAGTAAGGAATGAGTTACCAATAGTGTCCCACACCACTGGGAGGTTAAATAAAATGAGTTCTGGAAAATTTTCCAATGCACTTAACCTCTTAAAAATGACTGGTGCTATTAGAAGTCACAATGCAGTGGACTAAGGAGGAAGTGGAAAATCAAAAAATAGAAACTACATACCAATTGGGGAATTGGGGATATAAGGAGAGAGATAAGAATTAACTGAAGTGAAAGGAGTTTTTAAATTAATTAGTTAATTAATTTTGGGGGGAGGGGCAGAGAGAGGGAGAGAGATAATCCCAAACAGGTTTTCTGCACTGTCAGCATGGAGCCCCACATGGGGCTCAGTCACACGAACCATGAGATCATGACCTGAGCTGAAATCAAGAATCCAGCACTCAATCAACTGAGCAACCCAGGTTCCCGAAAGGATTTCTTAAAATGTGAGAAACTTAAACCTGTTTAAAAGTCTGAGAAAAAATCCAAATGATAGGTACAAAAGGAAAACCTAGAGAAAGGATAGGTAATTAGCAGTGAGAGGTGAGAAGGGAGATTCCTAAGCATACGTTGTTTGCGGGGGTAGGGGGAGCTATGTGTAGTAAGGATGTATTTTCCACATACACATAAGAGTTTTTAGAGTTCACGTAAGGTTTGCTAGCAGAAGGGTTAAGAAGATTTATGCCAAATAAAAGACCAAGTCAACTGCTAGGAATGAACAAGGCTGAGGTGTATGCAGCCATGGGAAACTCGCTGTAGCTTGGAGTACTCTAGTCTGCTCCTTCTAAAACACGGGAAAGACCCTCCCTAATACATTCAGCACAACAATAAGCAGGCACTAGGAGGAATACACTAAAACTTTGGCCAAATTTCACATGCACACACTTACAAGAAACAATATCCCGAGGAAAAAATAGCAAGTTACAAGCATGGCCACTATAATCCAGATGTAGAAAAAAAAAATCCAATCCCTTAGGTCTGTATTTATGCTACTCCACACACTTCATGCAACACAATATCTCAACCTTAAGCAGCTATATAATAAAACAAGTTTAACAATATTTCTTGGACCCCTGTAGGCAATCTATTATATTGTGCAAAATACATTAATGTAACTGATAGCATTCTATAATAGTTCAGTTTTCAAAATTTAAAGTGATTTAGGCATTTGAAATCATTTATTTTATTTACATTTGTTTAACTTAACATATTGGTCATTTTTTTCATTGCATAAATATGATGCCTGCCCCGTTTGTAGGTAAGGTGCAACTGGGCATATTTTAAAGCCAGGCAGTAAATATCTATCTAAAAATTATTATTGACTGTTGTGCCTGGTCCAGGTAGGTTATCACCAGAATAAAACAAAGACATTTCTAGAAATGTAGTTAAATGTTTTTAAAAGATTTTTAAAACAATGTGGGGATAGAAGAATGAAAGGGGAGATTTCACTGATTTGGGAATAGGGTAAATGTTAATGGATGACTGACAGAAGGAAAATATCAAAAATTGTGTTTGCTTTGGTTCCTTTAAACAAAGGTTAAACATTTTTCAAATCAGAAAGGTGGAGTAAACAACATATGGAGGGACTTCAAGCCCAGGAAAGACAATAGGATAGTAAGTGAGCACCTGGCTAGTCCAAATGAATGGCAATCTAATCCCAGATGGAAAACACCTGAAGGTAGAAAGGGAAAATCTTTTTCTTGCTATTATTTTTATCCTCATGACCACTCTGTGAGAAAGATAAAGTAGGAACAGTTTTCCCTTTTCCATTTCTTCTTGTCAATCCCCACCTGTCCCTGACTGCACTGTTCCCAGAACCAAAGGCTCTCAGTGCTGGCAAAGGTCCTGCAGATCATTTTTACAAACTCCCGTGTGTTACAGACAATGCAGCTGGCATCCTCAGAGATAGGGAGTTGCTCAAGGACGCTAGTTGATGTGAGTCAACCTCGTCAAAGAACCCAGATGTCCTGACATTAAATGAAGAACACTTTTAACTGTAACTGGTTATTTATTTATGAAAACTGTTCTGATCATGATAAAAGCAAAGTATTCCATTCTCATTCCTCAATTTCTATAGCAATTTGATAAGTGAAAACATTTTCCCATAAAACTGAAGACTAGCAAATATTGCCCATACTTAAGGTTGATCACAAGTAAAAACTTAGTTTAGGTTAGTAAACATGTAACATGAAAACCACAATCAATACCTTTTGATGTGATTAAGTAAAAGCTTTACTTCAAGAAATCACTATTGTCATTTTGTTTATCTTAAAAAATCAACTGAACTTCACATCAAAATTGTTAAATATATTAATTGCTATATTAATTTTTTATGGTTGCTGCATGGATTACACAAGTTTAGCGATTTGAAACAACACATTTATTTTTTCACAACTCTGTACATCCATAGTCTGTGTTGGCTCAATTGGTGCCTCTGCTTTGGATTGGATTCTGAGGCCGCTATCAGAATGTTGCCCTGCTGGGTTCTCATCAAGAGGCTTCAGGGGCATCCGGATGGCTCAGTCGGTTAAGCATGGATATTGGCTCAGGTCATAATCTCTCAGGGCTGAAGGGTTTCAGCCCTGCATCAGGCTCTTTCCCTCCACTCTCAGCGCAGAACCCACTTTTGATCCTCTGTCTCCCTTGCTCTCTGCCCCTCCCCTGCTCACATGCTCACGCTCTCTCTCTCAAAATTAAATAAACATAAAAAGAGAGAGGGAGAGAGACAGAGAGAGAGAGACAGAGAGAGACAGAGAGAGAGAGAGAGAGACTCCGTAGAAGAATCTGTTTCCTAAGTCATTCAGGTTGTTAGGAAAATCTGATTCCTTTCGGTTGTTTGACTGAGGCCCCCATTTCTCTATTAGCTGTCAGTTAGGGACTCCCCCTTAGTTCCCAAAAGAAGCCTCTCCCCCATTCTTGCAAGTGAGCCCCTACATCTTAGAGCCTGAAATGGCATGTCAAATCCTTTTTATGCTCAGATTCTCTTTGGTACGCCCTCTGATGTATCTCTGTTTTGCCTTCTTCCAGCTACAGGTTGTTCTCTGCTTCTATGGGCTCATGTGACTAGATTGATCCCACACCAAGGATCCAGGAAAATTTCCCTACTTTAGGGTATACAACCCCAATTATATCGTCAAAGCTCCTTTTGCTATGTAAGTTAACATACTCACAGGCAACAGTGATTATTACACCATCATCTTTAGAGGACCTCTATTTGGCTTACCACATTTACCTAATTCTAGAAGGAAATGTGCTAGTCCTTCTAAAATTCCACTGTAGGTTAAGATCGCATGTATTGGGATCTAAAGTCTGGTTCCAGGCCTCTCCTTGTCCCATCTTTATTCTCTGCTTTCTCAGTTCTTGCTTGTGGGCTTTGCCAATTCTAGAGATTAGTCACTAGAAAATTATGGAAACGTGTTGTGACTCCCCTAAAACATTAAGTTTCAATAAAATAGGGAACAATCATACCAGGATTAGGCAAAACTGAAACATATTGCACAACTGATCGCAGTAAAAATTGGCATTGACACCTAGTCAACATAAAGGTTAGTCTAGTAAATTGTCATACAGCTTGGATTTTTTCTGTGCTATTGCAGTGAAAAGAATGAAGTTGTTTGAGATATGCTCCTCATATCTGCAAATGACCAAAAATAGGGCATGTAAATAATGAGCACAATCCAGATTCAAGCATATCTCAATAGGCTGGGCTACTGAACAGAAACCAAATTAAATTCATGAGGAATGAACACAAGGTTACTCTAATAACACAAGATAGAGAGGATATGATGTGATAGCAAGACTTGTGAAAATTTTCAAGGGATTTTAGTGTGCTCCATGTTTTAACTGTAAAAACCTTCAAAAATGGTTTCCCATGAAAATGTGCAATGGATCCTCAACATATTTCTCTTTAAATGAAACCGAAAGAGGGAAAGAACATGTAACTTTATATTTCTAGAGAGGTGGGGGTAGTGGGTTCAAAGCATTTGCTTTTCTAAGAGGTTTATTATGTGTTTTATAATAATTAGAGAGAATTGAGTGGAGAGCTGTTCTTCACACCCTCTCTAATTACCACTACTTGAAGCAAATTAGAATGAATCCAACTGTTTCTTACCTTGTCAAAGGCAATATTGAGGACAGGAATAATTAATTTTCAAACAGAATGGATTTCTACAGCTTTCATGTGGGTTGAATGCAAATTATATCTAAAAATATGTGCTATAACTTTTCTATCAAAAATGCTATTTTTCATGATATTTTAGACAAGATCAAATATATACATATATATATAATTTTATATGCTTTTCTGTGCTGCTACATACTAGAAATGTGAATGATAAATTGTTATGTAAACGCACACAAAAAACTATAGCTTATTTTAGTTAACATTTTTCATGGCAGGTATGACCTACTTAAATAATACATGCTCACTATAGAAAATCCATATTTATGAAATGTATTAAATGGTGATTATTTTGATTATATGATTATTTAGATTATACAATTTTTTGCTTTACAAAATGATGCTCAATAAAATATTCCTACATAATCAGCGTCTCCAATGAATGAAAAGTATAATTGGGCTTATTAAAATTTAATTTATTCCATTTTAAGGCAAGAACCTACTTTTTTAAATGATGCATATTTTGGTGGGCTTATTGTTCAAGTACATATACTTGAACAATGGAAAATTTGTGACTAATAGCATTTTGGAAAGTGTGTTCATATTTAACTCCAGAAGTACTTGAAATACCATCCAAAACTTAGACTTTTTTCCCCTAGAGATGTGGTTTAACAAATTATACGTTTACTTATACGTGGTCAAGTCTTTTGCCTAATTCTCCTCAATGGCTATTTTAAGTTGTGCTGTTTCCCTTAAATCCTGACACTGCCTTCCCAACCTATTCATTTATCCTCATTCACATGCATTCTTCTTCTTTCCCATGAGTTTCTGAAAAAGTTTTTCTCTTCCCAAATATGCATTCCCTTCCCTCATTCTCCTCAATTCTAAACACTGTTCAGAAGGGAAAGAGCAGGGAAAACAAAAGGCAAACAGATAAACATCTAATTCCTATCTATTCTATGTATTTGTTGCTTGAACAAGGGCAATTTGGGGCGCCTGGGTGGCTCAGTCGGTTAGGCTTCCAACTTCAACTCAGGTCACAATCTCGTGGTCGGTGAGTTCAAGCCTCGCGTCGGGCTCTGGGCTGATGGCTCAGAGCCTGGAGCCTGTTTCCGATTCTGTGTCTCCCTCTCTCTCTGCCCCTCCCCCGTTCATGCTCTGTCTCTCTGTGTCTCAAAAATAAATAAACGTTAAAAAAAATAAAAAAAAAAACGAACAAGGGCAATTTACTTAAGTATATTGAACATCTGTTTTCTTATTAGTTAATGGAAATAATAACACTTTATAAAGTTTATGTAGAGATAAATAGTTAACATCTACTGTTGCTGACACATGGTTGTCACTACATGAAAACAGCCCTCAGTTAACCGCCCCTCTCCAACCACCTCTTAACCTTTTTTTTAACAAATCATTGTTTCTCTTCTACAGTGAAACTCTCTCTCATAAGAAGCTTCAAATATCCTTAGTATATAAATATGACTCCTTACAATCTTAAATAATAGCCAGTCATCCTTTGATCTTGCTTATTATTTTTTCTACTGCCCATTTTCCATCTCTGCCTTCATAGCCAAGTGTACACATTTGAACAAGTTGTCATTTCCTGACAACTATTGTGATTCCACAGAGTTCTGTCTTCAAACCTATTGTCACTCAGTACACATGCATGAGTTTCAATACCATCTCTAAAAGTGATTTCCATACCTATGTATATATATATATTTTTTACTAGAAACACCTGTTGATTATATAAAAATATAAATTCTCAGTTCCTGGCCCAGTCCACTGAATTACAATGTCTGATGACAAACTCCTGGAATCTATATTTTATTTTATTTTATTTTTTAACTTTTTAATGTTTATTTATTTTGAAGGAAAGAGAGCAGGGGAGGGGCAGAGAGAGAGGGAGACACGGAATCTGAAATGGGCTCCAGGCTCTGAGTTGTCAGCACAGAGCCGGACACGGTGTTCAAACTCGCGAACCACTAAAGTTGGTCGCCTAACCTACTGAGCCACCCAGGCACCCCTGGAGTCTCTATTTTAAAAGATATTCAGATAATTCTGGTAATGACACAGGTTTAGGAACAATTGACACATATATCAGTAATTCCCAAAGTCTTGTTTTCATTACTTCTCTCTCCTGAACTCCAAATCTATATATTCAATTGCTCTCTAGATTGATATTTATAGTTCATAGGGTGGATAATAAAGCATCCCTTAAGACTTTAAAACAGGGAAGTAAGACTGCCCTCTGAAGGTTACAATAATTGCATCAGTTTATATTGGGACAAGACTTGTCCTTTCCTGGAAAAGGAAATTAGATACTTGAATGTTAACCACTGACTAATTTAATGATATTTAAAAGAAGTATGAAGAATGGAAGCTGGAGAATATACAGAAACTCAGTTCGGAGAAGTGCAAATTGCCATTTTTGGTCATGACCATGAAAAGAGAAGCAGAATCGTGATATATAACTATACTAGTTACTGGAATTATCTATTCTGTGATGAAATATTTGAATGCATCTTCTCTTACACTTTTTTTTATACAGCGGTTCATTAGTTCATCCACTGAGCGTTTATTATGTATTCATCAGGTACCAGGAACTGTTGTCTGCTGAAAATAATGGTAAGCAAGGGAAACAAGGTTCTTATTCTCACAGTTATTGCATGCTGGGAGGAGGAAAGAGAAAATAAATAAGTAAACAAATAAATGAATATCAGAATTTTGTTTTAAGTGCTGTGACATAGATAAAGCAACACATTATTAGGTCCCAGTGGCTAGAGCACTAGTCACTCTATCAGAAAAGACAAAACTGAGCTGATATTTTCATAAGTAGTCACTGGTCAAGAAAATACTGACAGACAAAGCATTCCAAGTAAAAGACTCAGCAAGCGTAAAGGCCTTAATGAAACAATGAACTTGGTATGTGGAAAAATAGAAAGAAACCTAAAGAAACTGGAGCAAGTAGATAAAGAGGGAGATTGGTAGACAAAATATGTAGAGACTGGAGTTCATTCTGAGTGTAAAATGGGAAGCTGAAGGAAGGTTTAGTTCATGTAAATGTTAATAATTAAATTTGTTTTGACATTACACTTGCCTGCTTGCTGAAGAATAGAATGTATAAAGGTGAGAGAAAGTACTAGAAGTTCAGGTAGGAGGACATAATTCAGTTAAGAATCAATGTTTGCTTGGAATTGGGAAGTACCAGTGAAGATATAGAAAAGTGGGCAGATGCCAAATCTGTTTTTGAACAGAGCTGAAATGTCCTACTAAGAGCTTGGATATAGTAGGTTAGGAAATATAAGGAATCAATGATGGGTTCTTGATGTGAGCACCTGGTGAAATGATGTTGCCTGGAGAAATACATTGGGGTAGTGGTCATCAAGAATTTCATTTTGCCCATGTTAAATATGAAGTTCATATTAGACATCCAAGTTTAGTGTCAAGGAGACAGCAGGCATGTGAGTTTGGAGGACAGTAGAGTTATCAAGGTGTCAGTACATATTTAGGAGTTATCAGCTTATAAAGCTATGTAACAGATAAGATCACTGATTGAAAAGCATGGGAAGAAGAGTAGTACTGAGTCTGGGGACACTCCATCATTTATCAGAGCCAGCCAAGAAGACAGATATGTCCGCCCTATTCTGAAGTTCAGATCCATTTCAACACCAATCTATGTAAAATTAAACACATCTTCCTCTGACCCAAACCTGGGTCACGCTTAATAATGTCCTCTCCTTGACAGTTTACATTTAATATATTCCTTAGTCTTATCAATTTTATCTCCAAGATATCAATTGAATATATTCAGTGCCTTCCTCCTTTCCTCTCCCCTCCTCTATTTTACTGCCTCGTCTTAGTTCCTACCCTCATAATATATCATGAGGATTAATTTTCTAAGTGGTGGCCTGTCTCCAGTGTTTGGACTTCAATCCTTCCCTCCACAGCTGTCATAATTGTGTTTTGAAATGTAAATTGGTTTTTACCATCCCCTTCTTAAAAGACTTTAGTGGGCCCACTGCCTTTAGGATTTAAAACTTCAAACTCTCTTGCATAGTTTTATGATTCTCTATAACTTGAAGAATAACTCTTTTTTTCCAAAGCATCTTATCACATCATACTTAAATCAGTAGAACTCAAACTTATATTCACCTTTCTAAGCATTTTCTTCTTCTAGAGTTTCACAATCCAGCATGATAGTTACTAGCCACAAGTAGCTATATAAATTTAAGTTAAAGCTTAAAATTCAGTTCCTCAGTCATACTAGCTGCGATTAAAGGGCTTATTAGCCACATGTGGCTTGTGTATGCTTTATTAGATGGTGCAAATATAGAACATTTTCATCATTGCAGACCCCATTCTATGGGATAGCAATGATCTAATGCAATCTTTGGCCATTTTATCACTAATTCTCTACAAAATAAAGGTGAAATGTCACTGGAAACAATATTTTGTATCTTTCTTGCTCTTAGCCTCAGAAATACTAAATCAGATGTCTCTCCTTAATGTTACCATAATCCCATGCACACTGCTTTTACAGCGTTTAAATTACTAACTTAACTACCTTAATAAATAACTCATTTAGCTTACTAACTTATAAATTATACTTGTTTTAATTCATTTTCTGTGTTTACTTCATAAAAATAAACTATGATATATATGAAATCATCTTGGTTCCTATAATGTTTTCACTGAACATTAAATATAGTAGGCACTCGATAAATATTTGTTAAGTAAAATTAACAAAAAAATCAATGAACACATAAAAGAAAGAATGAATGAATATGGACTTTGGGACTTCTTTATTTATGGTATATTTTTATCAATATAAAGAGATATAAAATAATATATCAAAATCATTTATATCAAAAAGATATATAGTGATAAAATTTAAGAAAGAAAGAAATATGAAAATAGTTCATTTTAGTTTTTTGAAAATAAATGAGCATGGAGTTCACAATGGTACAAAATAATCCAGATGGTAGTTGAAATATTAAGTATTTATTTAAGAGAACAGGGAAAAGGTCCTGAGGAAAGGAAGTTGAGCATATAATCAGAGATCCACCATTTGAGGATCTGTTAAAAAGAGAGGGATATCATAAACCACATTACATCATCAGTCTCTAACAATTCACATCTTAGTCTAGATGATTTAAATAACCTGTTTTATTTAGTCTGTTATAAAAATCCTAACATAATATAACATAACATAATGTAATATAGCATAATATGAAAGCAAGCAATATAGAAAGCCAAAATTATCCTGAAAATAGTATATTATAAAATGTGTGAATACTAGCAAAGTTCTTGTAGCTATTACAATGAATATATGGAATCGTTTGAAAAAATATTAGTAAGAATGTTTTGTGGAGTAGATATTATACATGAAGTATATTATTAAAGTTAAAAAAGAAACTTATTTTTATTTAACAGCCTTTTCAATTTTGGATGGCGTATGAAATTTCTAGATCTATTATTTCCCTAGACTCTTCATATTGACCATATAAGCCCAAAATCTAACTGGATATCTTGTAGAGCCCTGATGATGTTATTCTTAAATAATAACTCAAATATCTTCAAGTTATTTGCTGAAAGTAACAGAATTCCCAAGAATTAGTTATTTTAACAAGGAAGTCATCTAATCTCATATCACAAAATGTTTGAAGATATGTCACTTAAAGTTTAGTTCATTCACTGAAGATTTTTTGTTGTTGTTGTTCCACTCAAAGATTTGGCAATGCCTTCACCAATGCCTCATAATGTCTGCTGCAATCTAAAAATTGCACAAGTGTTCCAAGTACGAATGAAAGGCATAAGACAAAAATGTTTTCTGTATATAGGACTCCCTTATATATAATGACAAACTTCCACAGAAGTAGATTATCTCTTATATTCTATTTTCCAGAAGATAATCAAAGGCCCATATCTATTTCCATCATTTAAAAACATGGAAATGGATTGTTCTGAATGATAGACTAATCATGATTTATTTTCCAGGATGGGCCATATCACCATCCAAACATAATTAAGGTTCTGAGAGCAAGGAAGAGTGGGGAAATGACTATCATGCAGACCAAGATATCTGCCATAATCATAAAAATCCTAAGAGAAAGCCATGGCAATTACTAAAACTTACATACAATTATAGGTATAGGTACTCTGAGAAACAGTTCTGGGTACCAAAATAACAAAAGAAATTAAATATCCTGTTTTTTTCTCTTGTATTACTAAAAGTAATTCTTAGCATTTCTTCAAAGCACTTATGTCTTCATGATGAAATTACACCACTATAAAATGTCACTTTCTATCTGGTAAAGCTCTTATCTTGAAATCTATTTAATCTGATATTAATATACCTACCTCATTAAGGTTCATGGTATATATATTTTCTACCCTTTCATTTTTAATCTATGAGTGCCTTTATATATACATATTCTTTTCCAGTTTTATTGAGGTATGACTGACAAATAAAAATTGTAAATATTTAACATGTACCACATGATCTTTTCATATACATATGCAGTGAATCCAAAATGACAATCAACCAATTAACATATCCATCACATCATATAGTTTACTTTGAAGATGGGTGTGTGTGTGTAATGAGAACACAAGAAATGTACTCATTTAGTAAATTTCAACTAAACAGTAAATTATTATTAATCATAGTCATCACATTGTATATTAGGTCTCCAAAACTTTGTTCATCTTATAACTGAAAGTCTGTACTCTTAAGTCAACATCCCCCCACCATTCCCCCATGCCCTAGCCCCTGAAAAGACCATTCTATTTCCTTTTATTATGAGTTCAAGTCTTTTGGATTCCACATGTAAGCAAGATCATGAAGTATTTGCTTTCTGTGTCTGACTTATTTCCCTCAGCACAATGTCCTCCAGATTCATTCATGTTGTCATAGTGGCAAGATTTCCTTATTTTTGTGGCTGAATAGTATTCCATTCTATACATTTACCACATTTTTTTATCCACTCATGAAAAAAGAGATTGTGTTCGTATCTTATCTACTGTAAGTATTGCTGCAATAAACTTGGGAGTGCATATAGTTCCCTCTGAGATTCTGATTTTGTTTTCTTTGGAAATATATCTGAAAGTGAGATTGCTAAACCATATGGAAGTTCCATTTTATTTTTTTGAGAAATCTCCATACTGGTTTTCAAAATGGGTGTACCAATTTACCAATTAACACCAACAGTGTAGGGCTGCTTTTTCTCCACAACTTTGCCAACACTTGTCATCTATTGACTTTAGAATAAAAACCATCATAACACATATGAGGTAATAACACATTGTGATTTTGATCTGTATTTACATGATGATTAGTGGTGTTGAGCCCTTTTCATGTACCTATTGGCCATTTTTATGTCTTTGGGAAAAATGTCTCTTCAGATCCATTACTCATTTCTTAGTTGAGTTATTATTATGTGTTTTGCTATTGAATTGTAGGAATTCTTTATTTTGGTTATTAATACCTCATCATATATATGTTTTGTAAATATCGTCTCCCATCTGATAGGTTGCCTTTTCATAGTATTGATTTCTTTTGCTGTGCAAAGCCTTTTACGTTAATGTAGTCCCACTTTTGTTGCTTTCAATATCACATCCAAAATATTGTCACTAAGACTGATACCAAGGAGCTTTTTTTCCAGGAGTTTTATGGTTTCAGGTGTTATTCTAAGTCTTTAATCCATTTTGAGTTGATTTCTGTGTATGGTGATCTAGTTTCATTCTTTTACATGTGGCTGTCCAGTTTGCCCAACACTATTTATTGAAGAGACTATCCTTACACCATTGTATATTCTTATCCTTACTCTATTCTTATCCTTACTCTATTGTATATTCTTAGCTCCTTTCTCATAAATAAATTGACTGTATATGCATGAGTTTGTTTCTGAGCTCGCTATTGTGTTCCATTGATCTCTGTATCTGTTTCTATTCCAATACCATACAGGTTTGATTACCATAGCTTTATGATTTAACTTGAAATCAGAAAGCAAGAAGCCTCCAGCTTTGTTCTTTTTGCTCATGATTAATTTAGCTTTTTGTGTCCTTTGTGATTCCATATGAATTTTAGGATTGCTTGTTCTATTTCTGTGAAAAATGTCATTGGTATTTTGATAGGGATTGCATTGAATCTGTAGATTACTTTCAGTAATATGAACATTTAAATAATATTAATTATGTTAATAATATTAATTGGAAGAATTAGTGTTAATAATATTAACTGGAAGAATTAATCTTATTTGTGTTTTCTTCAATTTATTTCATCAATGTTTTATAGCTTTCAGGTACAAGTCTTTCACTTCCTTGGTTAAATTTATTCCTAGGCATTTTATTCTTTTTGATGCAATTAGATTTTCTTTTTTTTAAAGTTTATTTATTCATTTTGAGAGAGAGAGAGAGAGAGAGACAGCATAAGCAGGGGAGAGACAGAGTGAGAGGGAGAGAGAGAATACCAAGCAGGTTCTGTGCTGTCAGTGTAGAGCCCTATGTGGGGCTTGAACCCACAAACAATGAGATCATGATCTGAGCCAAAATCAAGAGTCAGGTGTTTAACTGACTGAGCCACCTGGGTGCTCCTCTTCATTTTTGATATCCAACAATTTGGCTATAATGTAACTGAGTGTTTTTTGTTTGTTTGTCCTTTTTAATCTTCTCTGGGGGATACTGAGCAAATTTTCCATCAAATTTGGAAACATTTTGACAATCATATCCTCACATAATTTTTGTACTTAGCTTCTCTTTCATTTTCTTCTGGGGCTCCAATTACTTAATAGTAAACCACTTAATATTGTTCCACACATTACTGAGATTCCTCCTTTTGTTTTCTCTCAGTGTTGCAGTTTCAACAATTTCTATTGATCAGTCAGTCTTCAAATCACCTGATCTTTTCTTCTGCTGTGTCCAAACCTCTGTTAAACTGATCTGTTGATTTTTTTTTATTTGTATTTTTTTATTGTGTCTATTTTTCTAATGACATCTCCTATTTCTTTGTCCATTATGTCCATCTTTTCCTTTAAAGTATTGAAATTCTTATAACAGCGATTTTAACATTTTTGTAATCTCTAGGTTTGTTTCCATTAATTGCATTTTTGTCCTAGTTACAGATCACATTTTCTTCCTTCTTTGCATGTCTGTTATTTC
Organism: Neofelis nebulosa; assembly: GCF_028018385.1. Classification (NCBI taxonomy): domain Eukaryota; kingdom Metazoa; phylum Chordata; class Mammalia; order Carnivora; family Felidae; genus Neofelis; species Neofelis nebulosa. The sequence goes on along the minus strand of NC_080784.1, from coordinate 71,292,951 downwards.
TTATTGTATGATGGACGTGTGAATACCAGTGTATTTATTTTAATTGCAGCATAGTTAATACACAATATTACATTAGTTTCATGTGTACAACATAATGATTTGATAAGTCTATAAGTTATGCTATGCTCACTACAAGTCTAGTTACCATCTGTTACTATACAATGCTATTATAATACCATCAACTAGATTCCCTATACCGTACCTGATGCTACTCTGTTTAGAATCATTTTTTTTTCTGTTAGAGAATGTCGAATTTTGTTTTAGCAGTGAATGCTTTTACTGATGATTTCTTATTGATGTTTATATCAAATCTAAAAAATGCACATGTATTAATCATGTAGACAAATAAGAATTGAAAGGTAATTCTTTGAACAACTCAAGGAAAAGTATAGTGATTGATTTCCGTTTTTACTAAAATTATTGTCTTGATGAGCATATGTAAATTGTTCTTCAATCTATTAAAAATGAGATATTTGTTTTGCTTTTTTAAAAAAGAAATCAGGGGCACCTGGTGGTTTAGTGGGTTAAGCATCTGACTCTTGATTTTGACTCAGGTCATGATCTCAAAGTTCATGAGATTGAGGCCTGTGTCAGACTCTGCCCTGACAGCATGGAGCCTGCTTAGAGTTCTCTCTCCCTCTCTTTCTGCCCCACTCCTACTCACATGCGTGTGCATACTCATGCTCTCTCTCTTTCTCAAAGTAAATAAACATTTTTTTTAATTAAAAAAAATAATAAATTATATAAGAAGGCACTATACATTTGTATATAAGTTAATAAACCATAAAGTGAATTATGCTTTATGAGTAAGAAATGTACTCACTCAATTATACTATTTATAATTTTTTATGTGAGAAAATAAACTATATAGATGAGAAAAAAACAGGCTTAAGTTTTAAATTTTGTAAGGACAAGTCTAGAGTAGTAGCCTTTACCTCAGGGCTAAAGTAGCTCTTTCTTCTAGGTGCTTCTTCGAATGTTTGAAATGTTATTCAAGATCTCTCCATTCTGACTGGTGTTTTCCAGCACTGTTTGACTTCATTCAGCTCAGAGCCCTCAGGAACAGTTTGTTTTCTGCTGGGCCTCAAAGAATCTTACCCTGGGTATATACAGCTTAGTATTTGGCCAAAGACTCAAAGAAACACCTTTTCAGATTCATGGGCTTTTTGTCTTGCAGAGCTAACTCATCCTTGATACCTTGCTCCACAAATCCAGACACCTCAGCAACCCTGACATCTGGTCTCAGCTTCCTCTTCTTGAAATTACGCTGCTCTCTCCTTTGGTTCCCCTTCCCCGGGCAAGGTTTGAAAGTGTCCTGGGCAAAAAAACTGAGGAAACCATGGAGCTCGCCTCTTATTATGTCTTCTCTCAAGGGTCACGTCAGTATATTTTCTAATGCCTGAAAGGAGTTGCCTCATATATTTGATCACATTTTACAACTGCTTACTCCTCTGATCTGCAGCTATTTATGTGTTTACTGTGGACGATAAGCATAATACCTTTACTTGTAACAGCCAGGCCTATGCACTTTTCCAATGCACTTATAAATAATACAATTTCTTTGTCTCACATTTAGTAACTTGTCCCAGACCTGTCACTCCACTTTAGTGGAAAAAAAAAATAATTCTGCTTTCCAATGTACTTTATCCACTCACATGTAACTCACTTTAATTTTAAAATAACAACTAAAAATAAAAAAGAATTTATAGGGTCTACACCTGAAGATTCCTTAGGGAATTATCTTTTCAGAAAAAAACAAAAACAAAAAAAGCATGGAATAAATGCAAAACATAGATTCAAGCCACTGTTTTTAATCGTATCATTTCTAAATACTATCACTTCAGTGTTTGGGGCTCCCCAAGTGATAAGTATGCTAAATTAAAACCATTGAGCTTATTTCCTGAGGAGCTATGATTTGTGTTCCGTGCTAATCCCCATGGCCTTTACATCCCCAAGGTGCCCTCTTTTTGCCTCATTTACATTCTGATACCTCTCCTGTTCCATGGAGACAAGGTTCAGCTCAGTGCTCTGCAGTTAGTGTTCACAGCAAACAGTGGGCACAATCAGGAACTGCTAACTTATAATTATTCTAAACGAAAATAATTTGCCACCGAGATAATAGAGAGAATAATGACGTTCAGGAACTTAGATAATGGGTTACTCCTTATTTTAACCTACAATTCTAGATGGCCTTTGGTTACATATTTATTTGCGACTGTGATGTAGTTGCCCAGCAGAATTGACAGGGAGAACAAAGGGGGGAAATGGGTAAGGAAAAAGTGGCCATTATAAAATAGTCTTACGAGCAGTTATTCTGTTACCTTCATATTTCTTTTTTATCACCGAGTGCTGCAACACATATTTCTTTTGCTTTTGTACCAATAATTCATCTTCCAGTGGGTGATTGGATGGGTGAAAGTGACTTGGATTTATTTCTTCCTTGCCCACCATATCACTATGTATTTATTTGGCTTGTTAAATTTTTCAGTTACACTTTCAAAAATTTAGAAATTCTGACTGGATAGCTTGAAGGATATTAGAAAACATTACTTAAAGTAAATATTTATAATTAAACCATTGCTCTCAATTGTAAGGGGCTAGGGACTGAAATCATGAAGATCTGGTATATAAAATATTATATTACTGTTAATTTCATATTTTAAAATGTCAATTAAAGAAATAATATACAACCATTCTAGTTAACATGCACATTTAAGGTTTTTATTACGTATTATATATAATACAAATAATATACAATATAACAATAATATATAGTAGGATATGTTAACTTATTATAATATTAATATACTAAATATATATCTGACATTATTACAGGCATTACTCTCTACACATGTTTCTCATTATGTCTTAATATCATGCTGGGAATTTTGCAGGAACCAAGACTTGGTCAATATTTCCATGTTAGTATGTATAGGGCAGTTATAGGGGTTAAAAGAAGAAAAAGAAAAAACCCAAATAATATTTAAAAGAGATCTTGATTCATAATTTTTATTAGTTTACTACTCATCTAGAGGGATTTCACCATGAATTTCCCCCTTTGCACTTTAAGTCTGACTTAACACTTTGCAGCACCTTGACTTTACCCTCAGTTTGCTTCTCTAAGACTGTGCCCTGATTCTAAGACAAAAAGTAGTAAGGGCCAACAAGATTTCCAGTGTTCCCTCAATTAAGATTCAAAGGCTTAGATTTTCAAAGTATAAGCTTTTTCCCTTATACCATTTCATTTAAAATATTCTTCTTATTTGTTGGTTATTAAGAGTGGGATCATGTGAATTAAATATCTCCTGGATATATGCGAACTATTTACTAGTATTTAGAAAAGAAAGGATTGGGGTACCTGGGTGTCTCAGTTGGTTAAGCGTCTGACTTCAGTTCAGGTCATGATCTCACAGAATGAGTTCAAACCTCACCTCCGGCTCTGTGATGACAGCTCAGAGCCTGGAGCCTGCTTTGGATTCTTTGTCTCCCTCTCTCTCTGCCCCTCCCCTGCTCTCTCTCTCTCTCTCAAAATAAATAAACATTAAAAAAAATTTAAAGAAAATAAAGGATTGATCAAACATAGTTTTCACATGGCAGATGAAAAAAAAATGCATCCATTTTCTTTTCGTACAGAACATATTAAAAATAGCTGTATTCCTGAAATGAACCCCTTTCCCAATGTTTTTTTTTCCTTAAAACAAAAAAAAGGAATTAAATAGAGATGTTTTTTAATTGAAATAAATTCAAAAGCAAAAAATATATATATTTAATGATTTCAACACATTCACAGTACACTTCAAGTAACAGGAATCTTGAACTTTTTTATTATTTTGAGTCCTGTGACAACTTAATTTTTTCCTAATTTTTAAGTAGATCATGTAAGGTAAGATTGTCTAAATAGCCTAGTTTAGTAAATGCCTCCAAACACACCAACCTGTTTCTCATTAAGAACATAATCTGCCTTCCTATCTTCATTAAGTAGAAGAAATGTTTCCAATGAAATATTTTGCCAAGTCTCTTAGATCAAAATGTTATAACCACACATGTGGAAAATTGGAAAGTCAAGTACTGGTGATTCTTTTTACATTAATTTTCAAATAACCAATGCATACACTGCATTTAGTAAAATCAAGGTTTAATTGTTTCATTGGTCCAATTAAAATAATCTTTATTGAAAAATATACTGGCAATGATAGATGCATTAATTACAAATGCTGAGCATCACAAAACAGAATAATCCTCCATTCAAAACACATAACTCTTTGCCTAGTTAAGTAATGTAGCAGCAGGGAAATATTATGATTCTGGGATTTTTTCTAAATCTCACTTTATCTACACAATGACCTTAGACTAGTCACATGGTACTAGTTAATTCCCCGAGTTTCATTATTAGAACATCACTGGAAAATGGTAAATATTGATTAATGATATGTTGTGCAGAATAAGCAGGTGTTAAGGCTGTCCTTTATGGTTGGAAATAAACTCTGAGACTATGCAAAAGAAAACAACCATATTATTTTCATCAGTAACAGAAATATCACTATTTCATAACCAAAAGAGCAATGACAATTTTTCCAATGAGATCATTTTAGCTGTAGGTTACTAGTTATTTATCTACATTGGCCTAATTCTTCATTTTGACTCATAACACTTAAAAATATTTACAAATAATATCTACACTAATTAGAATATGCTATGAGTTAGAAGAAAAGTATACATAACAGTATGATGTCGCAGATAGAGTCCAGTACTTGGAGAGGTAAGACCTTGCTTTAAAACCGGTCTATTAACGATTTGATGATTGAGCATGGGCAGCAAATTGCCAATATTGTTTTCATGTCCTTACAGGTATGTTATATAACACCTTCTGCCTCACCTACATCTCAGGGCTGAGAGAATCCAACTGGAAAGTGTCTGTAAATAGTAATCCACTCTTGAAACTTAAATTGCTACTATCATCACCCTATATCATTACTTATGGATAGTAACTACTGATAACATAGGTCCACTTATGCCTAAACCATGGATTTATTCTAACTGTGGAAATTGTTTTTATTATAGGCAACGTATGAAACATGTGCATAAGTGATTGTCTCATCCATGGTGGACAATATGATTTGAGAAGTGAGCATGTGAGGATGGTAATAGGAAAGAGACAAAAAGATTATAAATATTTTTTTCATCTGATTGTCTTCGCATTGAACATAGTCTATTCTTATTAGTGTGTTTATCAGAAAATGTGTCTGTCCACCTAGACTCATCAGAATTGTACTCCAGTATGGATCCCAAGACAATCACAGTATTTTTGGTTTGTTTGTTTTTGGAACACTTTCTATACCAGATATCTCTTGTCATCAGAACCAATTTTCTACAGACACAGGAATAATACCAGAAAAAAGTCTGTTACTTTTTGAGTTAAATGTATTCTTGAGAGGAATGTATTACCCTGTGAATAGGTCTTTTTTTAAAAATTGGCAGACTAAACTACTATGACAAAATAAGCATTATTTCAGTTTTACCTCACTTCACTGCTATTCAAAGAGCATATTTGTAATCAGTGTAAAAGAACACACCTCAATAACCTAGCACCTGTTTCCATTCTCCAGAACAATGCAGAGATCATGGCAAGCACTCATCAAAACACACTCAGTCAGCCATTAATTGAATCTGTCTTCTCATTTTATTCTCTAGTTCATGCAGATTTATGGCCTTTTTGTTTGTTTGTTTGTTTGCTACAGATCTATCATTTGCCTCCTAAGATTGTTTCTCCCAAATTCTCTCTTTCCTCATATTTGTGCAAATAGTCATATGCTAGAAACCTCCTCTGGTCTGCATCTGGTCTGTGTATGTGTTTACATCTTCTGATCATGGACACTTTCATACTTGAATTATATATAATATAAGCTAGTATATTATATCTACTAGCAGGTTTTAAAATCCATGAAAACAAGGAACTGCATCTTTTCAGCCCTCTACAACACAAAGCACAAAGCAATGTGTCAGTGTTTCACACATGGTAGATAGTACATTTTTCAGATAGACAGAATAAGTGGATGAATAGATAAAACCAGCCATTTTGTATTTATTTGTAGATGTAAGAGTGTTTCCAGAAGATTTTAGGCACTCTCATTAAAAATGAATCTTGTGTGTGTATGTGATTTTAAGCATGAAATTTCAAAATACTATTTTTGAAAAATAATAACAACAACAACAACAACAACAACAACAACATGATTTTAGGTCGAGGACTGATTGCCACAAAATTTACTTGCATGAAAATATGTTATTTGTGAAATAAATATTAATTAAATAACATGTCCCCCGAAAGATTTAAAGTAAATACATAGAAATAGTTAAGTGCTACTATTGATAGCAATATCTTTTTTATAAAACAAAATGCTTTTTTATACTAATAAAAATGAGGTAGGTTTTTCTTTTCAATTCTAATATGCATTTTTAAGGCTATTTTTAGTTATTTCTATTCATTCTCATACATGATAGAAAGATAAGTTACAATGATCAATATAGCTGCAGAATTCAACTATCCATATTCAAGAAAGAGAGAAGCAAAGAGGAGGAGGAGGGAGACAAGGAAAAGGGAAGGAAGGAAGGCAGGAAGGAAGGAAGAAAGGAAGGAAGGATGGGGAAAGAAAGAAGGAGGGAGGCAGGAAGGAGACAGAGAGAAAAAATTTTTCCAGGGGTAGTAGCAACATGCCCTAATTTTAACTCCGCATTAGGAAAAAAAAGAAACTCTTCCACAAATGAAATAATTCTCCAACTTGACTCATCTGGATGTTAATGGAAAAATATTTCAATTTTACCAGTGTCTATTACAGACTGGGTATGACCCAACTCACTGCTATTTCAGAAATAGTCATTAGAATTTAATATTGCTGTCTGTTGCATTCACAGTCTGAATATTTTAATACATAGGAGGAAATGATTCTGCAAGAGAAAATGCTTGAAAATGCTGTATTTAATTAATGCCCAAGGGAAGCCATGAAAAAGAAAAAAAAATTGTACTTGTCACGTACTAATTTTAAACACTGTTTACCAGATTTACTTACATGCACTGCTCTAGCCTCCCACTCAGCAGTTTGATAATAGCAGAGCAGTTCCATGCAGCACAGATCCTTGGTTCTAGAATTCAGTGGGAGTAATAGGATACAAAGAATATACGAAGAAGCTGCATTTTAATGCAGCTGAATTCTAAGGCTTAAGGCAGACCCCCAGTTATAAACACCTGCTAAGATACAAGCAGATCCAAGGAAACTATATGCTTAAACTGGCGTATGAGCTATTTATATCCTCATAAGGCAGTGAGCTATTCAATTTATATATATATATATATATATATATATATATATATATATATATATTCATATTTATATATTCATATTCATATTCATATATTCATATTCATATATATGATAGGCTTTATCAAACATTTTTAGTCAAATTAATCTAAAAAATAGTTTATAAATATTTCTTTCCTAAATGAAGAGACATTTCTATGAAGAAAAAGAGAATGAAAACTCATAGGAGGTTCTCTTTCAATTTTACTGCATGGCCAGAAGAGGTAGGTCTTATTTTCTGACCTGCGTTAAATACAATAAACATCTACCATGAAAGGCAGAGACCCATGGTATTGGACCACACCAATGCATCAATAGACCCATATAAAAAGAAGGGGAAAAGAATATGGGAATCGTGTGGCTAGATGCCACACATAATGTTATCTCACTTGACATTCTCAGTAATGAAGTGAGGCAAATTTTAACCCTATTCATTCATGAAAATTCTTAGAAAGGCAACTCGTCAACCAGAATACTAAATTAAATCTCTCTCCTTTAACCATGTGTTGCTTCCACTCATCATGTGTCTTGTGAAATAGCATCAAGCTTATTGGAGTTAACTATTTATTGCTGTTTATCTTCCAAGTCTGCCAGCCAGTCCACAATTACACAATAAAACTGTAGTTACATATTTTCATGGCATTCTTCTCCCTCCAGGGAACTTTTTGACGCAATCCTGAGTCTTGGCCTTTGACTTGTACTCTGCATATATCTCCAGCTCTTCCCAAAATTTTACCATGTGGAGTAGAGAAAAGAACCAGAGAATACTGGATTGGATAATCTCCCTTCAAAATCCATGACCCTTCCAGAACCCCAGAATGTGATCATTTGGAAATATGGTTATTGGAGGTGTAACTAGTTAAGATGAGGTCAGACTGGATTGGGGCGGGGAGGGGGGGGGCGGGGCTCTAATCCAATATGATTGGTGTCTTTATAAGAAAAGAAACACAGAGACGGACACAAAGATGAAGATAGAGGCAGAGATTGGAGTGATGTCCCTACAAGCCAAGGAAAACCCAGGATTGACATCCATCACCAGAAGCTAGGAAAAGGCAAGGAAAGATCATCCCATAGAAGCTTCAGAGAGAACATGGCCTTGCTGACACCTCAATTTCACACTTCTAGCCTCCAGAACTGTGAGACAATAAATTTCTATTGTTTTTAGCCTTGGAATTTGTAGGAATTTGTTACTGCAGCCCTAGGAAACGAATACACAGTTTTACCTACTGACAGACTTCTTCCGTATGTCCTTCTTTAATCTATCCTGCTCTTTATTTATGCCTGTCCAAGAACCATAACTTTCCTTCTATTTCATAGGCTTTCTCTGTTCTATTCCAAGTCCAAATCCTTTTTTTTCCCTGTGATAGAATTTCCAGCACCTTTTATCTTTTCTCCTCTTTGCCTCAAGCCTTTTGAAAATATCAATGCATAGATCATTTTTTCATGAAATCTCAAATAATTTCCCATAATCAGAAGAGTTGAAAGCAAGGTGAGGATCCAAAGACTCCTTTAAAGTTAGGGGCTCAGTATCCCAGGAGAATAACAAATGTGGTCTCAACCTTGTTTGACCTATCTCTTACTATGGGCAGTCAAAAGAGGGATTTGAATTTCATCTAGATGATCTCTCACAAGAGATTGTTCTAATTCTTTATTCTCCCTTCAGAACAGGCAGCGTATCAAAGAGAGAGGGCCACCCTCAGTGTTAGACCACTATCAGTGAAATAATCCACAGCACCAGACCTAATAATAGTGTTAGCACTGAACTATATGACAGAGATTTGGCTGTCAATTATTTAGGTTGTTGACAACCTGCCCATTGTGCCCTTTTCATGGAAACAAATTAAAAAAAGATGAACGAGAGTCACCTGCTGTCCTCTGAAGCTTCTTGTCAGGTAGGCTGGTATCGTGAGACTTTGCCAGTGTGTTTTGTGGCAGGACAATGACCCTGCTGAGGTGCCATCTGCACTCTGACACCTGGAATCCTGACTACAATTACCTGTCGGTGCCAAAGTCAGGGACAGTACAAGTCTCGCATTTATGGTGACAGTATTTTTTACCCCAAAATCAGGACACAGTGCCCGACAGGTACAGCTATACCTATGGGAACAATGAAAGAGGATATTTAAATTCAAGACTGTCCTAGAAAATCTGAGATATATTTCAGCCTAGAGTTATCTGATCTGCTGGGTGCAATTGGAATTGTAAGAGAAAAATAAAATATGGATTCATTCATCTTTAAAAAAAAAGGTGATTAAAATAACCTTAAATTGCATCAAGTATTTTAATTTTGACCTCAGAGTACTGAAAAACTATTTTATTATATTACCATGTAATCCATATTATCCACTTATATTTTATATAGATCTTTATACTATAAACATAAGACGAAAAAATAAAGCAAAATTTATTGTTGAAGAACTGTATATATATGCAATACCAGTAATTTTTACATTACTTTTCTGTTAGGATTCAAGTTGGATTCATGATAATGGGAATAATGATAGCTGCTATTATCAATTGAGTGCATTTTATGTACTAAGCATTGTGAGGTGAGAGAATACGTGTATTAAGCCTTCTACATGCATTATCTCATCTAATTCTCTCAATAATCCGTGGTGTAGGCATATTAACTCCACTTTGCAAATGAACAAAATTGAGCCCAAAGTCACATGGCTAGCAAAACCACAGAGCAGGGGTCAAACATAGTTCTACCTAAATACAAAGACCGTGGCCCTTGCCACAGTGGTAAATGGGAAATTAGGGCTCACTAGAACATCACTTAAATGAAACTGCCCTCCACATTTTTCTACTTGACAGACAATGTAAGCAAACCAACCACTTCCAATTTCAATTCCCAGAACATCAGCCATAGTTACACCCTTTTCACCTCCACATTAGAAAGAACCATCAGCAAAGCAAGTAAATGGGAATGAAGGGAGGAGCTACGGAACAGATTTGGACCATAGGACATTTTCATTTTCAGCGATGAGGATTTTATTTAAATGTGGTCCAAACATAAGAAATAGAAACATTTTATATTCAGTACAGAGATGTGTTCTGGATTGGCACATGTATACATGATGGAGATTTTTATTACATGAACAAGAAACTGTAACTATTAAAAAGGGTAAACCAATTTTGTTTTTATTTTTGTGAGACTCTATTTTACTCTATTTATTTACCATACCCCCCAAAATATACGTAATCATATTAGTAGCACTATGTGATTGCTTTTGGACAAAGGACAATTTTACTGATTAAAAACCAGGCTGCTGTAGTTAAATGTGTAGCAGTTGCCATGGAAACAATTTTACTTTGACTCAGAGCGTATCTTGTTTTAGGGAGAGTAGTCTGTTGTTATGGCAATGGGAACTTGAACATTTTTCCCAAAAGAAAACTAACACAGGATAGATAATAGGGTTGCCGGTTATGAAGCATATAGAAACACAAATGTACTTAGCTTATAGAAATCAGAGCTGGTAAAGATAGTAGATACTATTTTAGCCTTGTTATGAAAATAAAATCTCTTATTCCATGTCCCTACCTTGTTTTATTTTTAACTGGAACAAATAATAATAATGTCATATTATCCTTGAAATTTTGTCCACTAAAGGCAACAAATTCACAGTGTCATTTCTATAGCAACCATATATAATGTCTCATGAAAACATTAATAGGAACTACACTTAAGATACTAGACAAATCATAATTTGTCACCTATTTCACGACATTATGGCAATGATGATGATAACAATAGTCAAAATTTATAGAATGTCTTCCAAATATGGAATACTGCAAGATGGTTATATTAACACATTAAAATTCTCATAATACCTCTCTTTGAGTGAGGTGTTACTAAGACCTCCATATATAGTATAGGAAAAAAATCCATAGCACAAAGAGGTTAATTAATTTATCCGAGGTCACATATCAAAGAAGTACAAGAGCCAAGAACCTCACCCATGAAGTCCATGTTCTTAACTTCTTCCTTATGCTAGCATTGCTTACTTGCTTCACATATTAGTTTTTATTTTTTTATATTAATATTAAATCTCAATTCAAATTTAAAATACTTTAAAGTACTTTAAATTTTATTTAAATAAATACTAAATTATGTTTAGTATCTAAAGTTTTTCCAAGAGTGAGTATAAACTTCAGATAAGAACTGACAATATAAACTTGAATTTAACTGAACCAAGTAAACATATAATGGCTCAACTCAAAAGTGACCCTTTGATGTTAGTGTATTTAATCTTAGAATTAATTAATATTTAAGCCATTTAGGGTTGTAAATGTGAAAGTCTTATTCAGAGTGAAAATAGAAGGGTTTCTTGAGGGATTATTGTGAATACATTTGTAAGTCTGAAATATATATGCAAATATGAAATGGCAGCTAAAGGATTCACTGTGATAGGTCTCTACTTGGAATTGCAAAATATTTCATTTCAGGGGCTTATGCCTTTCTTCATCAAAAATGTGCAGCCTTTTTAAACCAAAGCCATTTTTCCTACCAGTTTATATGTTGCAGATGAATCATGAATTCATCTCATTTTAGTCTCTTAGGCAATGATTATGTAAGTATTTCAATAACAGAAAATGTTCATTCCACTTTGTGTTATTGAAAACACTTGCAGTGTTAAAAACAAACAAACAAACAAACAAAACCTACTTTCCCTGCTACCTTGTTTCAGTGTAGACAGGTGAAGTTTTGATAAATAAGTGGTTTCTAAAAAGATAACGGTTGACCTGATAAAGGTTATAGACACGTAAAAAAATCACTGCAATAAATATCTTCTAAATGTGGTGATATTAAAAGTATTCCCTTTTGAATCAGAAGTAGGACAAGAATGCCACTATTATCACCCCTATCAGCATTGCACTGAGACCTGAGCCAGCCAAGTAACACAAGCAAGAGTGGTTAGCAGAGGGTTATCAGATGTTCCTTTTATATGAACACTCAAAACACTTAATACTTGATATTAAGATGTTCTTAAATAAAGAGCACTGCAAACAGTAATTTGCTTAAATAGCAATGTGGGTTAGCAAAAGCCATTGCTTTAGCTAATGGCTTTTCCCGCGCCTGTGCTCGGGTTAACTTGCCAATGTACATGTTGTGTGCTCTCCAGACACTCCCACCTCTTCCAAAGCTCAAATCTTACACCTCCATTCCTCAGCTCAGCTTGCACCTCAATTATTGATCGTTCACACAATGCTCATTCTTTACTTTCACCCTAATTTTTGATCTCGCGCTCACATATGCTCAGATCTGAGGCGCTGATAAAATGTATCCAGCTATGACCTTGATGCTTCAAATTGCAGAGGAAAACGGGAGTTTGCTTCTAGGCATGCTCATTTCCTGATGACTGTGTAATTATTAGGTAGTTGGTAATGTGGACCTCAGAGAGAAGACAAAGTTGGAGACATAAATAGATAAGAATCATTCACAAATGTGTGTGTGTGTGTGTGTGTGTGTGTGTGTGTGTGTGAATGCTATAGTGACATTATGTAAAAAGTTCTAATATCATACTAATAGTAACTGCAATGTATTGATTATCAGCACATATACTGCTACATCTAGAAATCAGCTTTCAAGATGGGAACTATCTTCTTGGAACAGATAATAACTGACATCTAGGGAGGAAAGTTAATAACCTTCCAAAATGATACAGTTAATCAATTAGTAAGTAATGGAGCTGAGATACGAATACAGGTTTCATCAAAAAGCCTTGTTCATTTCTCTATAGCACAATATGTCTCAAAAAGCTTTAAAATATTTTAGAATCTTGTGCAAAGAATGTTTTGCCTACCAAATTGATTATTATTTTAGAAGCTGTGTTTTTATTTTTCATCATTTCCCACAAGACAGTCATTATATTCTATAGTTTCATCAGTTTCAATAAATCCTACAGCTTTCTCTACTTGCTTCATAATCTTCTTCATCTCTTAGGTCATATTTCTTTATGTACATCAAATCTTCCTAGCTTTTTCTAATGTTATTTCTCCAGGAAACAACAGCTTTATTTAACATGGAACACATTTGCTCTGTCTCCATCTTTGTTTTTATCCTTTTTTTTATCTCTCATCAGACAATGTTAGATCTATTTAACATCTATCTATCTATCTATATTTATCTATCTATATCTAGTTACTTGCTTCATATCACTTGTGAGCATTGAAAATGGGCAGAATACACTGTGCTTTAGATACAGTTTATTTTGTCTGATGCAGAATCTTTTTAATTCATCTAAAAGCTGTGATCCCTCTTGTGTCCAGGTTAACAGATAGATCATGTTTTTAAATCAAATACATTTGTTTTATAACAACCATATCTGTATATTATATTTGATAAATAAATCATATACAACTGTCTTATAATATATTTTTTGCAGTCATTCCTTCATTCATTCTACAAACATTTACTTGACCCCATTATGAGAAAGGCCTTGAGCTAGGGCTTGGGTATTAGAGGCAGTGACACCAGTCTGTTCTGTAAAGGAGCTCACATCATGTCAAGATAAAGACATAAATAACTAGTACTTATAGTGGACTATAAGTGCCAATATAGAGATCACCAAGACTTCTGTTTTCTGATTTTGCATGTAAGGAGCTTGGAAGTCACTACTCCATCATAACAACAAGTAGAAAAGCTAAATAGACTTAAAAAAATCAACAACTCTTCTAGAATATATAATGGGAGGAGAGGGCGGGGGGGACACAGGGCAAACCAAGGCCTCCAAGATTAAAGAGACAGACGGGAGAATACAGGGAGTTGTGCCATACTAGACCAGAGACTCTAGAGTAGAAACAGCCACTGAAACCAATGTCAGGGTAGAAAACCCAACCTGACAATAAACTGCTGGAGGCTCAGTGTGGATAAGACAGAGAATTAAAACCTCTAGGAGGACTCAATCATAGAGAGTACCAATAATTTTGTGAATTTTACTTCTAGGAGCTTGGCCAAGTTTCATAATAAATATCAAAGAAAAATCTCCTGGTGCTTCTGGAAGGGGAAGAGGAAAGGAAACCATTTTTAAATACTTCTTAATAAGGTCAACCCTCAGAAGAAGTTAGTTAACCAGAGCCTCACTTATTACGGCATTATCAGAGTATAACTTACCTAGTAGAAAGCAAATGTCAAACTTCAACCAGTGCTAGTCATCCTGTCCCACCATACACAGGCAGAAAAAAGTCCAAGAGAACCTTGTGAAGTCCATGGTCCAGAGACACAGACTCACTAAAATACTGAGAACTAACCATAGGACCATAAGATACTTTTCTTCCTCCCACACTGCACCATCACATTACTTGAAGCCTATTTATAGCAATTCTTTTATTAAGTACATCAAGAAGAAATTGCAAGCATACTAAAAAGCAAAAATCACAATTTAGAAAGGCAGAGAAAGCATCAGTGCCAGATTCAGATGTAGCAGAGATATTAAATATCAGAATAGGAACTTAAAATAATATTAATATGCTGAATGCTCTAATGGATAAAGTAGGCAATGTGGAAGAAAGTATGGTCAATATAAGCAAAGAGATGGACATCCTAAGAAAGAACTAAAAGAAATGCTAGAGATCAAAAACACTGTAATAAAAATGAAGAGTGCCTTTGATGGGTTCATTAGGACACTAAACTCAGTTGAGTCTGAGGATATCTCAATAGAAATGGCTGAAATTGAAAAGGAAGGTGATAAAAGTTTGGGGAAAAGACCAAGATAATCAAAACTGTGAGACAAATACAAAAGGTGTAACATAAGGATGATGGGAATTCCAGAAGAGAAAGATAAAGGAACAGAAGAAATATTGGAAAATTAATGACAGAATTTCTCCAAAATAATGTCAGACACCAAACCACAGATCCAGGAAGCTCAGAGAATACCAAGTAAGACAAATGTCAAAACTACCTACATATATCACTTTCAAACTGCAGAAAATTAAAGGTAAAAACATTACTGAAAGAAGACACAGATTAAAAAAACACCTCGCTTATGGAGAAGCAAAGATAACAATTACAGCCAGATATTCCTTGTGGACCATGCAAGCAAGACACTAGAGTGAAATATTTAAAGCATTGAGAGAAAAAAAAAAACCCACCAACTCAGAATTCTGTATCCAGTGCAATTACCCTTTTAAAATGTAGGGGAAATAAAGACTTTCCCAAACAAAAATTGAGAGAATTTTTGCCAGTAGATCTCATTGCAATCAGTGTTAAATTCTCTAGAGAGATGGAAAATGACATAGGTCAGAAATCCACATCTATGTAAGAAAAAGAAGAGCATCTGAGAATGAATAAGTGAAGATCAAATAAAAACTTTTTTTTACTCTTAACTGATCTAACAGACAACAGTTTGTTCAAAATAGCAATAGCAACAATATATTCAATGATGTATATTTCCGGATATATGTATGCTTATGAAGAAGTGAAAATAAATGGCAGCAATGATATAAGAATGGGAAGAAGGAATCAACATTATTTTGTTATCAGGTAATCACACTTAGAATAGTGTTATTTACAGTAACATTTAATATAGTGTTATTAGGAAGTGGACAGAGATTACTTACAAAGCAACCACTAAAAAAGAACAGTAAGTGATATGCTAAGAAGGGAAAGAAAATTGAATCCTACAAAATTCTCAGTTAAACCACAAGAAAAGCAGGAAAAGTGTGGAAGACAAAAATAGAATCTAAGAACAAAGACAACAAATAGAAAACAGTAGCAAATAGGGTAGACATTAATCCAACTATATCAATAACTAATTTGATATCAATGTTCTAAACACACCAATTAAAAGACAAGGAGTTTCTCAGTGGATCAAAAAGCAAGAGCCAACTCTGTTTACTATAAGAACACAATTTTAAATATAAAGAGACATATAGACTAAAAGTAAGTGGATGGAGGAAAATGTGCCATGCTAACATGAATCAAAAAAAAAAAAAAGCTGGAGTAGCTATATAAATTTCAGACAGAGGAGACTTCAGAGCAAGGGAAGTTATTAGGTAGAAAGATGAGCATTATATAATGATAAAGACGTCAATTTTCCAAGAAGACATAACAATCCTTAACATGTATGCACCTCACAACGGAGCATCAAACTACATGAGGCAAGAACTGATTGAATTGCAAGTTGAAATACACGAAAATACTGTCATTACTAAAGTCTTCAACATTTCTCTCTCAGAAAAGGATAGATCCAGCAGGGAGAAAATCGGAAGGACATAGTTGAATTCAACTATTACATCAACGACATCAATTAACTGAAAATAAGCGGCATGTACACAGCAGAATACCTACTCTACTAAAGCTCACGTGCAATATTCACCAAGATAGACCATATTCTGGGCCATAACACACACCTATTAATTTGTTAAAATTAAAAGAATACAAATCACAGAGACATCCAGAGAATTCTAAAGGAACACAAATATAAGTCAGTTACTCAGTTGAGAAAGGAACATAAACCTGGAGATGAAGTTTAGACTGAACCATTTTTTTAGATTTATTTCGTTATTAATTTTTGTTTTAGCAAGCTGTACTCCCAATGTGGGTCCTGAACTCATAATCCCAAGATCAAGAGTTGCATGCTTTACTGACTGAACCAGCCAGGCACCTCCTAGGCTGAGTCATTTTTAAAAAGATAAGGACTTCACAATATAGAGAAGAGGATGGGGACTTTTCATGGAGTGAATGGTAGGCATAAAAGTACAGAGGCATGTCAGCATGGAACATTTGGGAAGTCAGCCATTACTCAAGATAGCTGTGAAGCTATGATAAGAGACAATAAAGAAAAGAAGCAGGACCTAGATTAGGAAGTAAATTATTTACCTGTTGGGTAGTGGAACAAGCCAGATGAAGTAAGAACGTGTGATTTTAGACTGACCTCTCTTTTAGAAGTTTTCTGCAAAGAGAACAAGAAACAGGATGATTAGATGGGCATGTTAAGTCAATAATTGTGTGTGTGTGTGTTGCTTATTTATTTTATTTTTGAAATGAAATGAAATGAAATGAAATGAAATGAAATGAAATGAAATTTATGTTTTTTTAGAGAGAGCACGAGTGGGAGAGGTGCAACGGGAGAGGGAGAGAGAGAATCTTAAGCAGGCTCCATGCCCAGTGCAGAACCTGATGCAGGGCTTGATCTCACAACCAGGAGATCATAACCTGAGCCAAAAATCAACAGTCAGATGCTTATCTGACTGAGCCACCCAGGTGCCCTGCTAATTTATTTTAGATGAGAAAAAACTAAATGTCTCTCTTTATCAAAAGAAGGAGAGGGGTGGGTTGATCAATAATGCTTCTACTACTGTGAGAGAATGAGATTCAGGTTGCAGTGAGACAGATGTCTATTCCACCTCAAAGTAGGAATGGTATGGCTGCAGAGGTTTAAGGTCGTGGTAAATATTTCTGAAAACACAAGAGAGTCACTCAGATATTGAATTATCAGATATGAGATTATCTGATATTGCAGGCAGTTATCATATTATCTCTTCTAATAGCATAATGCAATAAAAAGCAGTACATATACATCTTCATGCAACTCATAGTTTGAAGTTTTAAACTCATTTATATTAGATAATTCACACTTTACCATCATTTATTATGATTTATCAAAAACTAGTACATTCTTGACTTTATACTGGAGATTACTTTTTCAGATTTTAACCAGCAGCAGGAGGCAGGGAACATTCTGTCTTGCTCATCACTATATCACTATGTTCCTGAAACATAGTGCTTACTCTGTACGTGTTGTCAGTGAATGAATTCATGACCCATCACATTATTTAGGGGGATTCTTTAGTCTCCATTCCCCATGTTCTCCCATTTAGCATAAGACCCATGGTGTCTCTCCCCTCTTTTGCCCTTTCCTCTCTGAAAGAAGAGTGTCTTCAGTCTTATTAAGGAGTTTTGAAGGTCAAACCTGGCATGGGATGGCCAGTCCCTTCTGTATTCCTTTCCCATAGCAACCAGCTGTGGTTATAGCTAGGGCTACTAGATAGGTAAACAAATAAGCCCCTATTCATGAAGTTCATCTTTATCTGAAGTAAAGAACATATTTTTGTCTACATTTGCCAATTCTTCACCTTATTTCTCATTTGAGTCAGAACTTGATTGAGGAAGGTGGTATAATTTATTGACCTCTTTCAAAGTCTGCCACCACATATAGTTCAGCAAAACAGTAAGGGAGCAGCTTAGTTTCATGGAGAAAAATACTTATTTCTTAATTAGGATCTAAAATAACATCTTTGATGGTCAGGCCTGCCCCTCACTTGCTATCTGACCTTAAGAAATCCACTTATACTTTGCATAATGTAGTTTACTCATTTCTAGGATGAAAATAACCCCTCCCCTACATACTTCCCATAAACAGTGGAGACATTAACATGAAGTTTGAAGTGTGCCCCCTCCCAATCATTATACTACTTCCTGCTTTCTGAAGGTCACCATTAACCAGACTACCAACATTAGAACTCAGTTTGACATGTTTTGGACCTTATATAAGTGGAATAATAGAGAAAGAGAGAGAGATTTAAATTTAAAAAATTAAAAAGAAGGGACTTGGACAAAAATTAAAAAACTGAAATGCTTATAAACATTTTTTTAATATGATGAAGCACTATACAAATGTAAGGCATCTTTATTGTAATAACTGGCATCAGGTAGGACCAGTACCTTGATTATGTTTGCCCTGATTATCGCAACAGCCTCCACAGAAGTCTTTTCGCCCCTCTGGAACTATTTCTGTCTCTTAGTGGTCCTCAAACTCAGTGAGAAGGAGAGAAAGAATCATTAAGGGAGAAAGGTGTACCCTCAGAAGTGGAGCTTGAGACAAAATTCGTGTTCAGGTTGTTTCTTTGCGAGGAAATCCCCAGAGGGCAGGGATGAGGGAATGAGGAAAAGACTAATGCAGAGTCATCGTCAAGAGGGTCACTGACCACAGGGAGCTGGATCTGTCTGGAACTACCTCAGAGCCTATGCAACGCTCAGAATCCACCTCCTCATGATCAGTGGGATCCACACACTCCTCAAGATTCTTGAGAATACCCTCAGGAATGTTAGCACCCCCACACAACAGAAAACAAAAGGCATGTGAATTTTGAGCTTGAGACACTGTGACTTGAACCCTTCACAGAACCACGCGCCGTGACCCAAGCTGAAGGCCGAAGTGAAGCCGAGAGGGTGTGAGACAGAGCAGGAGTCCAACTGGGCAGAGGGACTGTGAGTGCTATTTTTATTCTGCGGATATCATGAAACATTTAGAGATTTATTTCAGGACATAAACTGGGGGATTTTTCATAACAGAAAATACAATATTTCATACCATAACATAGACAACCATAACCCCAGACAGGACGCTTGCAAAAGCAAAAGTTAAAACAAAGCGTAGATGGCTGTTTCAGTTATTATATTAATTTTTGTCAAATCAATACCACTTATTTTATTAGCTTTTGATATCAGTGGTACTTGTAGGCAAATAAAATATTTTTTAATGAAAATACAGGAGAAAATCTTAACAGTTGAGGAAACTGCCCATCTTGCTGCTAATTAAACCACTGTTACTTGATGTGAGCAGTTTGCACCAACATTCATATAGATGGAGACTCATTAATACAGTCTATTTTGCTGCCACATTAGAGTTTTCCTAAAACTCTAATCTGAACAAGTGACTTTTGTCCTTAAAATCCTGAGGGTCTCACATCCTACAGCTTGCAGTTCCCTAAATGTCCCAAACTCGGACAACTGGGTGACTCGGTTGCTTAAGTGCACGACTCTTGGTTTCGGCTCAGGTCATGATCTCACCATTGGTGAGCTACAGCCCTGCATCAGAATCTGTGCTGCCAGCATGGAGTCTGCTTGGGATTCTCTCTCTCTCCCTCTCTCTGCCCCTACCCTGCTGGTTCTCTCTCTCTCTCTCTCTTTCTCTCTCTCTCTCTCAAATAAACTTTTAAAAATCAGTCAATCAGGGGCACTTGGGTGACTCCGACGGTTGAGCATCTGACTTCAGCTCAGGTCATGATCTCTCCGTTTGTGTATTTGAGTCCCACGTCCGGCTCTGTGCTGACAGCTCAGAGCCTGGAGCCTGCTTTGGATTCTGTGCCTCCCTCTCTCTCTGCCCCTCCCTCACTCATATTCTGTCTCTCTCCCTGAAGAATAAACAAACGTTAATAAAATATTTTTTTTTTAAAATTCAGGGAATCAATCAATACCCCGTGCTTGTTCCTGCCACTTTGCTTCACTACACATCATCCCTTGCCTGCAATGCCCACCACCCCTGCGAGTCACTCTCCACTCATCCTGTAAGCCCAACGCAAGCCACTCCTATAAAGCCCTCCCCACTCCCTTTGAGCGGGGTGTTCTTTCCTGGGGTTTTCATGCATCCTTTGCAAATGCCTCCAATGGAACATCTGTTTTTCACAACCGTGGCGGGGTAACCACTCTGAACATCAGCTGAACTTTAACTCCACCTCCAAATAGGCATGTGCATTCCAGCCGGAAGTTACTCCCATCGCTGTAGCAGTCACTGCTTCTGTCTCTCTTCACCAACCCAGGGAAGGTCTATGAAATACCAATCTTTCAACTTATGCCCTAAAATATGATCCTCTTTTAATCCCCTTTAAACTAAAATGTGTTGGGGCGCCCGGGTGGTTCAGCGTTAAGCGTCTGACTTCGGCTGAGGTCATGATCTCATGGTTTGTGAGTTCCATCCCGCGTAGGGCTCAGAGCCTAGAGCCTGCTTTGGATTCTCTCTCTCTCTCTCTCTCTCTCTCTCTCTCTCTCTCTCCCTCCCCTGCTCATGCTCTGTCTCTCTCTCTCTCTCCAAATAAATAAATATTAAATAAATAAATAAATAAATAAATAAATAAATAAACTAAAATGTGTTAGGGATGTACCATCTTCAAATACATCATTCACTGTAGTAAAAGCATGATTTTGAAATGAAAACATTGTTCTGGTCATTGATTCTTAACAGCAGCTACAAGAGTCAAATCCCAAATTAGCAAACTGGGACTGCAACGGTGGCAGATGGCAGGGTGGGCGGCGGAAGGAGGGCAGGATCACATGCTATTTGTAACAGGAGACAGCCTGAAAGTATTTTGGTTTATAAACTTCTCCTTACCTTTCTTCATTCACCTACTGCAAGCTTGTCCTTAACGTTCTCTCTGTAAAGCAGTACCATTAAATATTCATTGAGAGAGCTGGGGCGAAAGAAAGGCAAGGAGAAAAGGAGGAAAGGAATGTAAGAAAAATGGAAGAACAATACCAGTTCGTAGGCTTTGTGTGGCACAGGAGAAAACTTGAGCAGAGTGTCAGCAGAAGTGGCACATCAAAGAAATAGAAATATTATCTTACCTGGAGAGGAGGTCACAGCAACCAATACAAAAGTAAACAATTGTAGCACGAAAGCAAAACAGTAAGCTAAAAAGACTTGTGATCTGAATCACAAGTGATCAGATGGGTAATTATATCTTCTCTGATCAACAAGTGCCTGATGGCCAAGTGCTATGATGCCTTGAATCACTACAGTGACTGTGTACCATAGGCTGTGGTAAAAATACAGTATCAAAGATACAAATCCTGAAAGGGAGGAATGCATCTAAAACAGCATAATAACCCAATCATGAGCTAAATGATATATAAAAAAAAAAAGCGTATGAAGAAAGCGTGCCGGAAAAGGTATAGAAGGTATTATTGGAAAATGAAGACTTTGCTGTCCAATAGGCAAAAATGGATTTGGGAAATCCAAGCAAGGATGGTGTTATAATTGCATGATCAAGCAAAAGAAGAGGATGTAGATGGAGACCCCGAGACTTCCATGTATTTTATTGATATCAGCTGATTTTCAGAATTTTCATTTTGAGATGCTGCGGACACAGAAAAAGACTGCGATCCATCCTGAAGAGGAGACTCACTAAGGGTACATGGGAAAAAAAAAAAATGAATGTAATTCATAGCATCTCCCTCTATAGGAATGTTGTAATCGCTTATATTTGGATAACCATTCTTTTCACTTGTGGAAAAATGTTTTTAAAAGGTATATTCTAACTATAAAATACCATTCAAATATAGTTCGTCAAACTCAGGAAATATTTAAAATGATAAACAATAAGCAGCGATTTTTCCCTTCTAACTGTTGCAGAAAATTCTATCACTACTGACACGTTGCTGCAATGTGAGTCAAGCTGGGTCAATGAGGATGCTCGATTTAACAGAAAATGAGTTCTCTTTTTTCCTGCTTGTGACATCCAGGGCTGTTTGAAGAAAGGGGGCTCACACAGTGTCAGATTCTCTCCATTCTATCTTGTATTTGTGGGACATTAGCATATGGTATATAGCATTTGGTTACCAGTCTCTGCAACAGGGGGTAGTAGACAGGCTGAAACCTGCAGTGTTTTTAAATGTCAGGTTGGAAGGATTCTTTTTCCAAAAACCCTAAGGGAGTTATTACCTTGACAGATAATATGTGACTATCAGGCTACATTCTTCAGACAACTTTGCTTGTCAACCCCAATCTATGAAATATTGAGTCAGGCGTGTGGGAGGTGTGTTCGAATGGAAAATTACGAAGTACACCTTCCCGAGGCTTCATCCTACATCTTAAAGGCTCAGAGAGCCACTGCATGGCTCATTGGAAGGCTAACCCAGGTAGCAGGGCTGACAAGTTGTTGGGTTTATTTCTCAGTAGTCTAAGGTAACAAAGCTAGCAAAAACAAATAACTTAAAAATTTGAAAAACATTCATATATCTGATTCTCTGACCCTAGGGTTGGTACAGATCGGATGGATTTTTTTTTTTCTGCCTCAATTTCTTCCCTTCTCGTGTATGATCTTCGGCAAACCTAATCTGGGGTCACCCAGAATAATACACACTCAACAAAACACAGACTGCTTCTTCTCAGCAGTCTTGAATGTTTGCTGCAGGAATAGCCCTGGCTTGCAAATATTTCTCATGCTGTGCAGCTGACGAGCTAAAGGATCTTGTAAATACCTGGTCTGGATCCCCTGCCTCTAGTACACGAGGAACTTTGCCCAGTCCCTCTGCAGGTACCTGAATACTAAGCTTTTCCCTCCCAAAGCATTTACGGATAGAAATACCACAGAAGACTGAACTTAATTATTTTCTTCCTACATATCTTGGCCAATTTATCCCTCACAGAACATCACCTCAAGCATTTACAGATGCCCCTTCGGATGCCAGATCAATATCAGGCTTTTGTGGAGAACCATCGGTAAGCAGAGCCCAGGCAAAAGCAGTCTCCTCAAGCCTGTCTCAAACCGCCTTATTAAAAAACAGCCTCGCCACAGAGCTGTGAAGGTCTTGGCTCAGCTTCCTCACGATACCTTCTAAGCAATGCCTAACGATTGAAAAAAGGTAATTCCTCTTGTCTCTTTTCCCAGCTGATATTTATCAATACCCACACATGACAAAATAAACTTTGTTTTATTAATTTGGTTTTCAAATGTCTCCACAGAGTGCTTGCTTAAAAGTGAAGCAAGGATCTATCAGCATGAGTCACTCCACAGTACTCAGGAGGTTTAGTCATTCGTGAAAAAACTCACATTTATAACATAAGGAACCGGATTTGAACTTTTTAGAAAGGTAACATTGAGGATAATCTTTACGAAAGCTTTACTTGCACCACATGAATGAGATGTGCCTTGTATGGCCCAGTAATGTTGCCGTCCTGTTTAAACGAAGCATTAGACTTCCAGTTTTTATTTTTTGCGTTTTCTTCCAAGCAATGATGATTGACTTGTGGTGGAGATATATTCTCTCATTCAAACTCCAGATTAATGAAGAAGCCCCATTTTTTACAGGTACAATTGGCTCTGGTTGTATATTCTGTATAAGCTTGGGTAGCTTGTCTACTACATAAGGTCACTCAGGCGAGGGAGCGAGAGGCGACTGAAATCCGGTTTATGTTCTGCGTGGGTCAGCAAGAGTCACCTTTTCGAAATCAAATGGTTGCCAGTAGGTTAGCAGCTGCCCAAAATCTAAAGCAGTGTTTGCAACCTGTAATGGTTATGGTTCCAGGCAGGTGAATAGGAACAGAAACAAAATGCATGGGCTGAGGGGTGCCTGGGTGGTTCAGTCGGTTGAGTGTCTGACTTTGGCTTAGGTCATGATCTTGCAATTTGTTTTTTTTGTAATTTTTTAAAATGTTTTTTTGTTTATTTTTGAGACAGAGAGAAACAGAGCATGAGCAGGGGAGGGGTAGAGAGGGAGGGAGACACCGAATCTGAAGCAGGCTCCAGGCTCTGAGCTGTCAGCACAGAGCCCGACACGGGGCTCTAACTCATGGAGTGTGAGATCATGACCTGAGCTGAAGTCGGACGCTCAACTGACTGAGCCACCCAGGTGCCCCATGATCTTGCAATTTGTGAGTTCAAACTCCACATTGATCTTGCTGCTCTCAGCACAGAGCCTGTTTCAGAACTTCTGTCCCCCCCTTTCTCTGTTCCTCCCCCAATTGTGCTCTCTTTCTCTCGAAAATAATAAATAAAAACATTTAAAAAAAAAAATTTAATGCAGCCAGTTGGTCTCAGGGAGGCACATATATGCATATGACCCCAGACAATGCTTCTGCTTGTTTTTTAAGTAATCTCTATACTAAACGTGGGGCTCGAACTCAACAACCCCAGGATCAAGTGTTGGATGCTTTGCTGAATGAGCCAGCCAGGCACTGCAGATCTGCTTTTTTAAGAAAAATTAGAAATTGAGATATTTCTGTTGTGTGTTAACAATAATAAACATTTGGAAATGAGGTCCCGAGGAGACACATCCGAAATTTTGATCCTGCCACAAATTAGCAAGCTGAGTTTCAATTAGAGATGCAGTTGGGCACACAGTTGCTAAGAATGGAACTTTAAAACTCACGTAAGGATGGGACTCAACAGCCTTGCTTGCCTCCAAAGTCACCATGCTCTACACGACTCTCAACTCTACATATTTTACAGCATTCAAATCAATCTTCAAAATAGGAAAAACATTTATGGCTCTTTGACTTGTCTCTTCTGAGTCTTGGAGATAAAAACAAATTAAAGGTGTCTTCTTCCATCGACCCCACTTTACAAATTTGCAGGGAAGCTCTAGTTGTTTTGACAAAATGCAGGAACTAACTCACTCCAGTATAATTTGTAACTGGCTCAGTCGACCAACAAGGCTCAGAGAGAGGACATCTTTACCTTGGAGCTATAGAATTCCCATGCCTGGCGTGTTTGAAAGCGAAAGGCCAATATAATATTTTGACGTAAGGTGTCTTTATTTAATTCTGAAACGTGTCATTTTTCAACCAGCCTTGAAGTTTATTAACAGAATGAAAACCAGGTATAAACCCATAATTTTACAGGGTTCACTAACTCAAAAGGTTTCCTATCAAATTGTTTTCAGGGAATTATTTATTAAAGAAGTTTTGTGTTTCCCTAGCACTGAAAAAGAAGAGTTCCTGCACAAGCAAACAAAAATATACAGGAGAAAAAAATAAGAATGTGTGTATTCTCTACTTCTGAGCTCTTAATTTTCTCAAGAAAAGATTATTATAACAGTAAAATTACAGAGTTGTTGAGTTGCTATGGTTGAATGGAGCATAATATGTGAATTTAGAAAGATAACTGGGTAAGACATGATAGATACATGTCGCTCCAGTATGAGACATATAGTAAAACTAAAACCTGGTAGATCCCTACCTTTATTTTCATATATCTATTTTTATATTTAATTATTATAAAATGCTAAACTTATATAAACTGTTACCTACAATGCTGACCGATGGCTTACAGAGCCAACAATGAGCATAAACTCAAACTAGAAGCAATACTTGACTATCTGACTTTCTACATGGTTCCCATATTTAGATGACAATCTTTTTAACACTGTAGGCTAAGTGAGCATACGTGACATTAGCAAACTGACTGACTATAATCAACAGTGAATCGATGTTTGAGGTAGGGGACTTTGGAATGAGAACTAATCTGGCAAGTTTCCTTCTCTCCCTCCTTCCTCTCTTTCCTCCCTCCTTCCTTCAGTGAGATGTGTTCCTGGAAGTTGGTTTCCACTTCATCAGAGCTCTGCAAAGGAGAGCCTGCTGATCTCTGCACACTGAATAAGACACCAGGACCCTCACGGACAGAACAGAATACACGCTGGTATAGACAATGGCACAATGGTATATACTGGAAGCAGGAGCGAACAACTAAATAAAGATGTGTCTACACTCTAATTAGTATATGACAATGTAACAGGTGGCATTTCCCACTCCAGACCTCGTGCCTCGTTTCCCTGTTAGTACTTCTGACTTGTTAGTATCAGGACACACTCAAATTTCTGTCCCTCTCTAGCAGTTAGTAGCTTCAATTACTATTTTAGATGCATTTTATAAATTTGAGGTCATTTTTGCCCATTTCAAAACGGCCAGGTCTCCCAAAAGCCCATAGCAGGGAAGAGTAAAAATATAATACAATTTTAAACCCTTTATGTTTACAAAGATCTCTGAATAAATATTTGTATATTCCTTAATTTGATAGTAATGACAGTAGTGGTGGGGGAGAGTGATTATGAAAATGTCATTTTCAGAAAATCATTTCACTGTAGTAAACCATGAATAAAAACCTATTACTGTTTCTCATTTTGGAATATGAAGCCTAATGTGCAGCTAGAGTGAAATTGGAATGTTTCGCTAATGTACAATAAAAAATAAAAATGCCCCTTATTATAGTAATGAGAAAGACAACTGCATCTCCCTAAACAACAATGCATGGCTATTTCCTGTGTATACAGCTCTTCAAACACATTTCTAGCAGATATTATGTATCTGTCATCCTATGGCTGAAAAGTCCTACCTTGAAAGTTATTAAAAGTGTCCTTTCAAACTTCAGAAAAGGAAAAGAATAGGAGGGAAAAAAAGAGAAAAATGAGAAAGTGAGAATTTAAAAATAGAAAGGAAGGAAATTGTGTCATATTTTGGCACACACCTAGGCATGGGCCAGTTAAAAATTGGAGAGGCTCTAAAAGGTTCAGAAACAAGGAGTTTGATCCAAGCCCACAAAAGAAACAGTAATTAGTAGATCTAAAGTAGATCACAAGCGATGAAAATTTCAAAACATAAAGTAGAAGTGTCTCCTTAGGTTGGGCATGGTGATGGTGATTCCATACACAGGGAATTTGGGAAAATCTAAGTAAGCAAGTGATTGCAATCAGAGATGCTTGCCCACTGGTAAGCTGGTTGGGATTCAGTAATAGGCCTCTGGTCCCTATGAAGGAGACTGGAAAGCAACCCATTTCTTAGAGGCATACAAGTACCAGGCAGATTATCAAAACAAGTATTGACTGAGGGTGCCTGGGTGGCTCAGTCAGGTAAGTGTCCACCTTTGGCTCAGGTCTTGATATCATGGTTTATGGATTTGAGCCCTCTCTCTCTCCACCCCTCCCCTGCTCCGGCTCTCTCTCTCTCTTTCTCTCAAAAATAAACAAACATTAAAAATTTTTTTAAAAAACACAGGTATTGACTTATGCCGATACATACAGAGGGGAATAGATTTGGGAGACTTCCATTACTGAGATAGAGTTAATTATAAAGTATTAAGGTATTTATATCAGCTTACTCCAAAAACATTATTAAATTGATAATAAGGGAATAGGATGACTTAATCTATAAGGGCAAAAGAATGGGAGTATAAAACACAGTAGCTAATATAAATCAGCAGATTTTAGAGAGATTGAAAGTGCATAATAAATCCATACATTTCTCTAGCATCTGTTATGTGTGCAGGCACATTTATACGTGCTTTCATTATTGTAGTAGCACTATGGGTTAAGTACTGTTATTTTCCACAATTTACAGGTGAGGAAGGCCCTGAAAGGTGAAAGAATTTACTTAGATCTTACACTTAATAAGTGGCAGAGTTAGGGCTTGAAGCAAGGCAGTTTATCTCCAGAGCCCGGACACCTAAATGCTATTTGCTGTATTGCTCAGAGTAGTAAATGACATAGAATATAGAACGTTCCAACCTACGTGGCTGCCTGGGAAGAAAATAGGAAAAGTTAATTTGGTTTGAGGCACAAAATCTCAGAAAGACCCAGAAGTTGAAGACATGTATTTTTGAATGCATTTTTGAAAGGGGTAGGGAGAGGAGTCTCTAAGAGGCAGGGAGGAGCTGAGAACTGGAGGATTGGTTAAGACCACTGCCTCTCTGTATAGGAAGCAATCACTCTGAAACCTAGAAGCACAGTTCAGGGAGAGTTGATGTGCTTTATCACACACTGGGAATTAAGGAAAGTCTACAAACGGGATGATGTGATTCTTAGCCTTCTTCACACACTAGCTTGCAGAATGTGACAACCAGGCAAAAGACCAGATGAAGAAAATGGAAAGATCAAGAAAGAGAGACACATAATCATAGGTGGTGGTGGATTGCCCTCCAGTATGCCGTAATGGTTAAGCCCCACTTGTGCACCCAAAGCTTCCATTTACTCTTTAATATAAATGTATAACCAATGAGGAACTCAGAAACCTTTTATAACATTAAAGATAGAAATCAAATAGGAAAAAAAAATTTTAAGAGAAAAGGAAAAAACGACAATCTCAAAGGAAAGGGACACAATGTGGGGTAGGGAACAGATGAAATTTTCAGAAACCCTACAATTAATATTCTCGGAAACATTAGAGAAAAATATTGTTTTCATGACAGCAGAACCTAAGAATAGACTGAGATTTTAAGCAGGAAATAGCTCAGCTGGGAAAAGAAGCAGACTGTGGAGAAGGGAAATGGGCAGGGTTTTATGATAAAAATCTGGATAAAGGGTGAAGGGCCACTAATGACTGTCAGAAAAGGAATCTCCACTCCAAAGTCTAGTATCTTTTGTGAGAATATGGGTCTTCCACTTGTTGACCCCAAAAGTCTGTAAAATCTATAGATATTTTTCTGATGTTATTTTTGCAAGGAAAAGAAAAAGGTAGTACTAATAATCACTTGAGACACAGAAATGCTATGTATCAGGGTGAAGGTAGAAACCATAGTTCTAGCACCATGTATTAACAGAAGGAGCACAGCTTACAGAGAGGTAGATAACAAGGCTACCACATCACAACTCTACTTTGGGCATGTGGCTTTCACTCCCTAAATTTCAGTGTCCTCATTTGTAAAATGGGAAGAATATCATGTACCACATTGAATAGATTATATGAAATAATCAGAAAATTCAAAATGCTTTGCATATTCTGGATATATAAGAAAGATAATCTCTCCTCCATAAGTACTCTATATAGCAGCAGACCAAAATATGACAAATGGCCATTTCCTCACTTATTCATAAATTCACTCATTGATTCAGCATACATTACTGAGTGCCAGACATTCTTCTAGATTTTGAGGACACAGCAGTGAATGGATGAATCTGAAATCTGCCTTTGTGGAGTTTACCTTCCACTGGACGGGGAGAGAACAAGACAATCAGCAAGATACATAGTATGTCAAACCCTGCTGAGTGCTTTGGAGTGAAATACAGCAGGAAGCAGGGATAGGGAGTGTAAGGTGAAAAGGTTGCAATTTTAAATAACGCAGTGAGCAAAAGTCTTGCACAGAGGGAAACATTTAAGTAAAAGTTTGAAGGACAGAAAATAGTTTGGGAAAAGAATTTTAAGGCAGAAAGAAAAGTAAATGCAAATGTCCTGGGGCATGATCTTGTCTAGTTCATTAAAGGACAGCAAGAGGTCTGTGAAACAAGAGAAGAACAAGAATAAACAAGGGTGAATAGTAAGACATAAAATCAAAAGTAAGGAAGAGAGGGATAGCTCCCATGGGCCTTAGAGAGGATTGTAAAAACATTGGCTTCCATTCTACATGAGAAGGGAAGACAAAGGAGGGTTCTGAGCAGAGGAGTCAATAATCTGAGTCTGTTGTTAAGAAGGATCACCCTGGGAAATCTATTAGAACAGACTACAGAGGGATGCAGAGGTGAAGCAGGAAAACTAGTTAGCAGTTTACTGCAATAATTCAGGTGAGAAATGAGTGTGGCTCGCTGGTGATGGAGGTAATGAGGAATAGTTGGATCATGCATACATCTAAAAGGTAGAGCCAAAAGGACTCCTGACTTCATGTGAGGAATGAAACTAAGTAGTCAAAGATAGCACCAAGGGGGGCGCCTGGGTGGCTCAGTCGGTTAAGCGTCCGACTTCAACTCAGGTCACGATCTCGCGGTCTGTGAGTTCGAGCCCCGCGTCGGGCTCTGGGCTGACGGCTCAGAGCCTGGAGCTGCTTCGGATTCTGTGTCTCCCTCTCTCTGACCCTCCCCCATTCATTCTCTGTCTCTCTCTGTCTCAAAAATAAATAAGCGTTAAAAACATTAAAAAAAAAAAAAAAAGATAGCACCAAGGGTTGGGGACTGAGCCACTGAGAATATTAGAGTTGCTATCAATTAAGATGAGACAGACCTTTATCAGAACGGGTTTGGAAAGTGAAGTGAAATAAGGAACAAAACTTTGGACATGTTAAGCTTGAGTTGCCAATTAGAAATCCAAGTCAAGATGTAAGTGGGTGGCTGAGTATATATGGGTCTGGAATTCAAAGACATAAATCTGAAGTTGTCAGAATATACAATGGATTTATAGCTATGAGACCGGATGGGATCACTAAGAGAATGAGTGTAGACAGCAAAGAAGAGATGCAGGACTGTGCCTGAGAAATTCAATGTAACTATCACTAAATCAATGGAGATAGAATCAATGTAAGACAAAATTATGGACGTTTGGTCCCATGAATAAACAGAAAAAAAAAACCTAGAACAGTGAGTGCATTGAGCTATTTGCCTAGGTTGAATGAGCAATTAATATTATTGAATAAGCAAATAAAACCAGACTGCAGAGAGTAAAATAGAGATAAACAAAATCAAGTTGAGATGGAGAGATATAATTTGCTTGACAATTTTTCAATTCCTACTTAACCCAGCTGTACTTTATAACCTACACTTTTATGGTTCCTTCATATCCTTCTAGTTAAATCCCTTATTATCTGAGTTAGTTTGCATGGTCTTCTCCTTATCAACAAATTACCCCTGACAACAAACTACTTTCCTTGCGGTACCCCCAAAACCATTCATTCCACCTAGAAGGTGTAAGCCTAATACTATGCAGTGTAATTTCCCCCAGGGTATAGCTAGACATCTGACCCAAGAGAAATCATGGGGGGTACGCCAAATACTCTGTCTTTAGAAAACTTAAATAAAGGTCAAGAAATACAAATTAAGGGTCACAATTCATGTGACCTATAAACTCATGTAGAACTAGGGCGGGAATAAATCAAAACGAGCCAGAAGCAAATGCAATCATAGGTTCTGGGGAGCAGAGAAGTCCTTTATGAGCACAGAAACTGAGCAAGCATACAGAAGTTAGACAGGTGGCAGAGATATACGGAAAGAAGCATTGATAAGCCTTCACGACTTGAGCCTATGGAGCTATAAAGGAATACACTTGGACCCTGCCTCCAGCCTCAGCCTCGCAGAGCTGACTGTTCTTTGTGTTTTGTCCTGGGACAGTCATACAGTCATGACACTTTTTTTTTTCCAATAAATCTTTGTAAGGGTTGCTGTTGCTTTCAATTATAGCCTTGACTAGGCTGAGGAGCACTGCAGGAGCTTCAGAAGCTTGGACTTGAAGGACAATTTTTTTAAGTATGATTTTTTTGCATTTGGAAAAGGAAAGAAAGGACTAGCAATAATAATTAAAGTTATCATCAATTGAATACTTGCAATGTGTGTCAAGTATTTATAAAAATTCTCTCATTTAGTTCTGACCACATCCCCATGGAAGAAGTGTAATCATCTCATCCCCACGGAATAGGTCTTCATTTTACAGATGAGAAGTGGAGAAGTTTAATGAATCCCTAGATCATACAGTTAATAACTGGTGTAGTCCAGGGTCACTTCTGGCCTATCACACTCAAAAGTTCTCTTAAACATTCTGCTATAAATGTTTCCAATTTGGGAAAATGACAACAATAAAAAAAGTAAGAATCAGAAATTCATAATGCTTATGGGATATCCAGCGATACAGGTGGCCTAATCATAAGAGAGGTTATCTGTGAGCTGGGAAGCAGTGGAGAATAATGTTGAGTATGCAAGTGCCAAGCTCTGTCATACTATAGGGTGCCATGAAAACTCAGCAGGTGAATTTTCACTTTATATTGCATGCAATTTTGCAGAGCTATTTTCAGTTATTAAGTAAAGAGATAATTGGCGCTATTAAAGTAAATTTTTTAAAGTCTTGAATGGCTGCAATAAACATTATACCTTATCAGAAAAAGAGGCTAAAAGCCTATGAAGCTATGGAAGAAGAACCAGGATAATGGTGCCATTATTTTTTTTTTAATGGATATTTTGAAGGCCCCAAATTCTTGGTGTGAACACAATACTCTAAAATTTTATTTAAGTGTACTACTTATCATAACACATTGTATCTGTAAGGGTAGCCATAGGAAAACTCTGATGAGGAAAACATTAGAAATGTACACAACATAAAGAATTTCAGATTGTCAATGAAAAGATGAAAGGGCCCAAATAAATAAAGACCTAAATAAAGGGCCCAAATCCCTAGAGAAATTTACAATGATGGACCTAAAGGAAAGTTGTACAATTCCAAGTAAGCTTTTCTTGCTGTCCTTACTTAAATGCAATTACTGAATTAAATAGACATATTTGTGCACATATGATTAGTCACCCAAGCAAAAACGGTTAGAGAAAACCTCTGTATTCCCTGGAAGAGGATGAGAGAGGAGGTAGGGTAAGGAGATGTGTGGGGGAGAGTGGAAGGAGGAGGAAGATAGGGAGAGAGACAGGGAGAGAAAAGAAGAGAACTCTGTTGCTGCTCTGCTAGTAAACCCAGGATCACAACACTGAATCTCTTCCTCATTCTCTCTCTCTCTACTGTAATACTTCTTTTCCTCTGTAGTAAGCAGCATCATTTCCCTGTATTTCCATCTGAGCTCAAAACTCAAGAAAACATTTTTCCTAACTGGTTCTTGTTTCCCACACAACAGAACAAACTGTGCATCTTATAATATAAAAGAATAAATATTTGACTCAACGTAATGGAATAGAGAGAAACCACTATCTTACTTATGTAAGCAATTTACTTGATAAATTTGAATTATTGCTTGAGTTGCAGATGTTCAATCAGTACTGCAGAGATACCATATGTCAGCTTCCATTCTGGGTTCTTTAGGTAATCAAATATGGAGTAAAATAAGTAAAATTAACAGCTTATGAATTTAAACATAATTAATATCTCATCTAAGACGGACCAATGATATACACTAGCAGCTTAGCATTAATAGCGAAAGTGAAGAAAAAAGTAATTTCCAGGATTTATCACAACAGAATTGTGCAAGCCAGTGCCCAGATTTATGAGATGATTTCTTCTGTCCTTTATTTATGAACCAAATTTAAAATGGATGAAGGAATTGCTTGGTAGAGGTGGGGTGGAGGTATATTTGAACTTCCTTTCTAGTACTATCTGCCCCCAAGCAAGTGGAATGAAATAAGCTTCATACAATAGGGGGATAAACAGATCCATCTAGCATATGCAACTTACTGACAACAAATCAA
The DNA here is from genome assembly GCF_028018385.1 of Neofelis nebulosa. Lineage (NCBI taxonomy): Eukaryota > Metazoa > Chordata > Mammalia > Carnivora > Felidae > Neofelis > Neofelis nebulosa. The sequence continues at coordinate 71,259,006 of NC_080784.1, read as the reverse complement.
TATGCTTTTTGGATTCAGGTCTGACAAAACCTAATAGCAAACAAGAGATAATATTTTCCTGAAACAATTCTATACAGCAGTGCAAAAGATCTCTATCAAGCTTTCCTTTCTAAATACAATTCATATCCTACCTCTTTCAAAACTGCTGACACTCTGCAGATGACTTCTGATATAATCTCTATAAGCTCCAAATAGCTTAAATTTACTCATGTATTACCAAAAAAGAAGTGCCAGGAAGGCTTTAGAAAGCTCTGCATGGAATTGTAGCAGCGAACATAGATTTTTTAAAGATCCCTGCATCAGTGTTTATTTATATAATTCTTATTTGAAAGAATAGCTTTCAAAAATCCCTATGCATAATAACTATAAGTGCTGGAGTTTTCTGTTATAGTCAAAAGAAGATATTTTATGCCAAATATATGCATTTGTAGTTAAATTGCACATAGACTTATGGTGTCGAAATACATGATTGTAACTAACATTCTGTTGTTTTCTGCCAGTGAAGAGAAACTTGCAAAACTCTCCTTGCTAAGTATGAAGGAAATGGATCATGGTGCCATTTGTTAAGTTTTAAAGTCCTACATTGTACAGTACAAAATATTATAAAATATGCCGTTAATATCAAACTGTCTAGAAGTTCTCAGAAAAACCCATATTTATTTTCAAATGTCCCAGAAGAAAAATAACCTCAAACTTTACTGTGAATTTTTATACCACCTACATGATGGAGAAGTTCTACCATTCCCCTAGTCTAATAAAAAAAAAAATACACATTCGGTTGGGGATGGAACCTAAATAGTAACTCCTTAAATTTAATTGAAAGTTTCTTTGAAACTAAGCACACATTATGTCATGGCACTCTGTTATACCCTGTGTACCTTATAAATGTGGTAAAGGAATTTTTTTAGTATTAAAAAGGAAATGCTTTTTTAGTCAAAAACATTATAGCTTGATATAGAAATAAAGTTGTAGCAGAAAAGTAGCATTGATAACTGGGGTTATGGTATAAAAAGCATTATAACACCAATTTAAATGAAGTGAAATGTGAATGAAAACTCAAAATACATACCTTGAGGCAGAGGGAAGGAATGGTTGTCAAAAGGAAGAAGTAAACTCAAGTTGCCTTTAAGCAAAGAATCTCCAAGGGTAAAGGCATGGGGGAGAAAATACATCTATAGATTAACCTGGATGAAAGAAAGATCTTGTTTCATTTAACAGATAGTTTCCCCAAGCACTTTAAGATAAATAAAGCTATCCTGGCTCCCTTCCCTATAAATTCACAAACCTTCAGAGGCAACCTGAGAAAAATTTCTATGTTCTTGGATTTATGTTTTATCTTTCCCTGTCGTTCATGCCTACTCTATTAGCCCCGACTCTTCTTGGACACAAATTCCCATCACCGTACTTCTGGCGTTGACATCTTGCTGCGGTCCAATTTAATTTGATGACTTTCTGAACTTCTTTCTTGCATTTCCCTGCCTTTCCTGCATAGATTTTAGTCTCTCAACACTTTGAATTCTGGCACTCCTCAAATAAGAAATTTCTGCTCCCATCTTTTAGCACCAAGAAACTCTATCTGCATTTTGTCAAGACTCATGTATCTAAAGGACTCACACTTTTAAGATATGCACAATAATATTTTTATCAGTTACTACTCTCTGTGAGCATAGGATACTATTCTGGCTAGCTTATACCAAAGGAAATTTGTGGGAAGCATATGGCGAGCCCAAGGCACAACAGAGTAAGCTCAAGCTTTACCAAGAGCAATCTATTGAACATGTAACCTTCGATTTGAACACCAATGTTTTTCAGTCTATATATTACCTTGTTCAAGATTAATATCCCATAAAGGAAAAGTCTCATTTCCTAGCTTAAGGGATGTGACTTTGGATTACAGTGCCATCTAAATAGGTCCAAAGGGGAAAAAGAAAATCTATAAAATGAAATTTGAATGCTACTTAGAAAGGACAAAAGGAAAGATCAGTCACTACGACTACTTCTACTAGTCCATCGGGTTTCTCAAAAGAACAGTGGCCTAACCACAGGCTGTATTATATTATATATTACAATCTTAAAATCATGTTGGTGCACTGTTTCTTCTGTGTTAGAAATGCAGTTCTATTAGGATTTCAGAACCCACTTAACTCTCCAAGTTCATTTACATACTAGGTAATCAAAAATCTTACAGCCAGAACAAGAGATTCTTGTTATAGATACAAAGACTAAACAAATCAAAATGATAATGTGTATGATTGAATTAATCTTTTAATATGAACAAAATTCTATTTTATGGGTCAGGTAGTTCCATATACTTACCACATTTAACGTTCACAAAATCTAGTGGGTATTATTAGATGTCTTGGAATGTAATAAAACTGAGCTTAGAGATCAAAAATATTTTTAAATTCTTGACGACATCAGTACTGGAACCCATATATGTGTGCCTACAAAGGTAATATTATTCCTTGTGTGGGGAAATCAAGAACTGTGGGGACAATGTTAGTCATGGCTGTGGAAATGACTCAAAGGAAGCTAGAATATACACAGATAAGGGGACTGTTAAAAAGTTTTAAGGAAAAAAAATCTTCTGCTTGGATATTTGAATTGAGAAACATGGAGTAGATAAGGCAGCTGGTATCCACGTATCCAAATGTCTATTTGACCTGGCCCCTTGCATGTCAAATTGGTTTTTCAGAAATAATGTGTCAAAAGTGAAACTCTTCGGCTCCTCAAACTTCTTGCTGCAATAATCTCCACTAGCTCAGTAAATGGCAACATCATCAAAATCATTGCCATTAAATATGTGTAGCTAGTTTTTATTTTGGAATTATTCTTTAAAAGAAAACTAAGTTCTAAGAAGCTTGATATGTTTTCCATCTTGTTAATAATCATTTTTCCTCAGTTCCTATGCCTGACACAAAGTAGATGGTAAATAAATAACTCTCAAATTAATGAGAGGCCTTGACTGATCTTTTGACTAGAATGTGTCAAACTTAGAAGTAATCAGGTGCTAGACAATAGAGAAAGCAGAGTAGAAAAAGTAGTCATGAGGATTTCCAGTTTCTCATCCATCACTACTGGAAGAAGTCACTTTGCTGTCCTAACAATTAAAAAGGTATACAAACTGAAAAGTCAACAACTCTTTTTAGATTTGTCAAAGAAGTGACTTCATAGGCAATTTGCTCCCTCTAAAATCGGAGGTATCAACAAGAGAATAGGGAGCATTGCAACACTCCAGCGCAGAAACCCTTGAGCAAAAATCTCCATGGAAACCACTGCTAAAGTAGGGAAACTTGAATTGTAACTGATAAAATAATCAAGGCCTCAATGTGGACAAGTCTGAGAGATAAAAGTTCCAGGGGTACCCAGTCAATGTGTGGGGGCGGGAGGCATACATTAGTGAATTTTACCTCCAGGAGCTCAACCAGATTCTCACAGTATATATTAGGGAAAATATCGTTGGGCTTCCTTCAGGTGGAGGAGAAAAGGAACCATTTTGAAGTATGCCAGACCACTCTGTTCCCCTTAAAATCAGCCCTCAGGAGAAACTAACCAGATCCTAACCTGCTAGGTAGGGTTTTTATCAGAGCCTAACTGATCTGGGAGAAGAAAAATGCCCAATTCAAGCTGGCTTTAACCATCCTCTCTGATCTAAGGGGGAGCAGGGAAGTTCACAGTCCAAAAGTACAGACCCGCTAAAAGACTGAGACCTAATCGTAGGTCTATAGAGCACATTTCCTCCTGCACATCTTACCACCACATTACTAATAACCTGTTTACGTAAGTTCCTCTTACCCAGTATATCAAGTCTGGCAATCAAAGAAAAATTACAAGACATAGTAAAAGGCAAAAAACACAGTTTGAAAAGACAAAGTAACCATCAGAACCAGACTCAGATATGGCAGGGAGGTTGGAATTATGAGACCAGGAATTAAAGCAATTATTTTTAAGATGCATAAAGCAGACAACATGCAAAAACAGATGGACAATATAAGAGAGATGGAAATCCTAAGAAGAACCGGAAACAAATGTGAGAGATCAGAACCACTGTAACAAGAATGAAGAATGCCTTTAATGAGCTCATTAGGATGCTAGGAACAACTGAGAAAATAATATCTGAGCTTGAGGGTATCTCAGTAGAAACTGACAAAACTAATACACAAAGAGGAAAATGACTGAAAACAAAACAAAACAAAATGCTGAAATATCCAAATATCCAAGACTGGTGGGACAACTACAAAAGGTGTTAATTTACGCATATTGGGATTTCCAAAAGAAGGAAGAGAGAAAAAGAGAACAAACATTTGACACAGTAATGACTGAGAATTTCTCCAAAATACAGTCAGACACCAAACCACAGATCTAGAAAGCACAGAGAATAACAAGCAGGAAAATAGTAAAAAAAATATTATTTTCTGATTGGCGTGAGGTGATATCTGAGTGTGATTTTGATTTGTATTTCCCTGATGAGGAGCTACGTTGAGCATCTTTTCATGTGCCTGTTGGCCATCCGGTCAGAGTGGCCAAAATGAACAAATCAGGAGACTATAGATGCTGGAGAGGATGTGGAGAAATGGGAACCCTCTTGCACTGTTGGTGGGAATGCAAACTGGTGCAGCCACTCTGGAAAACAGTGTGGAAGTTCCTCAAAAAACTAAAAATAGATCTACCCTATGACCCAGCAATAGCACTGCTAGGAATTGACCCAAGGGACACAGGAGTACTGATGCATAGGGGCACTTGTACCCCAATGTTTATAGCAGCACTCTCAACAATAGCCAAATCATGGAAAGAGCCTAAATGTCCATCAACTGATGAATGGATAAAGAAATTGTGGTTTATATACACAATGGAGTACTACGTGGCAATGAGAAAGAATGAAATATGGCCCTTTGTAGCAACGTGGATGGAACTGGAGAGTGTGATGCTAAGTGAAATAAGCCATACAGAGAAAGATAGATACCATATGTTTTCACTCTTATGTGGATCCTGAGAAACTTAACAGAAACCCATGGGGGAGGGGAAGGAAAAAAAAAAAAAAAGAGGTTAGAGTGGGAGAGTGGGAGAGAGCCAAAGCATAAGAGACTGTTAAAAACTGAGAACAAACTGAGGGTTGATGGGGGGTGGGAGGGAGGGGAGGGTGGGTGATGGGTACTGAGGAGGGCACGTTTTGGGATGAGCACTGGGTGTTGTATGGAAACCAATTTGACACAATAAATTTCATATATTAAAAAAAAAAACTCAAAACTAAAAACAAAAAAAAAGAAACCAATTTGACAATAAATTTCATATATTGAAAAAAAAATTATTTTCAACTACAGAAATCAAAGACAAATACTAAAAGATGCCAGGGGCAGGGAGGACACCTTACTTGTGGGGGAGCAAAGATAACAATTACATCCAACTTTTTATCAGGAACCATGCAAGCAAGACAAGACCGGAACGAAATATTTAAAGTGTTGTGAAAAGAAAAAAAAACACACACACACAGAACTGTGGATCTAATGTAATTATCCTTTAAAACTGAAGGAGAAATAAAGGCTTTTTCAAAGAAACAAAAATTGAAAATTTGTTGCCAGTGGACCTGCCTTATAAGAAATGTTAAAAGAAGGTCTTTAGAGAAAGTTTTGACATAGGTCAAAAACTCACATCTACAAAAAGAAGAAAGAGCATCTGAGAAAGAATAAGTGAAGGTAAATAAAAACTTTTATTTTTTTATTCTTAGTTGATGTAATAGATAACAATTTGTTCAAAATAATGATAACAACAATACATTATATATTCAATCATATATATATATATATGACATGTATTACATATATATGCACATTATATGCGTATGTATAATATACATAATATATTCAATCATATATATGATATATTACATATATTACAATCATATATGATATATATTACATATGTACATTATATACAAACAATATACATTATATATTCTATCATATATATTATATATATATTATATATATATATATACTTTTATATAAGCAAAATGAATGACAGCAATAATACAAGGGATGGGAGGGAGGAATAAGCCTTATTTTGTTATTATAAAATACATAACCTGCTAAATGTTATGGTGTTATTTGAAAGTGGACTTGGATTAATTGTAAATGTATATTGCAAACTCTAAGGCAGCTACTAAAAACGTTTTTTTAAAAAATGCATAACTGATATGCTAAGAAAGAGAAAATGGAATCATATACAACGTTCAATTAAAACTTCTGTAAAAAAGAAGATGAGTGGAAAGCAAAAATAGAATCAAAACACAAGGACAGAAAGTAGAAAAGAGTAGCAAATTTGGCAGACATCAATTCAATATATGAATAATCACTGTGAACTCAATAGTCTAAATACACCAATTAAAAGAGATTGTCAGAATGAATCAAAAAACAAGACTCAACTATCTGTTGTCTGCAAGAAACCCATTAGATATAAAGACATATAAATATTGAAGTCAATGGATGTAGAAAGATATACCATGATAATGCCAATGAAAAGAAAGCAGGAGTAGCTATATTAATTTCAGACATAGCTGACTTCAGACCAAGGAAAGTTATTGGGAATAAAGAGTGGCATTGCGTAATGATAAAGTGTTCAATTCTCTAAGAAGACATAATAATCTTTAACATGTATTTTCTTAACAACAGAGGATAAAAATATGTGAGACAAAACTGATAGAACTGCAAGTTGAAATCAATAAATCCACTATTATAGTTGGAAACTTCAACACTTCTCTATCAGAAGTGGACACAGCCAGCAAGCAGAAAATCAGTAAGGATACAGCTGAACTCAGTAACACAATCAATCAACTGGATATAATGGACAAATATAGACAACCTCATCCAACAATAGCAGAATACACATTTTTCTCAAGCTCACATGGAACATTCACCAAGGTAGACCACATTCTGGGCCATATAATAACTTAAAAAGATAGATCATACAATGTCTACTGTCCATCCACAATGGAATTAAAGTAGAAATAAATAACAGAATAATAGCTGAAGAACCCCCAAATAGTTGGAGACTGATCAGTATGTTTCTAAGCAACACATGGGTGAAAGAAGAACGCAAGAGAAATTTTTAAATGTTTTTACTAAATGAAAATGAAAACACAACCTATCAAAATTAATGTGATGCAGTGAAAGCAGTGCTGGTACTCCTAGCTAATACAGGAAAGCAAGAAAAGGAAACAAAAGGCACATAGATTGTGGAGGAAGAAATAAAACTGTTTTGGCAAACGGCATGATTATCTATGCAGAGAGTTGAAAAGAAGAGACAAAAAATTTTCTGGAATGAATAAGTTATAGCACGATTGCAGGATTCAATGTCAATATACAAAAGTCAACTACTTTCTTATATATTGGCAACAACATATGGATATCGAAATTAAAAAACATTATTATTTACACCCTTCCAAATGAGATAACTAGGCATAAACCTAACAAAATATGTACAAGATCTATATGAGGAAAACTACAAAAGTCTGATGAACAAAACAAACACAAGAACAAAATACATGAAGAGATATTCCATGTTCTTAGACAGGAAGACTCAATACTGTTAAGATACCAGTTCTTCCTAAATTGATCTATGGATTAACTGTAATCCCAATCAAAATTCCAGCAAGTTATTTTGTAGATATTGGTAAACTGATTTTAAAATTTATATGGAGAGGTAGTTTTAGAAGAGACAATAATACTGGAGAAGAGCAAATTTGGAGGACTAACATTACTGGACTTTATGATTTACTACAAAGCTACAATAAGAAAGACAGTAGAGTGCTGTTGGAAGAATAGACCGATAATGAACAGAACAGAACAGAGCAGAACAGAGCCCAGAAATAGACCTATATAAATAAAGTCAACTAATATTTGACAAAGGAGTAAAGGCAATGCAATGTAGACATGATAGTCTTTTCTTTTTTCTTTTTTTATTATTTATTTATTATTGAGAGAGACAGACAGAGCATGAGCAGGGGAGGGGCAGAGAGAGAGGGAGATACAGAATCAAAAGCAGGCTCCAGACTCTGAGCTGTCAGCACAGAGCCCCACGCAGAGCTTGAACCCACGAAAAGTGAGATCATGACCTGAGCCGAAGTCGGACGCTCAACCAACTGAGCCACCCAGGTGCCCCACAATGAGACTATTTTCAACAAATGGTGCTTAAACAATTAGACATATGCAAAAAAAAGGAAAAGAAAGAAAAAGAGAGAGAGGGAGAGAAGGGAAGGAAAGGGGAAAGAAAGAAAGAAAGAAAGAAAGAAAGAAAGAAAGAAAGAAAGAAAGAAAGAAAGGAAGGAGTGGAGAGGAGAGGAAAGGAAAAGAAAAGAAAAAAAAGAAAAGAAAAGAAAAAAGAAAAGAAAAGAAAAGAAAAAACAAAACAAAACAAAACAAAACAGAATCTGGACACAGACCATACGCCATTCACAAAAGTTAACTGAAAATGGATTACAGATCTAAATGTAAAATTCAAAACTATAAAACTAGAAGTTAACAGAGGGGAAAACCTAGATGACCTTAGGTTTGGGATGACTTTTTAGACATAATAACAAAGGCACAATCCATGAAACAAAGAATTCATAAGCTGGCCTTTATGAAAACAAAAATTTTCTACTCTACAAAAGACACGCTATTATATTATAATGGTAGACACATGTTATTATGCATTTGTCCAGACTTATAGAATGTAGAACATCAACAGTGAACCTCATCAACTACTTACTGTCTAAGTAGTAATAGTAGTCTCTAAATAATAATAATGTAACCATGTGGGTTCATCAGTTGTAACAAATGTACTGCCATGGTGGGGACTATTGATAATGGAGGAGGCTATGCATATGTGCAGGCAGGAAGTACATGGTAAATCTGTATCTTCAGCTTTATCTTGCTATGGCCTAAAACTGCTCTAAAAAATAAAGTCTATTTGGGACACCTGGGTGGCTCAGTCAGTTGAGTATCCAACTCTTGATTTCAGCTCAGGCCATGATTTCGGGGTCATTGGATTGAGTCTGCTTAAGATTCTCTCTCCCTCTGCTGCTCATGCTCACTCTCTTCTCTCTCCAAAAAGAAAGAAAGAAAGAAAGAAAGAAAGAAAGAAAGAAAGAAAGAAGTAAAAATAATTAAAGTAAAAAAAAAAAAAGTCTATTTAAAAAGCTGATCATAAGGGGCACCTGGGTGGCTCAGTCAGTTGAGCCTCCAACTCCAGCTCAGGTGATGATCTCACGGTCTGTGAGTTCGAGCCCCATATCGGGCTCTGTGCCAACAGCTCGGAGCCTGGAGCCTGTTTCGGATTCTGTGTCTCCCTCTCTCTCTGACCCTCCCCCATTCATGCTCTGTCTCTCTCTGTCTCAAAAAAATAAATAAACGTTAAAAAATTTAAAAAAAAAAGCTGATCATAAGAGAAGTTAGAAGATATACATATATATATTAGGGACTGGGAGTACCTGCTTTGTAAATGGAGGGACTTTAAAGATTCACAAATTTCTACTTCCAAGATTCTAGATTGTTTAGTTTCAGTGTCCATTAGACCTGAAATTCCTACACTTTCCATTCTAGTATTTCTATGATTTCCTATCTCTCTCATTGCCTTCTGTATACTTAAAGAATATTCTGCTCATAGTATTTTAATTACTGTGAGTGAGTCTCTGTTCCTTGGAACAATGAAAATGTTAAGGAAGATAAACTAAAAAATGAGGAGTGGTGAGAGAGGAAAAGAAAAAAAAAGAAAGCATAGTATTTTTGATGCAAAAGAAAAAAGAATTTCAAGAAATAAAGGATTTGTTAATGTTATAATGTGACACCAGTGTCATCAAATATTAAAAAAAAAAAAAGAATTAAAGTGTGTGTGATGAATGTGTATGCATATGCATATGCATTCATAGCAGTGATACTGGTCTGAGGGCAGAAATAGTGAAGGAGGGGACAGAGTAGGAGCTGATGACAGATTGCTGCAAGTTTAAATACAATTTTTAGCCCTTACAACAGATAGAACACAAAAGAAAATTTATAACTTAAAAATTTTTAAGTTATACCATATCTTTACAAACATAAAACTTTATTCATAAGGCCACTACTTTCAAGAGCAGGAGTCATAACTGACTTTCCTAACACATAGAAACAGATACACAGAGCTGGAAGAAATGAGGAGATAGAGGAATATGTCCCATATAAAAGAACAGGACAAAATAACAGCAAGAAAACTAAATGAAATGAAGATAAGTAAGATCTCTGAGAGAATTTAAGTAATGGTCATAAAGATACTCATTGGACTTTAGAAAAGAGTGGAGGACCTCAGTGAGACCCTGAAAAAAGAGATAGAAAATATTTTTTAAAAAAATCAGAGATGAAGAATTCAATAACTGAAATTAAAAATGTATTAGATGGAAGAAATAGTAGACTAGAAGAAGCAGAAAAATGGTTCAGCACCCTGGAGAACAGAGTAATAGAAATCAATCAAACTGAACATAAGAGAGAAATTAAGTAATAAATTAATTAAAAAAATAAACAAATAAATGAAAATAGACTTAGGGAACTCAGGGACACTAACAAGCAAAGTAACATTTGCATTATAGGGATCCCAGAAGAAAGAGAAAAGAAGGTAGAAAATTTATTTGAAAAAATAATAGCTGAAAACTTCCTGATTGTGGGGAAGGAAACAGAAATTCAGGTCCAGGAGGCACAGAGAGCCCCCCAAAATTCAATCCAAGGAGATCCATACCAAGACACATAGTAATTAACGTGGCAAAAAGTAGTGATAAATTTGGAATTTTAAAAGCAACAAGAGAACAGAAAACAGTTACATACAAGGAAAAACCCATTAGGCTATCAGCTAATTTTTCAACAGAAACACAGTAGGCCAGAAGGGAGTGGCATGATATATTCAAAGTGCTGAAAGAGAAAACCTGCAGCCAAGAATACTTTCTCCAGCAAGGCTATAATTCAGAAGAGAAGGAGAGAAAAAAGCATTTCCTAGACAAACAACCGTGAAAGGAATTTATGACTACTAAAACAGTCCTACAGGGAGTGCTTGGGTGGCTCAGTCAGTTACGTGACTGACTTAAGCTCAGGTCATGATCTCGTAGTTTGTGAGTTCAAGCCCCATGTTGGGCTTTGTGCTGACAGCTCAGAGACTGGAGCCTACTTCACATTCTTTGTCTCCCTCTCTCTCTGCCCTTCCCCCACTCACTCCCCGTCTCTCTCAAAAAGTAAATAAACATTAAAAACATTTTTTTAATAGTCCTACGGGAAATGTTAAAAGGGACCCTTCAAGTGGAAAGTAAAGACCATAAGTAGAAATAAGAAGAGTAAGAAGCTCAAAATCAGTAAAACTAAGTATCTCTATAAAAATCAGTAAAGGGATTCACAAAATAAAAGAATGGAAAGTATGAGACCATATACCTCAAATGTAGGAGTGTGGGGTGGAAAAAGAGTAAAGAATAGGTTCAAAATTAAGCAACCATTAACTTAATATAGATTGTGATATGCATAAGATGTTATATACAAACCTAATGGTAACCACAAATCAAAAACCAATAATACATATGCAAAAAAATAAAAATAATAAAGAAAAAAGGAATGTAAGTATATCACTAAAGAAAGTCAGCAAACTGTGAGAGAAAAGAGCAAGATAAGAAAGGAACAGAGAACAACTACAAAAACAACAATAAAGTAACAAATTGACAATAAGTACACAACTATCAATATTTAGTTTGAATGGAAAATGACTAAACACTCCAATCAAGAAACATAGGATGACAAAATGGATAAGAAAAGCAGGACCCATCTATATGCTGCTTACAAGAGACTCATTTCAGACCTAAAGACACATGCAGGTAGAAAGTAAAGGGATGAAAAAGCATTTACCATGCAAATGGAAGTGAAAAGAAAACAGGGTAGCAATACTCATATCAGGCAAAATAAGACTTTAAAACAAAGACTGTAACAAAAGACAAAAAAGGGCAACATATATTCATAAAGGGAACAAACCAATAAAAAGATATAACAATTATAAATAATAATGCATCCAACATGGAGGAACTCAAATACATAAAGCAGTTATATAACAAGCAAGAAAGGAGTAATCAATAGTAAAACAATAATAGTAGGGGACTTTAACACCCCCCCTTACATCAATAGATAGATCATCTAAACAGAAAAAAAGGTAACAGTGTCATTGAATTATACATTGGATCAGATGGATCTAACAGATATATTCAGAACATTCCATCCTTAAACAGCGGAATACACTTTCTTTTCAAGGGCAATGGAATATTCTCCAGAACAGATCACATTTTAGGCCACAAATCAAGTCTCAACAAATTCAAAAAATCTAAGTCATGTCATGCATCTTTCCCAACCACAGTGCTATGAAACTAGAAATCAATGCAAGAAAAAAATCTAGAAAGAACACATACATGGGGTTTAAATAACATGCTACAAAACAATGAATGAGTCAACCAAGAAGTCAAAGAGGAAATTGAAAAATACATAGAAACAAATGAAAATGAAAACACTATGTTCCAAAATCTTTGGGATGCAGCAAAAGCTGTTCTGAGGGGGAAGTTTATAGCAATATATATAGGCCTACTTCAAGAAGTAAAAACACTTAACTTTATACCGAAAGAGCTAAAAAAAAAAGAAGAAACATAAAACCAATAGAAGGAAGGATACAATAAAGATTAGAACAGAAATAAACAAATTAGAAACAAAAACAAAAAACAAAAAACAATAGAACGGATCAATGAAACCAAGAGATGGTTCTTTATAAAGATCAACAAGATCGATAAACCTTTAGCTAGACTCACCCAAAAGAGAGAGAGAGAGAGACAGAGAGAGAAGAGAGAGACATAAAGAGCTAGACTCATCCAAAAGAGAGAGAGAGAGAGAAACAGAGAGAGAAGAGACATAAGGAGAGAGAAATGAAAGGACTCAAATAAACAAAATCAGAAATAAACGAGGAAAAATAAAAACCAACACCATAGAAATATAAAGCATTGCAAGAAAGTATTATGAAAAAATATATGTCAAACAAATTGGACAACATACAAGAAATGGATAAATTCCTAGAGACATATAACCACCCAAAACTGAATCATGATGAAATAGGAGATTTGAGCAGACTGATCACTAGCAATGTAATTGAATCAGTAATCAAACAACTCCCAACAAACAAAAGCCTAGGGCCAGACATCTTCACAAGTGAATTCAACCAATCATTTACATAAGAATTAGTACTTATTCTTCTCAAAATATTCCAAAAAAATAAAAGAGGAAGGAAAACTTCTAAATGCATTCTATGAGGCCAGCATTACCCTGATACCAAACCCAGATAAAGATACTACAAAAAGAGAACTACGGGACAATATCTCTGCAGGATGCAAAAACCCTCAACAAAATATTACAAACTAAATCCAACAATACCTTTAAAAAAAATCATGCACCACGGTCAAGTGGGATTTATTCTCACGGTGCAAGGGGTGCAAGGGTTCAATGTTCACAAATCAATCAAAGTAATACATCACATCAATAAGAGAAAGGATAAAAGCCATATGATCATTTTACTAGTCACAGGAAAAAGTATTTGACAAAGTACAACATATGTTCATGATAAAAACCCTCAACAAAGTAGGTTTAGAGGGAACATACCTCAACACAATAAAGACCGTATATAAAAAAACCACAGCTAACATCATACTCAATGGTGAAAAACAGAGCTTTCCCTCTAAGATCAGGAACAAGACACGGATGTCCACTCTCACAACCTTTATTCAACATAGTACTGGAAGTCCTAGCCATAGTAATCAGACAAGGAAAGGGAATGCAAGGCATCCAAATTGCTAAGGAATAAGTAACATTTTCACTATTTGTAGATGGCATGATACTATATATAGAAAATCTCCAAAAGACTCCACCAAAAAGCTGTTAGAACTGATAAATGAATTCATTAAGGTCACAAAATAAATATACAGAAATATACAAAATAACTATACAGAAATCCATTGCATTTCTCTATACTAATAATGAAGTAGCAGAAACAGAAATTAAGAAAAAAAATCCCATTTGACATTGCATCAAAAATAATAAAATACTTGAAAATAAACTTAACTGAACAGGTGAAAGAATTGTACTCTGAAAACTATGAAATACCTGATAAAAGAAATTGAAGATGACACAAAGAAATGGAAAGACATTCCAATTTCATGGATTGAAGGAACAAATATTGTTAAAATGTCTAAACCACCCAAAGCAATCTACTGATTTAATGCAATCTGTATCAAGATACCAACAGCATTTTTCACAGAACTAAAACAACTAGTCTTAAATTTTGTATGGAACCATAGAAGACTCTGAATAGCCTGAGCAATCTTGATATAGTAGAACAAAACTGGAGGTACCACAATTCCAGATTTCAAGATATACTGCAAAGCTGTAGTAATCAAAACAATATGGTACTGGCACAAATTAGACACATTGATCAATGTAACAAAATAGAGAGTCCAGATATAAACCCACAGTTACATGGTGAATTAATCTTCAAAAAGGAGGGTGGAATATGCAATGGGAAAAAGTCTCTTCAACAAAGGGTATTGGGAAAATTGGACAGCCACATGCAAAAGAATGAAACTGAACCACTATCTCAACAAAAATTAAGATTACAAAAATTAACTCAAAGTGGATTAAAGACCTAAATGTGATGCCTGAAACTGTAAAAATCCTAGAAGAGAGCAGTAATTTTTCTGACATTGGTCATAACAACATTTTTCTAAACATGTCTCCTAGGCCGAGTGAAACAAAAGCAACAATAAACTATTGGGACTACATTAAAATAAAAAAACTTCTTTTTTTTTTTAACATTTATTTATTTTTGGGACAGAGAGAGACACAGAATGAACGGGGGAGGGGCAGAGAGAGAGGGAGACACAGAATCGGAAGCAGGCTCCAGGCTCTGAGCCATCAGCCCAGAGCCTGACACAGGGCTCGAACTCACGGACGGCAAGATTGTAACCTGAGCTGAAGTCGGACGCTTAACCGACTGAGCCACCCAGGCGCCCCAAAATAAAAAAACTTCTTTACAGCAAAGGAAACAATCAACAAAATTAAAGACAACTTACTGACTTGGAGAAGAGACTTTCAAATGACATATTTGATAAAGTGTTAGAATCCAAAATACATAAAAACTTATACAATTCAACATACACTCAAGAATAAATAATCCAATTTAAAAATAGGCAGAAGACATGAACAGACATGTCTCCAAAGAAGAGATCCAAATGGCCAACACACACATTAAAGGATGTTCAACATCACTCATCATCAGGGAAATGCAAATCAAAACCACAATGAGATATCACTTTACACCTGTCAGAATGGCTAAAATGAAAACCATAAGAAACAAGTATTGGCAAAGATGTGGAGAAAAAGGAACCCTCATGCACTGTTGGTGGGAATGCAAACTGATACAGCTACTGTGAAAACGGTATGGAGGCTCCTCAAAAAATTAAAAACAAAATTACCCATGATCCAGTAATCCCACCATTGGGTATTTGCCCAAAGAATTCAAAAAAATTAACTCAAAAAGATATATGCACCCCTATGTTTATTTTGGAATTATTTACAAATATTCAAGTCATGGAAGCAGGCCAAGTGTTCATCGATAGATAAATGAATAAAGAAATGTGTATACACACACACACACACACACACACGAAAAAGTATTTGTAAAGTACAACATCCGGTCATGATAAAAACCCTCAACAAAGTAGGTTTAGAGAGAACATACTTCAACATAATAAAGGCTATATATACAACGGCATTTTACTCACACAAAAAAAAGAATGAAATCTTGCCATTTGCAACAACATGGATGGATCTGGAGAGTATAATGCTAAGTGAAATACATTGCCAAAGAAAGGTTAATACTGTATGATTTCACTCATATGTGAAATTTAAGAAACAAAACAAATGAATGAAGAAAAAAAAAGAAACAAACCCAAAACAGACTCTTACCTAGAGAGAACAGTTTGATGATTACCAGAGGAGATTAAGAATACACTTATCACAGATGAGCACTGAGTAATGTAAAGAATTGTTGAATCACTATTTTGTACACCTGAAACTAATAAAACACTATATGTTAACTCTAGTGTAATCACTTTTTTTTTTTTTTTAAATTTTTTTTTTCAACGTTTTTTATTTATTTTTGGGACAGAGAGAGACAGAGCATGAACGGGGGAGGGGCAGAGAGAGAGGGAGACACAGAATTGGAAACAGGCTCCAGGCTCCGAGCCATCAGCCCAGAGCCTGACGCGGGGCTTGAACTCACGGACCGCGAGATCGTGACCTGGCTGAAGTCGGACGCTTAACCGACTGCGCCACCCAGGCGCCCCGTGTAATCACTTTTTTAAAAAAAAAGATATAAAACTTTAAATAGATGCCTATCATCCCCTCTGAGATCTGTTTACACTTTGCCTGAACATTACTAGCAAAATCACTTCTGTAGATTTCTATAAGTGTACTTACTCATTGTGTTAGTTTTCTACTATTTCTGTAATAATTTAGCACAGATTTAGTGGCTTAATCCCACACAAAATGTCTTATCTTATGGTTCTGCCAGTCAAAATCCTGCCACAAAGTCTCACTGGGCTAAAATCAAGGCATCAACGGAGCTGTGTTACTTCCTGGAGTCTCTGAGGGAGAATCCATCTGCTTGCTTTTCCAGCTTCTAGAAGCTACCCATATCCCTTGAATCCTCTCCCCTTCATGCATCTGCAAAACAAGTAAAGGTGCACTGAGTCTGTCTCTAATCACATTACTCTGACTCTCCTGCCTTTTTCTTCCACTCTAAAGATCCTTGTGATTACCTTGGGCCCACCAATTAATCCAGAATAATCTCTATTTTTAAAAACAAAAATTAGCAACCATAACTCCATGTGCAACCTAATTCCCCTTTGTCAGATACCAAAACACATCTCAGGTCCTGAGGGTTAAGATGCAGACATCTTTGGGAGACCATTATTCTATCTACTTCATTCTTGGACCTCTCTCCACCTTCTAGGGAGTTGCGCCAAGTTCTTCAATTTTAATCCATGCAAGAAACTATCTAACATTCATTGAGTGCTACCTATATACCAATCAATGTGCCAAATATGTTATGTAACTATTTAAACAAATACATGTGGGTAGGGGGAGTAGGGAAGGGGACAGTCACTTTAACTTATGTATACCTGAAACTTCCCACCCCTGCTTCATCTCAGGTTATGTAGTTCACTTAGTCTCTTCCCCAGCCCTACGGTCTCTTAACCAAAGGAAAATCATTTTCTTCTGGGAAGGAATACACAGGAACACAGTATTCTTTCTCCAGCACATCCATACCCCCATTGTATGTATATGCCTCATTGTCACCACTATGCTTGCTGATACCTATAATCCAGTTTTCAAAGAATAATTATTTTGTTCTATAATTAGAAAAGCTCTAATATGCTGCAATTTCATATGAATGCCTTCTTAGGAATGGAGTGTGTTAAAGCATTTTAACCATTTTAGGGTGTTTCCTATTTCTGTTTCTAGGTAAAACTTTATTACTATGGTTGTTGTTTTGGAATAAGTTGGAAGAAGTGGCAAGATGTAGATGTTAAATATGCTTTTCACTGCTCCCCACCCCCTCCTACTTCTTTGGTTTCTTTTTTGTCTCATCCTCTGTCTCTCCCTCCCCTTTTTTTCCTTCTTCCCATTATCAAGCCCCTCATATATTCAGAGCTGATTTTTTTTACACTAGTTTTCTTTTCTAGGAATACTGTGAAAGTAATAAGTACATTTTCTTACCAAAGCTCTCAGGAAAATAGTTTCTAGGCAAAACCAAGTGGCCTACAAATATTTTTCTATAACTTCAGACTGTGGTCAAGATGGTGTTTAAATATAAACGCACATGAACAAATAGTGTTCTAGTTCAAAAGACATAGGAAATAAATATTTTATGTAGAAAAAGATTAAATTTTAAAAATGCATATTTATGGCCTATTACTTGAAATTTGGACTTAATGAAAGAATTGAAAACAAGGACTAAATCAAGATAAAAGCTGTTACCATGCTTCCTGGCAATGAAATGTCCTTGTCATAAAGTAACCATAGTTTGAATTCTTTTCTATTTTCTCATTCAAGCGTTCTACTTAAAGGTAGTCTTCTTCCTGCTAAGAATGTTAATTATTACTAAGGATGTAGAAGTTGTCTACAAATCATAGATGTACATTGGCCAAGAGGGTAGCATTTCACATCAATTATTTAGGTACTAAGCAAGTAACAACCATTTAATATTTATTTATTTTTCAGAACAGAAATGGAATTGGTATTATAAGACAAAAAATCAGTCTTTTATATAATGCAGGACAAGACATTAAAAGGCTTTCTTTTTATTTGATACCCTGGTGTTCTTTTATTCTGTGATGCAATCAGTTATTAGGATATATCCGTTTCTGGAGTTAGTGTTTGGCTAACCAATTAGGACTGCAGAGGCTGACTTTCACTGATGATTTTGTGCTGCCTCCTTCAAATGCCCCCATTTTCTTTGACTTTTCTCCCTCTAATCATCTTTCCCCACCATTTATTGGCTTACCTGATCTACAAGAGAGGCTATATTCTGAGGATTCAAATATAAAAATTTTATAAAATGCTATGGTTCCTGACAGAGTTCAGTCAAATGAGGAAAAGAAATGTAAGCAAGGTGATGAGTAGTCTAACACAATGTCTTTCAAACTTTTAAAAATATTATCCATAATAAGATAAATATATTAATGTCTTCATTATGTTTCAGTCCAGTAGATACATATGTAAGGATTAGGGGGGTGAGTCACAAACAATACTTATTGTTATGATGATACACTCTGATAGTTACTATTTTTTTTTCTATTTCTAAATTTTCATGCTGACCAAGACGTATTAAATTTTTTAATGGTATATTATGTTATAACTCAAAGTTTAAAAAAAGAATATGGCTATGGACAATGTATTCAGACAAAGAAATCCAAAAGATGGGGCTTAGTACTTTGTGTTAGTGTGGCATCCCCAAATGCTTAGCAAACTCTCCAGCATACGTTAGCTAACATAATGCAGCATAAGCCTGTTGGGTGGTGGATGGATGGATAGATAAAATAAATATTTTCCTCAATCCTTAATTCTTCATAAGTAATCAGGAAAAATGTTATGGAAGAGGGAAGTCTTGAGATACGTTAGATTAAACGTATTTTTCAGAGGAAATAATTGCCTAACAGCCTGCAAAGATCCAAAGGCATGAAAGATCACGGGAAGTTTGGGATATATCAAATAAATCAGAATATTGACTATGGTTTTTTTCTTTCAAGGTCATGAACTCACTTGGCCCCTTAGCTCTACATATTAGCCATATACTGATGATGCCCAAATTTATATCTTCAGTTCCAACCTTCCCCAGAGCACCAAATACTTATTTACAACCCTCTGCTTAAAGTCTCCACTTGGATATCCAATAGGCATGCCAAGCTTAACTTTTTCGAAGCAGAAATCCTCTATTTCCCATTCTTTCCAACTTGCTTCCCTTCCCTCTGATGTTAGTGGGCTTACCATCTATATATTTAATGAGCCAAAATTAAGAGTCTTCCTTGATCACCTTATTTCATAATCAATTTTTATTGATCAGTAAATCTTTTATCTCCACCTTCAAGATACTTTGGAATTTGATGAATTCTCATAAGCTCTTTTGCTACCACTTAGTCCAAATCATGGTTATCTACTAGACAAATGACTGACTGCATCTGTTCTTTAACTGATCCTTTTTGCTTCCATTTTTTGCCAGTATCCCCTCTCAAACAAACACACGTGGCCAGAGGAATCTTTTTAAAGGGCAACTCTTACCTTCCGTGCTTAATATTTTTCATTAGCTTCTCCTTTCACTTAGAAGCAATTAAAATACTTATTTGGTCTGACAAATTCCTACATATACTATAGAATGCTGATTGGATTTTAAAGCTTGACTGCTTATGTTATTAACAATTCCACTACTTAACTAGTCGTGACTTTTTCTATGTTATCTGGGGCAAGCCATTTGTTTACTCTTTGTTCAGTTTCTTCATTTGTAAAACAGTGATTAATAACAGTACCTTTGTCCTAGAGGTATTGTTAGGATTAAATGAGTTAATGTTTCTTTGAAATAATATTTGCCATATTGTATATGTTATATGGTATTTTTATTATTGTCATCGCTCTTCTTTTTTATTGAATAATTATTATACACAATTTGGACCTGCTGATTTTTTCAATTTAACCTTGAACCAATCATCTCCATCCCCTTTCAGATATATTCCAGCAACTCTGGCCTTTGCAGTCTTGAGGGTCTTGACACATGTTCTTCGTTCTTCTGGAACTGCTCTTACTCCAGCTATTTGTATAAATAGATTACTTCAAGTCTTAGCTCAAGCATCACTTCCTCTGGTGGCTCTCCCTTCACGATCCTATCTGAAATAGCCCCCATTCTCTTTCCCCATGTTAGTTACTCCATTTCATACCTTTCTTTTATTTTTCTCAGAACATATCACTATATTGTTTTAGAATTTGCTTTTTACAGGAGGATCTGTTTAATATTCATCTCTGCTTATGGAAATGTAAACTCCTTTAATGGAAAATGCAAACAATAGATACTCAGAAAGTGTTTGGAAAATACTGTAAGTATATATGTAGGCGTATATATACACTATATACACCCCACATGTATATGTTATATATACATGTTCAATTTATGAAAGAGAACTGCAAAAGTCCCAGAGAGACACGTTTTTATGGCTTTTGGAAAGAAATCTCATTTTTTTAATTTTGTAAGTCTGGGGCACCATTGAAGCAATTCAAACACTAATGCAACCTGATCAGATTTTCAAGTTATAAAGATTACTCTGGCAGCAGAGTGGAGAATGGCTTGGAATGGACAAGCCTGAAGGACATTCTATCAGTTAGGAGTCTTGAAAAAAAAATCCATTTGAGATAAGTGTCCAAACTACAGCAATCCCAGGAGAGATAAAAAAATGAGAGCAAGTCATGGAGAGATACTGAAATGCAATTGCTATAACCTAGTTCTCGTTAGCCAGTAAGCACCAATGTGTGGGTTTCTTTTGGCTCACCCGAAGTAGTGTTCCCCAATAGACTCTGCTCAAATCCAAAGGTTTATCAAGAGTGCCTATGGCGATTAAATATGCAAATTACATGTAACCTGTTAATTTTAGAATCTCAGATGGAAGCCACTTTTCCTGTTGAGACTTAAAGATAACAGCATCTCAGTGAAACCAAATCTTCTGTCTTTTGTTGTCACGTCCTTCTGCGTTATTAAACACTGTAGTTCTATGCAGTCTACATTCTGCCTCCTGGAAGGACTGAGAAGTTTGAACGAGCAGAAACTATATTAAGCATATTTCATATATATCTGGAACTACCTTTCCTTGCAATATTCTGGCTGTGCCTCTTACTATAATACACATTACCAAGGTTTTAGCTTATTCATGTTTTTTTTTTTCCAGAGATCTTGTTTCTCCCTTCAATTCAGCTTCCATTAAGACCCTATGTATCCAAAGGATACCATGTTCAAATTATTTTTCATCAGGCTCTGAGTCCCAAGTACATTAATGAATTGACTCAGTTTATTTTGCTTTTCATGGCATGTCACCTAATAAGCTACAAAATTTTAAAAACTCGTTGGTCCAGAGTAGCTTGAGAACCTGTAAAAATAGGCAATGCTACCTAACTTCACATGCTGGCCTATCAGACAATGTGGCCCTGTCAAAATACTGTTAATATGGATTTAAGAAGTGGGTAAGGAATTGAGTAGGATTCTAGTATTTTTGGCTTAGATTACTAGATAGATGTGATGGTGGAGTCATTCACCAAAAGAGGCAATCAAAGCATAGGCATTGATTTGACAACGGTTTGAAAAATATTTACTTTTAGAAATGCTTGAGATTTCTCTGATATCAATTATATGTACCTCCTATCTCTCAAGATAGATTTAAAGAGGTGGGATTTGTCATTTACAAACCTTTATGTCACAGGCTTCAAAGCTGTATCATTCTTATCTTTTGGGGGTAGAAGTCAACACAAACCAAATGTCAATGAGCTAGTTGGTATACACTTAAAATTAGAAACCAGATGTTTTCCCCTCTACCATAGGGTTTTTTTGCTTCCTCTAACTTTCAAGGTAATTCATTTCACACATTTTTCTCATTTGCTTCCTCTATAATAGAATTTATAATTGTCCTCTCATGACTTTTTTCATTGAGAAGACTTAATGTGTGCAACATTAAGAGAATAAGTGGATAAAGATCAAGAAGAACAGAGATTAAAGATGTTCAGCCCTCTAGACTGCATGAACTCTTTAAGTTCGGTCTGTTGGTCACAGGAAACGCTGTGAAATATCTATTATTTTGAATCCCATTATATAAATTCTACTTCTCTTGTCTCTAAATCCACAATTTCTTTGCTATAATAATTTTCTTGTAACATTGAATAAAAGCAATTAGTTAAGAGGTCTATGTTTATTTTTAGATTTATTGATACCCTGACAAAACTCTAATTATGGGTCATTTGAAAGAATAAAAGAGGTTCACGAACTTCATTTTACTAGACATATATTTAGAAAAGCAGACATTTTCTATGTAATTTCCTAATGTATAATTGGAAAGAATAACTGTCAGGCCACCATATGTCTCTCACCTTCCTCTGGCAGTTGCTGTTTCAGGCATGATCTCACTCTTAGGGAGTAAGTAGTTCCTGGAAACCATCACAGGCAAAAACTGGCAAAGAAGAGATAGTGTATTCACACCTGATAGAACAGAGGAACCAGTTTAGAAAAGTCTATGAAGACTATTTTATCTCAACGTCTAGACTAATAAAATTAGGTCAGGGTTAGCAAACATTGTGGTTATTTGAAAGCTATTGCCAAGACATCTGGAAACTTAATAGAAGTTCCAGAGGTCTTTAACCAAATGTTACCTTTTTTAACTATAAAAAGGCTGTGATGACCCTTTCTAAATGATATATGAGGCTGATCTTTGGCAATAAAATATTCGGATTGTTGCAAAGGAACCTAGCTTATTTCTGTAGAGATGTACAATATCTGGCTGTTGCTTCCTCCCTGGAGCTTCAGATAATGAAAAGCACATTGCATACCACTTGAACAAGTTTAAAACAAAACAAAACAGTAGAAATGGTTTTACATTTGCCTCTGATTGTATTTTCTATTTTGTTAGCTATAGCTTAATCTTCACTTTTTTTTTTTACTTTAGAACCTCTGAACATATTTATATCTTTTTGAAAAAAGTGTAACAATTCTTAACTTGCATTATGTAATAAAACAGAAAAGAAATACTCAGGTATAATGTTAAACATTCTCTTTTTGCAAAATCCATTGTAAATCACTGCAGCATATAAATGTTAGAGTTCAAAAGTTGAATAACTCAACTGACCTTAAAGTTCCTGTTTCTGATTCTCAAAACATAAATCTGATTTTTATAAATCTCAAATTTCTTGAATTTGTCTGTATAGCAAAATTGTTTTGGGAGGTCACCAATAAATATAGAGAAACCAAATTTGTTTTTTCTCTAATAGCATGCATTCTTTACTTAGTTCAGGAGTTATAAGAATAGGTTTGGGTCCAGGAAAATGGGAGACAAATGATTTTAAAAAAACGATATTTTCAAGAGATTTATAATTTAAATTACTCAGATAATGCATATTAATTAATTTTATGTGCTGGTCAAGAAGGTTCTTATTACCCTCATTCTATTGGCAAGGAACCTGAGGTTTAGTGGTCAAGAAATTTCCCCAGGTAAGGGGCACCTGGGTGGCTCAGTCCATTAAGGATTTGATTCTTGATTTCAGCTCAAGTCATGATCTCACAGTTGTGAAATCAAGCCCTGTTTCAGGCCCTGTCCTGAGCGTGGAGCCTGCTTGGGATTCTCTCTCTCCAACTCTCTGCCCCTCCTCCACTCTCTCTCTCTCTCTTTCTCTCTCTCTCTCTCTCTCTCTCTCGCTCTCAAAATAAATAAATAAATAAATAAATAAATAAATAAATAAATAAATAAATTTAAAGAAATTTCCTAAGGTTATCCTTAGTGTAAATGGCATCACAAAAACTATCACAGAAGCCTTCTAAATCCTCATCTAGTTTTTCTTTCTTTTTATTATTTGTTAATTTTTATTTTATTTTATTTTATTTTATTTTATTTTATTTTATTTTATTTTATTTTATTTTTTAGAGAGAATGTGAGTGGTAGACAGGGGGAGAGGGAGAAAGAATCTCAAGCAGGCTCCACGCTCAGCGCTGAGTCTGACACAGGGCTCCATCCCATGACCCTAAGATCATGACCTGAGCCAAAATCAAGAGTCGGATGTTCAACCAACTGAATCAACCAAGAACCTGTTTTTTTCTTTCTTTTTAATATAAACTTTATGTATACAGTCGTCCTCCCTTATGCCAGGGAATATGTTCCAGGAGCCCAGGGGATGCCTAAAACCGCAGATAGTACAAAACCCTATATATACTGTACTTTTTCCTATACATACATATGATGAAGTTTAATTTATATACTAGGCACAGTAAAAGATTAACAATATTTAATAATAAAGTAGAACAATTATAACAATACACTCTAATAAAAGTTGGGTAAATGTGGCCGCTCTCTCTCAAAATATCTTACTGTACAATAGTCACTCTTTGTCTTGCGATGATGTGAGATGAGAAAATGCCTATGTGATGAGATAAAGCGAGATGAATGACGTAAGCATTGTGACATAAGTTAGGCTACATTGGCCTTCTGACCATTCATCACAAGGAGGGTTATCTTCTTTCAGATGAACTTGTGGTTGACCTTGGGTAACATGAAACCACATGAAGCAAAACCACAAAGAAGGGGCAACTACTGTTATTTACACATATGAAATAAAGCTATTTTTAGAGTGTAGTTTGATCAATTTTGATAAATGGTTATATGGTTTAGCCACCAGGGCCATCAAGATCATAGAATATTTTATTACCTCAGATTTTTGTTGTTCCTTTCTAGACTACACTCTCCCCTTCAGGCTTTAGGCAGCCACTGAACTATTTTCTGGTATAAAAGATTAATTTCTTCTAGAGCTTAATGTCAGTGGAATCATTCACTATGTGCTCTTTTGTGACTGGCTTCTTTCATTCATTATAATGCTTTTATACATGTATTGGTAGATTATTCCATTTTATTGCTGAGCAGTATTTCACAGGATATGCCATAGTTTGTTTACCCATCATGCAACTGTTAATGGGCATTTGGATGTATATACAAAACTTTGTGTGGAGGGGCTTCTGGGTGGCTCAGTTAAGTGTCTGACTTTGACTCAGGTCATGGTCTCAAGGTTTGTGGGTTCAAGCCCTGCTTCAGGCTCTGTGCTGACAGCTCAGAACCTGGAGCCTTCTTTGGATTCTTTGTCTCCCTATCTCTCTCTGTCCCTCATGCTCTGCCTCTCTCTGCTCTCGAAAATTAAAAAAATGAAAAACATTAAAAAAAATTAAGACTTTGTGTGGATATTTTTCTTTCATTATGCTTAAGAAAATGACTAAGAGTAGAATTTTTTCCAAATTGTATCATTTTATAGCCTCACGAAAAATTTATGATGGCTCTAGTTGAGTGGGGCATTATCTGTCACTTGCTTCTCGGTCCCAGGTTTGTATTAATTATCTATTGCTGTGGAACAATAAGACTACAAATCTAGCACCTTAAAACAGCACACATTTACTTTCTTTTTGTCTGCAAGTCAGGAGTCCAGGCATGCCTTCAACTGGTCTTTGGCTCTACAGACTTATATAAAATAGTCACATGATCCTGTTGAGGTAATCCTATACATCCCACATCTCTGATATATTCTCAAGTCGGTATTTTTGAATTTAGCTATTCCAGTGAGTATGAAATTATATAACAACATGGTTTTAACTTACATTTTATGTTATTTTGGTTATAAATTGTACTTTTATGTACACTATAACCTCAAAATTCATGGTTACTATTTTTGCTTTTGACATTCAACTATCTTTATAACCATATAAAAATAATAAAAAGTGCATTTTATATTCACCTGTATTTTAACTATTTTTGGAGTTCTACATTTCTTTG
The DNA here is from genome assembly GCF_028018385.1 of Neofelis nebulosa. Lineage (NCBI taxonomy): Eukaryota > Metazoa > Chordata > Mammalia > Carnivora > Felidae > Neofelis > Neofelis nebulosa. Next base: position 71,232,833 of record NC_080784.1, on the reverse strand, counting down.
TGTAGATCCAAATTTCTATCTGGTATCATATTCTTTATGACAGAATAACTTGCCTTGGCATTTCTTGTAATGAGGATGTGCTAATAAAGAATACTTTTAGCTTTTATTTCTGTGAAAAACTTCTTTGAAAACATCTTAATTCCTCTTGAATTTTTGAAAGATATTTTTGCTGTATATATCTAAATTGACAGGTGGGGGGTTTGAGTACTTTAAAATCCCATCTTCCTTGTTTTCTGGGTTGCACAGTTCCTGGTAAGAATTCTGTTATGTTTATATTACTCATCTATAGCAATATAACATTTTTTTTTCTTCGGGCTACTTGAAGATTTGTCTTTATCACTTGTATTTAGAAAATTGATTTTGATATTCTTTGGTATTGTTTTATTTGTATTTATCCTGTTCATTATTCACTAAGCTTTTATATCTGTAAGTTTATAATTTTCATAACATTTGGGAATCATTGTTTACTATTGCTTTAAGTAATTTTTCCTACCCCTTCCTTCTGGAATTCACTTTATATTTATGTTACATTTTTAATTCTTTCTCAGAAAGTACTAAGACTCTATTAATTTACTATCAGTCTTTATTTTACCATGATCTCTTCATTTTGGATCATTTCTATTGCTATGATTTCAAGTTCAGAATCATCTCTTCTGTAGGATTCAAATAGCTGTTAATTTCATCCAGTCAAATTTTTATTTCAGATACTGATTTTTAAATCAAAAATCCTATTTGTTTCTTGTTAAATTTTCATTCTTATTCTTAGTGTTTGTTTTTTCTTTGAGCACATTAAGTATATCTAAAACATCTGTTTTAATGTTCTTACTTACAAATACGTCATCTCTGTCATTTCTGTGTGTTTCTACAATTGAATATTTTCTTACAATTATGGGTTGCATTTTTCTTCTCTACATGTCTAGTAATTTTTAGATTGCATGCTTGACCTTGTAAATTTTCTGCTGCCGAGTGTTAGATCTTGTTTATTCTTTTAAAGAGTTTTGGATTTTGCTCTGACAGGCAATAGAGTGGCTTGCAGATTTGTTTTTATCTTTTAGAGGTTTGCTTTTTCGTCATTTGTTTTTTTCTTTTTATTGGAGTATTTATTCAAATTTAATGTAAGATCTGCTATCATTGGGCATATATTCAATATGTTACTCTTTGCTTTCCCTTTGAACCAATTCTTTTAAGGTTTTTAAAAGGCACACCTTCAGTATTTGTTTTGCTTGGTAAGCCCCATGAAGGCAGGGGCTTTTGAAGTTCTGTGCTGAAAGCCCTTTGTTGTCAACAGTGCTTCTCACTCTGGATGGTGAAAACAGGAATGGTTCTTGTTCTGGTGAGAGCTCTGAATAATTTTCTCTTTAGTGGTCCTTGGAATTGTTTTTTTTTTTTTCCCCCATCCTGGAACTATTTTTTCTAATGCTTATTTTATTTTGAGAGAGAGTATACAAGAGCGCAAGTGGGGGGAGGGGCTGAGAGAGAGAGAGAGAGAGAGGAGAGAGGGAATCCCAAGCAGTCTCAGCACTGTCAGTGCAGAGCCCTACATGGGGCTCCATCCCACCAACCATGACATCATGACCTGAGCCAAAATCAGGAGTTGAATGCTTAACCAACTGGGCCACCCAGGTGCCTCTAGGACTATTTTTTAAAGCTGCACTCTATATACATGTAGAATGGCATTCAAAGACACAACAGAAATTTCTATGAGGTTTTTGGAACTCTTTCTGTTGAAAGACTTCCCTTCTCAGTATTCTGTCTTCACAAATTCTGTTTCAGTTTTCTTGAACTCTGATCGATGTCTCATACAATCCATGCCAAATGTGGGCTTTATCTGGGTTCCTTTTGGTGCGTCACAGTACAAAGCTTTCCTCCAGCCAGTAAGCTAAGGAAGTTATAAGACTTAATAATTCAATTGTTTCCCTTCTCCTGGGGTTGTCAGGATGCACTGCCTCTTGCCCCATGTCTGAAAACCATTATTCCACATTTCTGCAGTTTTCTATTTGTTGACAATGTGAGGACCATTCCAGCCTTTATTACTCCCTCATGACTGGAGCTCATCCTGAATCGTTTCACCTCAGAGGCAGTGGGGTATACTTGTAAAGCACATGGGCTCTGGAAGAAAGTGGCACACAGTCCAATATCAGATCTACAAGGTATGAATTATGTGAGCTTAAATAATTTATTAGGCTTTCTGTGCCTCAATTTGCTCACCCGTAAAATAAGGATGGTAATAATGGTGCCTACTTCATAGATTCATTGCTATGATTAAATGAGTCAATATGTGCCCAGCTCTTAGAAGAGTGGCTGCATGTAATAAGCACTATGTAATTGCTTTTATTACACAATCTACTCCATGTATCCTTTGACCTAGATTCCCAGAATGATTGTGTCTCTCATATTAAAGAGAATTGAATCTGCAAGAATTGATAATAAACCTCATACTGCAGCTATGCCTGGGGGAGGACTAGAGAAATTATGGTAATGATCAAAGAGAACTTCGACATTTAACTGCAATGCTTTGATTATTCATGAGGAGACTACATTTTTTGTTAAATGTATGACTAAAAATAAATAAATAATATTTATTTATTGTAGCTACTGCCAGCAGACTACCAAACTCTGTATTCTTACTTTCTTTTCTGTTCAAGCATTTAGATTCTATTTCCCAGCTTCTTCTGTTATTAGACGTAGCCATATGACAAAGTTCTAGCCAATGAACTTTCACTGAAAGTTTCACACCCTACTTCTGGGCATGGTCAGTAAAAATGTCCCATACATGCTCTTTTATGACCATGATTTTCTCATCTTCTGGCTGACAGGAAGAATGGAGACCCTCAGAGTGGCTCTGGATGTGCCATGTGGGAAAGATGATTAATAATTCTCCTCAGTTTGGATTCCCTGAAGGAGGACCATTTGGACAGTGTGTCTCCACAAATACTAATTTTGATTTTCTGCAAGTAGTTTGCGAGTTAGGAGGGGAGTCCATGGCCATCTGACCCGCAAGTTTTGTTCTTGAAATCACTCATTTAATTGATTTACCTAAAAAGAACAGGGAAATTTTATGAGAAAGCAGAATTGGCTCCAGGTAAAGAAATTACTTTCTAAAATGAGGCCGGAAAAGACTCCTAGAAACGGTCAACACTTCTGGAAGTTTCTAAAAAAAAACACAACACAATAATCAAGGAAGCTATAGAGGGTGCTGTTATACTAAATAAAAGGTACCAGATGAGGATTAATCTCTAAGATTTTACAACTATAGATTCAAGTCATTCACACTTGAAGCACCAATATCCAATTGAAGCACCAATATAAACTGAGTAGATGATTTGCATTTTTTAAATTAAAAGAAATTCAGGGGCTCCTGGGTGACTCAGTCAGTTGAGCATCTGACTCTTGATTTCAGCTCAGGTCATGATCTCACAGGTGGTGAGTTCTGCCTGCTTGGGATTCTCTTTCCCTCCCTCTCACTCTGCCATTCCCCTGCTTGTGCTCTCTATCTCTCTCAAAATAAATAAACATTAAAAAAATTAAAATGAAAAACATAAAATTAAAAAAAAATTTTAATTGGCACCATAGGTGGAAAAGAAAGTGCTGATCAGTTCCTATGCACCCTGAATTAATCTTCCAGGCAATAAAGCGTATAGCTTCACCTCAAAGACACAGATAGGACCTGGGGTTCGTGTAGTCTCATATCTAAAGATCTGTCACCTACTACTAACTCAGTGTCTTTTCACAATTTACCAAAACCTTCTATGCCTTAATTCTCTCATTTTAAAAACAGAAGCTAATGTAGGCTTTCTCATTTAGAGAATAAATGTAAAAACAAAAAAGTGTACCTATACCTTCATAGCTTTTTTAAACCGATACCACACAGGGTTCTAAAAGGCCAAGTACTCTCACATGAAGAAAAATCTGGGTTGATATTCTATGCATATTTCAAATGATTTGCAATTTTACAAAAGCCTGTTATATTTTCACAGAGCACACAGTGAAACTGATGTTTCATACACTTTCTCAATATATTTTCTTTCCTGTATTTGACTAGAAAAAAGAAACAGTACTTTAATTTAAGGGCATATACTATTTTGTAGGTTTTAAGAGGCCTAAGGTAGTGTTTGGTGACTTCAGGTGGAAGGGAACCTCTCACAAAAATAATGGGCTTATCCGGTAGATCCTGTTAATGAAGAGTTTACTTGGAAAAAAAAAAAAAAATTGTCTTTAGTCCCAACTTCAGAGTCACAGTACTGCTTCAATTATATTGTTAAACTCCAAAAACAAGAACAACATTTTTTCTAATGTTCTTGATCCTCTTGGTATTTGGCAAAATGTCAAGGGCATCAAGCATTCACGTAACCTTCATGTTATTGTTTTTTACGTCCTCACATACAGATTTCACTGAGTACAAAATATTTTGAGGATTATTCTGTTGTCATCTCTCTTTATGTATAAATAAATTTAAGGTCCTCAAATTCAGTAATGTTCAAAGGGTAGCGTGCTACAAATTCCCAACTGTTTTAATATCTCAGTTGCATATATTTTTCAGTTTACCGTTTGACACAAGTTCAGTAATCACAATATGCATGTCCTTTACTAGAACAACACAATATCTCTGTTGGACAAAAATTATTCTATTATTAGAGATGGACAGGAAGATTAGCATATTAATAAGAGAGATTTAAAACTCTGTTAAAAAATCAAAATTCCTTTTCATTTCTCATAAACAAATAATGCATTTCCCTTTTAGATTTTTTTTTTAATTTTTTTTAACATTTACTAATTTTTGAGAGACAGAGCACAGGCGGGGGAGGGGCAGAGAGGGAGGGAGACGTAGAATCTGAAGCAGGCTCCAGGCTCTGAGATGTGCGGCTCAAACCCACGAACTGTGAGATCATGACCTGAGCTGCAGTCGTCGCTTTAACAGACTGAGCCACCCAGGAGCCCCTCCCTTTTAGGTTCTTGCAATCAATTGAGTGCCACATAGCAAGATAAGAAGCTGAGCATCTAAAGACAGCATATTATCACAAATTTTATAAGAACACAAAATAGAATTAGAATTAAATAATGGATTTAAGGATCATAGGGGGCATTAAGGGAGAAAAAAGAAGTGTGTTCTTATCTGTGTTTTAGAATTTTAAAATGGATGCACTTGTTCCAAATACAATTTTTCAATTTTCTCAGCATTTTAAAATTCCATCGAGGCCAGAAGTGTTGACATGTTAAGAAGACATGCCCTCTGTGGGCCTGGAAAGAGCTATTCCTTAAAGAAGAAAATCAAAACTTTATTCACACAAAAATTGCCAAAAATTAACTCATGGTGCTCCTTATGCAATATTGTGAAATTTGTTGAAACTGTGAGAATCATAGTACATTATTTGTCCATGAAAATCACCATCAGTACAAACTGACAAACATTGAATACTGACACCTTTAGGATCTCCTTGAAATCTGTTTAAAAAGTTTATTTTTATGGAATGAATTTGAAATTTGAGTCTTTTTTTAGATCCATATACTCAGCTACCCATAAAATAAAACCAGAGTTGCTTATAACTTAATTGCTTAATTGCTTAAAGTTAATTAGGAAATGGGTCAACTTTCGTTCACAGTCAACCAGGTAAATACATGACTGAAAGAAAGTGTGTTTTTGCTACATGAAAGTTAGGAGGAAAAAATCATGAACTGACAAATGAAAATGATTAGTCCATAGATCAGTAATTTATTATGAACTTACAGTAGAAAGTCACATACATGGACCCATTCTTATTGTTGGCATTATTTTTACCTGAAAATTGGATGACCATAATTTAAAGGGCCAGTGTAAAGGAAATTTTGGTCTAATATTGCTGACCATAGTTAATTTTTACTGTATTATAGTCTTCTAGCTGTCTACTACCACCACTTACACTTCCCTTTGGTGGTACAGAAGTTTTGCTTGAAAATTAGCCCTCAAACTAGGAACTTCCTAGGACCCTTACTTCTATGTGCTTTCTCTCACATATGACTTATTGTTGCCAATATAATGTGATTGGGGGTGATTTCCCAAATTGGAAAGAAACAAATATTCTTTCTTCATGTTCTCTTTGTTCTTTTTTTCTTTTTCCTTCCCTTTCCTTTCCTCTTTCTTCTTTCTTTCTTTCTTTCTTTCTTTCTTTCTTTCTTTCTTTCTTCTTTCTTTCTTTCTTTCTTTCTTTCGGCTCTGGAGGCAAATGACATCAAGGATGTATGGAAAAGTGAAACTATAAGATGAAAGAAGCATCTCTATAAATCACTAAGTAGAAATAAGTCACCTGCTACCCGGGTGTTGAAGATGTCTCCTCATAAGGGAAAACATTTCATTGGTGAGAAATATAGGAAGAATGAAGATCCTCTGTTAGAGCTTCCAAAGCTACAAATCACATGAAATAATGGTATGGAATAAAGGTAGTCCTGTTACCCGGCATTTCATTGACTTATATGCAATAGCCTAAAAATCATGCCATAAACAGTTATTATGATCTTATGTATAAGGACATTCAGAGGTATGTCAAAATAGCATAGCTTCTCAAGGAAGTCATCAAAGGCCAGAGAACTTTCTCTCCACTTGCTTTCCAGCTTTGTCTTGTGATTGCCATATGATTGCCCCAAAGACAGTATCAGGGTATTCCAAAGAAAAAGGAAGAAAAATGATGAGAGCCAAAAGACATGTCCCCAACTGATTTTATGTTTTTATTATTATGATGACAATAATAACTTTTCTGGAAACTTACCTGGTAACCTGGTAAACTTCTGTTTATATCACATTAGCTACGACTGAGTCACGTGACTACTCTTAGCTTCAAAAGAGACTAACAAAGCAACTACAGAGACATCCTAGAGAATATGAGCTTTGTTAACATTTTCACATGTATCACTTCCATCACAAAGCTCTTAAAAAGAAAGACTTTAATATGTAAACTCTATTGGATATATGCAGCTCCCATTATGTTTTTTAAGCTACAGTATATACATATTTAAATGTATATACCAAAAATTATATGTGGTAGTGTGTAAATGTGGGGATAATTTTGAGTTAGAATCCAAACACAACTTGGGAACTATAGAAATCATCTGTAGACATTTTAACGAGCACAATGAAAATTAATAAGTGAAATCCATAATTCAAAAGATGTATCTCATATATTATTGACCCAAAGATCCCACGTTAATGCATTTTCTTAAAGCTGTTTCTTAACAGCACTTTTTTAAATAAGATGTGATGTTCCAAACATTTTACATCCTAAAATGGTAGTTTTTTCATGTGCTTATACGCGTGTATGTATGTATACACATTTTATGGTGTCTCGATTACAGTTAAGATACTGGTTGGGTTTTAAAATGTAATCAACTTTATGCAGAACATTTTGTTTTAGCAACAGATTACCGATACTCAGTGGAAGTGGTTTTCTTACCTTTTTAAACTCTGTATATTACTACACTGAATAAAATCTGGTTTCTATAAAAAAGTAGGGGCAAAGGCTATTGACTATAGAACTAGTCATGCAGAAGATACAAACTAAATGAAGTCTTATTGTTTTCAAAAGAAAGTTCGCACAGTATATTTAAAATTGCATAAGAAAGATTATTCCAACCAATAACCTAGAAATTGTACATTTTCTCAGTTTTGTAATGACATTGAGATACAATGTTGTGGATTATTTAATCATAAATATGGCTTTGAAATTGTGGAGCCCAATCAGTGTAGTGTCATAAAAGTCTAAACTACTCATAAGCAACAGTGTCTCATTTATATTGGCTCAGATGGGTAGTCACAAGTACTGTGTACTTGAAATGATTTCAAGTTGATGTGCCTCTGAGTTACTCTAATGAGAATTGAAGACAAGGAACAAAGTAATCTCAAATATTAATTCTCAGCATTTGAGATGCCAGTCCAGTATTTAATCATTCCATCTTTGACTTAACACTTACCATGTGATTCGCTATAGTACTAATAGCCAACATTAATGCCAAACGTTGTACTTTTTTTTTTAATTTTCACAACAGTTGTACAATTCACTATTTCTTTTTTTTTTTTTTTTTTTAATTTTTGGGACAGAGAGAGACAGAGCATGAATGGGGGAGGGGCAGAGAGAGAGGGAGACACAGAATCGGAAACAGGCTCCAGGCTCCGAGCCATCAGCCCAGAGCCTGACGCGGGGCTCGAACTCACGGACCGCGAGATCGTGACCTGGCTGAAGTCGGACGCTTAACCGACTGCGCCACCCAGGCACCCCCAATTCACTATTTCTTATCCATGTCGTATACTTCAAAAGGTTGTGTTCCTTGCCCTTGTTCACAGGGCAGAAGATACAGTTCTTATGCCATAAAGGCAGATATAAAACCCTGTTCTTCTGTATGATTCTAAAAAATTACAAAATATGATAGAATCTGCCTCCACTAAATTTGCAGCCTGGGAGAGGTGATAAGACATAGTGAAGCCAAAGAAAGTGATACATGGCAGAAAACCTAATTCTATGTAAAGTTTGCTTTGAAAGCACTTACAAGTTTAGTTTCAGAAATCTTGAGTCTTTGACTGCTTTTTTATTTCAAGGTTATGAAAAGGAATCTGAGAGAGAGTGTGATTTGATGGAAATATTAAATAGCTTTTTAATTTTTTTTTGAAATATAAGTGAAAAAAAAATAAAGTAAGATAAATAAACAGCTGATATAGGGCCTTTTTTAGATAACTTACATGGAAATAATAAATACTATTTCTGAAAATATGTGGATTTTTTTCAGAGAGAGAGAGAGAGAGAGGTGGGGAGGGCAGGGGATGAGAGAGAGAGAGAGATTGAGAGAGAGAGAGAGAGAGAGAGAGAGAGAGAAAGAGACTGAGATTCACAAGCAGGCTCCCTTCCCGGGGTAACTCACCTCCCACAAACTGACCAAAATCAAGAGTCAGATGCTTTAACCAACTGAGTCGCCCAGGCACCCCTGAAAATGTTTCTAAAGGCAGATTGTTTCTGAAAATAAGTAACTTTGTGATTTTCCTCAGTCATCAAATCTGCATGACCGACCGTTTAAGAAGTATAAGGAAAAATATAGATCTAAAAAAGAAAACATAAAGAAGAAAAAAAGGTCTGCCAATGAAAGTTAAAAACTGAAACTGAACAAGACATGTTTAAATAATGACTTAACTGATTTTTTATATTCTTTTTTTAAATATAATTTATTGTCAAGTTGGCTAACATACAATGTATACAGTGTGCTCTTGGTTTTGGGGATAGATTCCCGTGATTCATCGCTTACATAAGACACCCAGTGCTCATCTCAACAAGTGCCCTCCTCAATGCCCATCATCTATTTTCCCCTCTCCCCCGCCTCCTCCCCCATCAACCCTCAGTTTGTTCTCTGTATTTAAGAATCTCTTATGGTTTGCCTACCTGTCTGTTTTAAACTATCTTTCCCCTTCCCTTCCTCCATGGTCTTCTGTTAAGTTTCTCAGGTTCAACATAGGAGTGAAAACATATGATATATGTCTCTCTCTGACTGACTTATTAAACTCAACATAATACCCTCCAGCTCTATCCAGGTTGTTGCAAATGGTGGGATTTCATTCTTTCTCATTGCCAAGTAGCATCCCATTGTATATATAAATCACATCTTCTTTATCCATTCATCAGTTCACACCAGTCAGAGTGGCTAAAATTAACAACTCAGGAAACAGCAGATACTGGTGAGAATGTGGAGAAAAGGGAATCCTCTTGCACTATTGGAGGGAATGCAAACTGGTGCAGTTGCTCTGGAAAACAGTGTGGAGGTTCCTCAAAAAAATAAAAAAAAAGAACTACCCTACAATCCAGCAATAGCACTACTAAGAATTTATCCAAAGGACACAGGAGTGCTGATTCATAGGGGCATATGTACCCCAATGTTTATAGCAGTGCTTTCAACAACAGCCAAATTATGGAAAGAGCCCAAATGTCCACCAACTGATGATTTACTGATTTTTTCTCAAGACACGTAAATATATCTAGTCATGAAACCTGACTCTATAATCTCTCAAGATGTCTTTAGCTCCACGTTCTATGTGCAATTTCCCCAGTCCACAACTGATTCCATTTTCCTTTAATATAAGGACGAGTCAACAACTATTAAAGTTATTAGAGATACATTTTCCTTGTGAGATTATTAATCATCTGCCTTTGAAACACAAGTAATTGAGGACCCAGGAACACTTACGAAAACTAGTAAAAGAAGTGAGGGTTCTGAGATACAGGCACGTTGAAGAAAACTTCCTTCTCCTGTCCCCCAACTGCAAGCTGTCGCTTACTCCTGGTTACAGCTAGCTGCAAAGGGGATGTATGAGCAGCTGAGTGCAAGAAAAGGCATGGCCTCTGGTGGATTGCATTAGAGTGGGCTGGAGTAGTTTTTCCTGATGGGACAGGTAAAATTCTACAGAACCAGTCTGAAGGCTCAGAAAAGTATAAAAAGTAATTCTCCAAAAAAGGCAAAATCGTGAATCTCATATCCATTTAAAATAAGCCTGTGTTAAAAGTTATATTTAATTAATCATTATTACTTTTTAGTTAATAAGAAAAACAGAAAAATGTCATGTGGTTAAAAATAGAACTCAAAGCAGCACAAATTTATAGTCATAAGGAATACTGAAATGAAGTTAACAAAGAAATGAGAAACTGGCAAACTAGTCAATATTCTCAGGGTGATAATTAATTGCATTCCATCAGACACAATTTGCATTTCTGTGGATAGAATTTTTTTTTTTTTGCATTACTTCCAGTTTTCTATAAATTAACATGTATCTCTGTAGAGTTACAAAACAGCCTACTCAAAGACAAAGACAGAGATTATCCAGGTGGAAAATGCTTCTCAGGATACTTTTTACATTTCAAAGTCTTTCACAATTTTTACTTATAAGTAATAACTACAAATAATTAATCTGAAAAAGACAGAAAATGACTATTTTGGAATGGACAACACAAATTTAAATAAAATCCTTACAACAGGTGAAATATAATAGAGTAAAAATTATAAATTCTAAAACTGACAGTATGGAACCATTTAAGGGAATAAAGGCCTGGGGTTTATGGGGGGCGGATATAGTAACTTTGTAAAGTTCTCCTTGGGAGAAAGAGCAGGGAGGGTAGGAGATATAAGAAGTGAACATATTCTAAAAATCTGATCGTATAGAATTGGGAACAAGTAAGCAAGAATGGGACATCTTGAGAAAATACAAATATTCTAATGGAGTACCTGCTATTCTCTTTCCCAGTAATAGTAGAAACATATATTTTGGATATAAAGAAGAAGGAAAAGGAAGGAAATTAAAAGCAGCACACGTGAATGGTCATTCTAATTTTTCCCCTGTGACCTCACTTGGATCCCCATCTAGCCACATATTGTTATCAGTAGCTTTAGCTCTAACTTACTGATAAAGAAACTTTAAAATAAAGGAGGAATGTAGGGCTTGATTTTCTTTTATGAAAAACATCTGTTCTGAAGTGCCTTATCATGAGGCTAGTCTTTTTTGGCTTTGGAGTTTTTGTTTGGTTTGTTTTGGTTTGGGCCGCAATTTTACAAATTGTTCTGACATGAAGAAAATGAATAAAGTATGGCTGTCACATCATGTCTTGATGTTGTTTACCTTCTGCTTACAACTCACACCAATCGGTCTCCAGTTATTTTTAGGAGCTAGATCTCAGGGAATGAAACTAATCAGGGAATCAGAGAGACAGTTTCACAAAAGAGACAAAAGTGAGTGTGCTGGATGTACATGTGAGATTCAGGAAACAAGCTAAGAAAAACTCCAGGAATATAAATGATGGCTTTAAGTTTGCAGCTAATGCAAACTGCTATAATTTGAATATGGCTTCTGCAGTTTAAAAGATGCCAATATTGAGTGCTATGGCATTTAACATCAGGGAAATGAGACTCAGACACAGATGGGTTTTCAGGCTTCAAAGGAACAAATCCTTAAATTTAAATAACTGTGAGAATAATTACAGAGTTTTGTTGCAAGTTACAAGGAACACATCACATTCTTTCAAATAGAGCTCTTTGTCTGCTATAATTACACCTTCCAGACGAGTGTTGCAAAAAATACTGAGGCATATCTTCCTCAATCAGCGTTATCATTATCAACATTGAAGTTTATTTATTAACGTTCTTGTGCATGCTTCTGTGAGAGAAACTATATAAAGCAACCCAAATAAGATCTCTCAGTATTTAAAAATTATTATATAATTATAAAACAGTTTTGGAGGCGCCTGGGTGGCTCAGTTGGTTGAGTGTCTGACTTCCACTCAGGTCATGATCTCACCATTTGTGAGTTCGAGCCCCATGTCAGCTGAGTCTGGAGCCTGCTTCGGATTCTGTGTCTCCCTTTCTCTCTCCCCCTCCTCTGCTCACACTCTGTCTCTGTCTGTCTCAAAAATAAATAAACATTAAAAAACCTTAATATTAAATTTTTAAACAATGAGGATGACCACAATTTATATAAATTATTTAGCATATTTACATAATGCATGTTATATATTATTTATATGACGATAATATCAATCAACACACATTGGCCCTGATATGTTTCTGTCTCTATTTCATAAGGGCAGGGTCAGGATAGGTGTTTCCTTTCTCTGGGAAACAGTTGAGCATGCAAGGACATCTGGAACCCAGATGTGCATTCAAGCCCTGAAAGTCATTCTATTTCTAAGCAAGGGGAGGGGATTGGTCTTCTGAAACTGAAAAATTGAAATCGGCTCTTCCACTACAGTTTCATATACACAGATTCTCTCTCCCTTCAACTGAGTGTTTTGTTGTTTTGTTTTGAACAATTCTATTTTGAGCAAAATACCTGATCTTTAATCTTCTCAAAGGACAAAGAAGATTGAGAACTAGGAAGACAGACCCAGGGCAGGGACCCACAAAGTGTCGGGGGAATGGGCTCCGGGTTGCTTGGGTAGGAAATTCCAAGATCGTAGAACCTGGAGTGGATGTCCAGAAGACAGGGAAAGGTGATATCTGTGGGTATCCCCACAGTCACACAGACTCCTCAGCTTCAAGTAGTTTGTAATCAGTGAACCTCCAAAATGTGGGGCTCAGGGAGGGGGCCATTTTACAGAGTCTAAGGTTGGTAGTGTTTAACTACAGTTCCTATTGGATCCAACAGGCTCTATGCAACAACAACAACAACAACAACAACAACAAAAATATATATATATATATATGTGAATGAGATTCAACTAAACTACAGAAAATTTAACATTAAGACAACTGTCATTTTTTATAATTTTTTACCTACTTTACAAATTAAGAAATATATATTACTTGGGTGAAAAAAACACAATGGAAACACATTCTGCCATATATCTGGGCATTCTTCAGAACATTAGACTGGCCCACTGTATTAATGACATCAGGTTAATCAGATTGTATGAGCCAGAAGTAGCTAAGCATTAATAATGTGCCTTGAAAAGAGATGTATGTGCTCCAGACGCTGGGAGATAAAATGTATGGTAATGTAAGAACTCACCACCTGGGTGTAGTTTTAGGGGCCCCAGTGGTCTGGGACATACTCAGACATTCATTACAAATTAAAAAGCAAAACCAAACAAAACAGATTATTGCATATCTCCCTTCTACCTCGAGAAAGAAAGCACAATGCCTGATGATCTTCCTTAGCTTCTGGCCCATTTACTCTCATAGGGAAGACGGTTATCATTTAGTGAGCTCAGAGAGGAAAGGGCCCTTTGGAGGTGGGACCAGGCTGTGGTCCAAGCTGTCCCGCTGCTTCGCCAGAGGAGGCAGCAGAAAATATGTTGTTAGGCATCTGTGATGGAAAACAATGTCATATGGAGGTTACAGCAAGCCCCGATAGGAGAATCACAAGGTAGATGCCTCAGATTTTCTAGAAAGACCAGGTAGTTTACAGTAGAGAATTACGGCATTCGAAGAATCAACTCTTGACCTGCTTCTGGATCTTGGTAGAAATGAGAATTCCTGATGCTGATACATTAAGAAGACGTGTAGCCGGAACTGCCCCTGGAAACCAGGTTCTGCCAAACCTATAAGGTCGTAAGGTCAGGCAGAACCAGCAGCAGTTCATCACGAGATAGGGGTTGTATACATGGGATCAGGCACAAGACATAAAGCACAAGAAAGCGGCATGAGCGAGTAGCCCAAATCCTTTCTAACCACCATTCGTTGCACCAGTGAAAAGGCAGAGTCACCCCCTCAGGTCACACTTATGGCCATATGGGATGTCCTTAAAAAACAATGAGGACCTACCAGCCTGAGCTGGATTAAGGAATGAGTTGGTTTGGCATGTGAGTACAAATCAAACATGGACTGTGGCTGCCCTATGGCTTCCTTCCTCCAGGGTGACCCTGAAAGGCAACAGTGAAAAAGAAATCCTCCCGGTAGGAGGGGCTTTTAACATTTCACCTGGTCACCGCCTTTGTAGAAAGAAAAGTAGCCTGAAGGAGAAACATATTTTGATTCAAAGGTGGTTCTTAATGGCCTGGCTAGTGGGAAAGAAGCCTGGTAGAAGATTAGAATATTGAGGCCTGGAAGTTGTGGAAAATGCATGAGGATGGACCTATGTATATGGGCACAGAATGTAAAGATCTTGTATCACTGACCAGAGAGCATCCCCGACTGAAGAGGCGTAAACTGCCAAGTAAATAGAATGACTAAGCCAGTTAACATCACCCTGCTTATATGACGGCAGCTCGGGTGTGGGCACAAGGGGTATATCATGGTGACAGGAATGGAGGCTGTGCACTGAGTTCAACCAATGGAGGTAGAAGGTGAACTCACTCTTGCCCCCCTCATTCCCTCACCACTGTGCTGGCAGCACTCCTCAGTGAACTCCCGGCAACCAAATCATCACAGTCTGTTTCTTGGGTAACCTGGACCAATACAATGCCCTTCTGTTCTCTTTTCCTCCATCCCTCCATTTCTCCCTCGCTCGCTTCTTTCCTTTCTTTCTTCCTTTTGTGTGTGGGACAGGATCTCTAGACACTGAGGGGTGAAAGCCTATTGGGAAAGGTTTAGTCTGTGTCTAGCAACTAATGACATCAATCACTCGATGATGTCATTCTGTGGAGAAAAATTTCATTCTTGCAGAGCAGAACTGGGCAAACTTTTTTCGGTAAAAGCCCAGGTAGTGGTATTTTAAGTTTTGTGTACCACATGGTCTCTATTTCAACCGTTCAATTCTGCCATTTTAGTGCAAAAGTAGCCATAGATGATATGAAAACAAATAAGCCTGGTTGTGTTACAATAAAGATCTGTCTATAAAAACAGGTAGCAGGCCAGAGGTACCTGGGTGGCTCAGTCGGTTGAATGTCCAACTCTTGGTTTTGACTCAGGTCATGATCTTACATTGTTCGTGGGTTTGAGCCCCACATGGGGCTCTGAGCTGGCAGCAAGGGGCCTGTTTGGGATTCTCTCTCTCTCTTTCTCTTTCTCTTCTCTCTCTGTCCCTCCCCCATTCCTGCTGTCTCTGTCTCTCTCAAAATAAATAAATAAAAATAAATAAATAAATAAATAAAAAACAGGTAGCAAGCCAGATTAGGCTCATTAACCACAAACTCATTTTAAAGCACTAGAAGTAAGTGTGGGAGAATAAGTGCCTAGTTGGGGCTGGTTGCAGGAGTGGATCCAACATTTAAGATCCAAGTTATAGAAGTTTCTGTATACATCATTAGGCAAAATTGTTTTGGTTCTGTCTTCTCTTTCTAGAACTCAAAGTCATCAGAGACTGTTTCATCACTCTCTTGACTTTTTATTTTTACTGCCCTGACCTGAGGCTGCTGCCTCTGAACAGCCCACATCTCTTCCTGTTGTAGGGAATATTGACACATTTCTCATATAGCTCATCCTATGACTTTGAATGGTCCCATTCCACCATTGATCAACACGAAGAAACCAAGAACCCAGTGTCTTCACAATAATGACCTTGCCAATAGACATAACAGTGGTGTGAGAAAAGAAAAGGTCATGTCTTGTCAGACAGTGTGGCTTTGCTGTGTTTCTTTAAAATGTTTTGAATGGCTAGTACATTTATATGGTTTCAAATCCAGAAAACATAATCGGGTACATGGAAAAAAAAAAAACCCTCTTCCATCTTTTTCCCTTTCTTACTGGTTATCTTCCCTACATCCTACTGGGCAACCACTGTATGTGTCCTTGGAGTGTTTCTTTATTTTGCTTGGATTTTAATTAACTTGGCTATTGCACGTTGTATTCACTATTTCTAAGGTAATGACATTTTCATTCTTCTCATTGTTGAGATTTCATTTTAAATTTACAATTTGGAAGTTTCTTTTCCATTTACTCTAACAAAGCATTCTAATGTGAAACAAGAACTAAATAAATACCTGTACAACCAAAACACATATGTTAGAAGTAAAAATTGAAGTTTTTATTTTCTTATCTACATGAAGATGGAAAGGCCATGTGATTGTTTTGGGAAAAAAAATTACTCAGCTCAGATACACAGCCTAGCTGACAAAACCTTATGTGACTGAGTGATTACAGCATGGATAGCTATGGAGTTGTGGGTTCAAGAGGTAGGTTTATATGCTGGGGTCAAATGAAACTAATCAAACAATGGGAAAGACAAAAGGCAGTGGGTCAAGGTGACCATCCGGATGAAGAGAGAATATAGGAGATGTGGGTCTCCCTGAGCACCAAGCTCAAGTCTAGGTAGCAGTCAGAATAGTAGTTGCCATGTACAACGATTTTAATTAAAGAAGTCTTTGAAAGGGAGGAAAATTATGCCAATTACTATCATCACAGTGTGGGACCAGTCCAAGATCTACAGACATGAGGACAACTAAGTCACCAAGGATAGAATTTTTTTTTTTGCTTATACTACATGTTCTAAATCATTATAATTTATTTACTGCATGGAAAACAATACAAGTTAAGTAAATGATAGTTGATAAATGTTATTTATATCTCTTTTGGGTTTGAAGCTTATCTTATCCAAATTTCTATTTTAAATACCCTCAAATTACACTGTAGTTCTGAGAAAATGAAAAAGGGATGAATTGAATGAACTAAAAAAAATGAAGTATTCAAGAAAGCCTATAAGAGACGAAGCTTGCTTTTTCCAGGACCCAACCCTTAGATCTTAACATCAGTCAGAATTTTCCCAGGTGAGGTTATATTGATCAGGAAATAGCTGTACTAATCCCTACAGGCATTGGCCAAGATTGGAAGAGAAAAATTGGTGCACTATATATTTTATCAAGAAAATATGATGCAATCTGATGATGAAATGAACTAAATTAAGGTATTCAGGGATTTTTGTTTTGTTTTGAATACAAATGAGTTAGTTACAAGGATATCTAAAATGTGTCCTCTCTCCATGTAAGTTTGGCTGGGAGAATGTTAGAGGAATGACTTAGTAATCAATCAATAAAAGAAGAACATGAGTGCCTGGATGGCTCAGTCAGTTAAGTGTCCAACTTCAGCTTAGGTCATGATCTCACAGTTCATGAGTTCAAGCCCTGCGTCAGGCTTAAAAAATGAATAAGTAAATAATTCTTTAAAAAATTTAAAATATATTGGAATTCAAGCTGGTGCAGCCACTCTGCAAAAAAGTATGGAGGTTCCTCAAAAAACTAAAAATAGAACTACCCTACGACCCAGCAATTCCACAACTAGGCATTTATCCACGGGATACAGGTGTGCTGTTTAAAAGGGACACATGCACCCCCATGTTTATAGCAGCACTATCAACAATAGCCAAAGTATGGAAAGAGCCCAAATGTCCATCGATGGATGAATGGATAAAGAAGATACAATAGAGTATTACTCGACAATCAAAAAGAATGAAATCTTGCCATTTGCAACTACATGGATGGAACTGGAGGCTATTATGCTAAGTGAAATTAGTCAGTCAAAGACAAAAATGATATGATTTCACTCATATGAGGACTTTAAGAGACAAAACAGATGAACATAAGGGAAGGGAAACAAATAATATAAAAACAGGAAGGGGGACAAAACAGAAGAGACTCATAAATATGTAGTACAAACTGAGGATTACTGGAGGGGTTGTGGGAGGGGGGATGGGCTAAATGGGTAAGGAGCATTAAGGAATGTACACCTGAAATCATTGTTTCACTATATACTAACTAATTTGGGTGTAAATTTTAAAAAATAAAGAATAAAATTAAAAATAAAACATATACATATAATAACCCTGAAAATGTACATCAAACTTAAAAACTGATGTGATAAATTAATAATTGGAATGAAAAAAATTCATTTTAATATTAACCACCAAATGCCTAACAATAACCATAGAGTATCTCAAATAAAGCAAAACATAATATAATTGTATCACCTAACATACACCTCCACTTTTAGTGTATTGTATACACTTCTATACATCTACACTTGCATGTATCTCCAACTTCCATCTACATAAAGCATAGATAAAGAAAAATAAATAAACATTAAATTTTTTTTTAAAAATAAAAAACTAAAAACACAAAAATTTTAAAATATAAAAAAATAAGAGAAGAACATACTTATAATGAATTGCTAATGTGGAAATGTGAAAATTGTACTATATATTTTAAATATGTATAGGTTTGAATATGAGCTTTAAAAAAATATCTAATTTCTATTTTATGCTCTATACATTCTCTATATCAAAGATAGCATAGAATGATAAATTATTTCGAGAATATCAAAGCATACGAACTGAATTTACTTTCATTCATGTTACCTGAATCAAGTTGATTTATTGCCCTACCCGCACAAATACGAATTGATTGGCATTTGCAGAGGGTAAAGAATTTTGCAAACAATCTTAAGAGATTTCACTTTGTTAATATTTGACAATTCAGAAGAAAATTACATAGTGTCTCTACACCATTCATGTAATTGCACAGACCTAATAACACAAAAATTTCACACTAAGTCCTATTATCAAAAAAGATGAGCTCGCCTTCTGAAACTGATTAATAGATCTTTCTTTTCATCTGGAAGGTACGGTGTATTTGGAGATTAGATAATAAATCAAACCTGCTTTAATTTCTGGTCTTGATGACACACAATTGGATTTGGAGGGAATTTCCACAGATTTTAAATATGTTGGGGGAAAAAGAAATCCTGACTCAACCTTTTCTTTATCACATCATCTCATATTCCTCTACACTCTTCCTGAAGATAAACTGTTTGGGGCCAGATTGAATTACTGTAAATGCCTCCCCTGCATGCAATTTTAGTGAAACATATTCCCTCCCCAGCTAGCACTGAGGCAGCCCGGGCTCTCGTGTTTTCCTGCCAGGTGTTTGCTCCTCTTTTCTTACTTCCTAAGCAGCTTTCTCTTTCCTTCCTCCCTCCATCTAATCTGGTTGCCATGGGTGCTATAAATCCTTAGCTTTGCCGGTAAAGCTGTCTCCATATCAAGCTGTGCAATAAACTAGTCAATTAATTTCCTTTAAATATAATTGATATAAATGGCAATTCAAACAACAAACACTAGGGTACATGGTCGGTCTACATAATACATAATATTTTGTTCCAAATATTTCTATAGATTTGCATGAACACTAATAAAATTATGCAGCGAAAGTCATATATGCCATATTAATAGCATGTCCTTTCTTAATTGAGAAATATATAGTCCAATGCACCTTCTAAAAAGGGCTATGAGAGGAGTTTACAAAATCAGAAAATGAGATAATTTAATGTATTAAGATATCCTCAGTTTTCTATATGAGCTGAGTAGACCAAAAACAAAATAAGTAAGTAACTTTATTAAAATATTTCAAGTCAAACTCTTTAATGCTAGGTATTCACTTAAGTCTAGAAAATGTTCTCTACTCACATAAATTTGAAAATGTTATTTGTTAACTCTCCTTTCAGCTTGCTATACTAAATTAACATTGGCTTGATGTTTTTAAATTGCTCCTGGAAAAATTCATGATTTGGATGAAAAAACTGCAGATGTCTCAAGGCAAGTGGAAAACAGCATTTTGCATTAGTATCTCTGTAACATTGTTAACATTTTCTGCACATTAGTTAGTATTTCATAATAAAAATTGGTCCATACATTTCAAAAGAACACTAAGTAACAGGAAACAGTCTATTATCTGAATTAAAAGTAATTTTTAAATATGCTTATAGTTGAAATCTAAAACAAAATTAATTTTCTAGAGCCTATATTGAGGCAGCCATTCTCTCTAATCACACGAACACCCACCCTATTGGAACTCTGTTCTCCAACCTAATCTTCACTGCAGTTCATCAACTGTAAAGAAGGATAACAATGGTACTTACTCTATAGGATTTTTGTGAGGATTAAATGAGTTAACAAATATAGTGTGTATCATGGTATTTGATATCTAGCATGAATTAAATAAATGGTTTGAAATCAATCTTAATTTTCTTTTTCACACTTATTTCAGCTCCTTCTCCCTTCGTTTTTCAAAGATATCTTTTATCTTTCAAACCACCTGAGCTGGAAACATTCAAGTTATTCCTAAATTGAAAAGACACATTTTAACTCTTCTTACTTCTTTGCAACTGTAATAAGCTGTTATATCTTGTGGTTTTCACATAAAATACCATCTACCATATGTATGTGGCTGGCAAGCACAAGCATGGCCTTACTAAAGAACCGGGCTTTCCAGGGGCACCTCGGTGGCTCAGTTGGTTGAGTGTCCGACTTCAGATTAGGTCATGATTTCACGATTCACAAGTTCGATTCACGATTCTGAGCTGTCAGCTCAGAGCCTGGAGCCTGCTTCAGATTCTGTCTCTCTCTCTCTCTCTCTCTCTCTCTCTCTCTCTGTCTCTCTCTCCCTCTCTCTTTCTCTCTGCTCATGCTCTGTCTCTCTCAAAAATAAATAAAAATTTTAAAAATTTAAAAAAAAGAATTGGACTTCAAACGGGAATTTGTTAAGTGAGTTTGTCAGTGGTAGAGGAAGTCTTGGTTGCTCTCTATGGTTAAGATGCTACTAAAAATATTTAGCAGACTGCTATGACTAGTTTTTTTTTTCCCCAAATACACTAAAATTCAGGTATAATTTTATAGAAAACAGTAAAATACAAAAGCCTACAAAAAGATATTTTAATATCAAGTTCTTTGTAACCTCGTATGAAAATATTCTAAGACTACACATAGACTTTTTTAGTAACACGGAAACAAAATTCTTTTTTCCTTTTTTCTTTTTTATTTATTTATTTATTTATTTTTGAGAGCGAGAGAGAGACCAAGCATGAGTGGGAGAGAGGCAGAGAGAGAGAGAGAGACACAGAATCAGAAGCAGGCTCCAGGCTCTGAGCAGTCAGCACAGAGCCCGATGTGGGGCTCGAACTCACAAACCATGAGATCATGACCTGAGCTGAAGTCGGTCTCTCAACCAACTGAGCCACCCAGGCGCCCCCAAAGTTTGCTATTAAAGTACAAATTAGTCTTATTATAGATACTTCTGTCTATAAAGAATATTACTATCAAATTAGTGCATCTTTGCCTTTTTGCTAATGCTTAAGAGGAAAAGAAATGGTATGTATTAGGAAGAAAAAGGATAAACATCAAAAGGCAAGAATGGAGGACAGAAACGTTTGATTAATTATTTATTTTTATTGATTGTAAAAGAGTATTCCAAAGTCTACATATTCTTATATACTTGCTTTAGAAATTAGAGAAGTTTAGACATACGGGGATTTCATTTTGTCCCATCTTGGGCCAAGAGATCAATGAAATTTATGAATTTCAGTCATAAATAACTAGGATAACCATACAATTTTTAATGCAAAGCAGGACATTTTTGATGAGAGATGGGGGGATGTGGTATAAGCTCTAACATTAAGGCTCCAAATTACATGCTGCCTTGACATTTGGTAAAATCAGAGGGCCTTGAGTTGCCTAACTCTGGTTTTTTGTTTTTTTTTTTCCCACTCTGCTCCTGTGGATGAGGTTCCCTAGCCAAACAACTCTCCTTCTTGGGGGAAAGGTGCAGTCTGCCTATGTCTGAATAGCAGGAGTCAGCTTCCTGCAAGTCTACAGAATTATTCAGTCAATCACATCCTTCCACTGGAACCACTCTAGATACTGCAAAGACTGCTTCCCACAGTCCCCGGTTGTTTACTCTGCTTCCAAGTTCAATCCTATATGGCCTTGTGCTGCATGTAATACTCCCTCATCCTGGTCTGTGAGCATATGTGACCAACAAATTGCTGTCAATCTTGTCTGTTCAAT
The DNA here is from genome assembly GCF_028018385.1 of Neofelis nebulosa. Classification (NCBI taxonomy): domain Eukaryota; kingdom Metazoa; phylum Chordata; class Mammalia; order Carnivora; family Felidae; genus Neofelis; species Neofelis nebulosa. Next base: position 71,210,635 of record NC_080784.1, on the reverse strand, counting down.
GTCAGGTGTCATGTATTTGGCCCTCCCCATGGGCACAAGGTAAGAATAATCCTCTCACCAATAGTTCAATAGGAGCTATTTTATAATGAAAAGAGAAAAACATATGTATAGTAGAAATCTCCTAAGCAAACTGGGACATATGGTCAACCTAGTCAGAACACTTGTCCTTGGGAACTTACACTGACAGGTGGAAAAAGGAAGAGTTGAAGGAGAACAAGTTCCCAATCTACAGCACCAGACAGAAAGATTTAGTCATTTAGACTGCAACTACAGAAATCACGTTTTTGCCTGACTGTTCATTCATGCATTTATTCATTCACTTAAAAAAATTTATTGCTTATATGTCATATATTAGATACTTTACTAGAAACTGAAAGTGCAGAAATGAACACATAGATCTTGCCCTTGAAGAGTTTTCTACTGAACACAGAAAGGAAAAGAAAAGTTCTTACCACAGGAATCTGAAATCCTAGATAAATTTTCCCATAGCACATTTTAGGAGTTATGGGTCTAGAACAGTTGTGTCCAATAGAAATCTATGTAAGCCACAGAAGTAATTATACATTTTCTGATAGCCACATTTTAGAAAGGTGTAAAAACGAGAAATGACTTTTAATAATACATTTCATTTAACCCAATTTATCTAGAATATTATCATTTCAATATTTAATCAATATAAAAATTATTAACGAGATATTTTACATCCTACAATTCATACTAAGACTTCAGAGTCTGATACGCATTTTACATTTACAGCACATCTCAATTCAGGTGCTAAATTTTTACTGAAACTATCTGACGTGCATTTAGATTTTCTAACATTCACTATTGGAAAATAGATGTAGATACCCAATACATTCCAAACATATGTAAAAGTAACATAGTATTTTCACAATTGTTCTAATAGTTGTGGTATTTTTCATAGTTTTAATGTGTTTCTAACACTGAATTGAATACAACTCATTTTCATTTACTATTGTCCTCTATATTGACAAAATTGGTTTGCTTTTTTTTAGAATTGATTTAACTGAAGTGAAAGCACTTTAGCTCTCAAATCAGTCTGTCCAAGTGTATTAAATAATTCTTGCGTCAAGCCAGTATTATTAACATAAAACCCAAATGGAAATTATATAAATTGAGAAGCAACTCTAAATTTGTTACTATCAATTAAATTTCTTCTAATGTTTCTTGCAGAGTTCAGAAATTTATATAATACTATTAATTACAATGAAAAAATTTTGCACTCATGTTAGAAAAAATGTGTAATATAATTAGTACTGATTTGTATTAGGGAAAGTTTTGATTTCAACTGAAGTTTCATACCTGTCAAGCAAAATCCCAAATAAGCTTTTCTCTCCCTTTAGGGTTTCAAACTGATCTCATTCAAATGCAGTGTATATTGATGAAAAAATGAAAATCACACTCTCAATTTGTCCTTGATTACTAAACATTTGGCAAACATTCCTTCTGCTTAGGAAAATCCTGAACTGGAGTGACGATATAGTACATCTTTGGAAAACTCTTTCATAATCAAACCAACAAACATTTGCAAGAACACAAAGATCATTATATCCATTGTCTTCTATTTCTTTCAACATTTTGTATGTAATGAATGATTCTAACAATCATACCCATGACATTGTTTATAGAATCCACCTCAGGAGACCAGAACAATTTTTTCACAAAAATTTTCAATTTGTATCATACCATGAACCAAACAATACAAGGAAAATCAATTGTTTAAAATTTGATTTTTTACCTAACATGGCTACAGTCCCATCTACCGTGAATGAAATTAAGCTTTTCATTCTAGCAGAAAATTTTTCTTTGACAAATATATAGGATTCTTAAATACCTGTGCCACAGTTTAATGTTTTAGGCCACACATTGATAGCATTTCTTTGTAAATTTGGAAGTCTTTTGAAACAAAATGAGTCCAAAGTATTAATCAGCCAATGTCTCATGTCACACAAATTATCTAAAAGTGAAGAAAAATACTTAAAAATTTGCTAAGTACTGAAAAAATTGATATTTTATGTTAATAGAAAAATTTTGTATTCTAAAGGCAAATGCTTGGTGGCTTAAAGATCTTTAATTTTTTGTAAAATTCTTTGTAGGCATTTCTTCTTAATGTTATACCAGAATGTCTGTCTATAACTGAAAAAAATAATTTCTTTATCATCTTTTTATCTAAAAGTGGGTTTCTTTTTTAAATGCGAGCAAACTATTTGATAACTTAAAATATATAGTTTGGCTCTTTTCGATAATAATAACAATTTTTAAATGTTTTGTTAGACATGTAATTCTGATTTCAAGTGGCTAACTTTGTTGATTCTTTTTGATTGATACCAAACTCATTATGTATTTACTGAAATATATTGTACACTTTATTCTATTAATTTCTTTACACAACAAACATCTTTGCTCTGCCCCCACAAATTGCAAATGCTATTCACTGTAAAATCTGCAACATAACTTATTTAGTTTCTTTCTTTCTATACTATCTGGCAGTAGTACTAGCTTCTGTATTTCTACTCAATTCTACACCAATTAAGGTACACGCATTTTTTTAATAAATTTTTTAAATATTTATTTATTTTTGAGACAGAGAGAGACAGAGCATGAGCAGGGGAGGGGCAGAGAGAGGGAGACACAATCTGAAGCAGGCTCCAGGTTCCGAGCTGTCAGCACAGACCCCGAAGCGGGGCTCGAACTCACAGACTGTGAGATCACTACCTGAGCCAAAGTCGGATGCTTAACCGACTGAGCCACCCAGGTGCCCCCTGCATTCCTAATTTAAAATTTTACCCATGCTTATTCATTTTATCTAGCAGTATAATTTAATCACATCATAATCAAAATCATGATTGATTACATTAATAACAGAAAAAGTCATTTGAACAAATTTGCTCCGTTGACTACAACCAGATTGGAGATGCGTTTATGTGTAATAGTAGAAACAATGCACACCCCTAACAGATGCACACTACAATGGAATTGTACCTCAGACAATGCAAACGTAAAGGTGAAATGCAGTCCCACCAAAACAAAATTTTGTTTAATGGAAAACCATTTTGTACTACTGAAGTTCTTATATTTAAATTTTGATTTCAATTAAAAAAATTAAAAAGTTAATTCCTCAGTTGCAATAGCCAGAATTCATTGGCCAACACAGATGTAAGGACATTTCCATCATTGCAGAAAGTTATTTTCAACAGCACTGGTCTAGAAAATGAATAATATATAAATTACAGGTTATGCAGGATTTTATGGTAGTCCTCAAAAGAGGACATCGTGAATATTATTTCAATGGGAAATTGTACTCCAGCTCCCACACGTCTTGTCTATGACTTGAGGATTTCCTGGATTATCCATATATAGTAATTTTTATTGATATGATTGCTGGACACGACAGTAATATATATTCAGTCTAGAAAACCTGAATATAAAAATAACTGCATATCCTTTTGTACCATGTTCATTTAACAATATAATTTTCTCATGATATTAGCGTTAAGCTTTGAAACACTATATCATCAGTTAACTTTGGCTTGGATTATCTAAAATAATCCATTAAAATAAATAACTTAACTTTCCAATATTTTCACTCGGAGAAAACCAGGGCAGATTTTTGATCATTTCTTTCCTTCCAAACCAAATTTTCTAAAAAACAAACAAAAATTAATTTTTTCTTTGTTTGTTTGTTTTACTCAGATTCACATTGATATTTGGGAGGGTCCGGCTTCAATTTAGTTATATGTTGACATCTTATAAAATGGATCATCACATTTAGAAGGGTTAGATTTAGGGTCTCCTAGATGGCTCAGTTGGTTAAGCATCTGACTCTCGGTTTCAGCTCAGGTGATGATCACACGGTTTGTGAGTTCGAGCCCCACATCGGCTCCATGCTGGCAGTGTGGAATCTGCTTGGGATTCTCTCTCTCTCTCCCTCTTTCTCTCTCTCCCTCTCTCTCAGCCCCTCCCCACCTGTTCTCTCTCTCTCTCTCTCTCTCAAAATAAATGAATAAAATAAAAAAAAAAATTAAGGGTTAGGCTTAAAAGTTTAAAGTTATCTCACAAGACAGTTTCATTTCTTTCCCCTAAATTAGCACATGCCTTTCAGACCACCAGGATCCTTGAAATATCTTAGCAAGACACTAGACAACCCATGTATTATTTTTCAACATGACAGTCTCTGCAGGCAAGAAGCAGCCTTTACCTATATGGCTATCCTTCGTTATATTTGAGCAGTTTTGCAAAAGAGAAGGATTATGGGAAGGGATTAGTTACCACCTATTGACCCCGGAAAAGGCAGGATGGAGGGGAAATAAAGAGAGAGGAGGTGGAGATGAAAAGAGTGGAAACTTCAGCTGAAAAGTGAAATGGGCTGATCTTAAGCCTCTGTTTCCAAGGTTCACCAAATGGTTAGTGTTTTTGCTAGACAGAAGAGAACCCCAAATTAGGAAACTTTCTTCAGAGCTACCCAATATTCTTATGTTCCCACTCTGGCATACATTTCCCCAATTACATCTTGAAATCAATATTCACATGTCCATGTAAACAGACTACCTTCATTTGAATTTTACCTTCTAGTGTTGCAGACCCAATCTTTTCATTTTTACCACTGTTTGATGTGGAAGGATAAAACCTTCTGTGCTTTATTATCAATTAAGGAAAAAAAAAACCTTTTCTGTTGTTGACAAAGAGTTTAATTCACGATTACGTAGTTTTCTCCCTTACCATTGTCTAAGTGGAATGAGAAAAACCAGTTTTCCAGGTAATCATACTTGTATTGTGACACTAAACAGTAGATACTTGTCAAAAGTAATGATGACCTAAACCTAGAAGTATAAAAGGGTAGGGTGGCTAAAATCATTTTTTAATATGTAAGGTGTTCAAAAGACCTGAAAAGCATCATACATTCTCTTGGAATAAAAGGAAACTCATATCTATTTAAGTCCTCTTGCTTTTTAGCATTGGCATAGTTAGAAATAAATGCTATATTTTTTTAACAGGAACAAAGTATATTTAAAGTTTTGACTGTTGGTAAAACTATGACACAGTGAAAGAAGCTTTGAATGTAGAATTGTTTGGTGGCCTTATGTATACCCTGTATCTAGGTGAGTTAATTGAACTGTATAGAAGGACTTGTTTTGAGTTAGTCAATCTTATCAGCCTAAACTACAGACAGACCTGAGCTGGGAATAAACAAGAACTCTCAGAGTCCTGCAATTCCTTTTCCTGAGTGATATTGAAATTTGGAATTAAAGCTGTTTCTTACCTGTAAAATCTGAAAGAGATGATGTGTTAGTCTGCTCAGGCTACCATAACAAGATATCACAGATGGGGTGGCTTAAGCACAGAAATGTATTTCCTTTACAGTTCTAAAGGCTGGGGAGGCCAAGACCAGAGCTACCAGTAGAGTCGGTCGCTAGTGAGAGCCGGCTTGCAGATGACCACCTTCTTGCTGTGTCCTCACATGGCAGAGAGAGAGAGAGAGAGAGAGAGAGAGAGAACAATCTCTCTGGCGTCTCTCTTTATAGAACACTAATTCCGCCATGAGGGTCTCCCCCTCGTGACATCATCTAAAATCTAAGTACCTCCCAGGGGCGCCTGGGTTGCTCAGTCCATTAAGCATCCAACTCTTGATTTCAGCTCAGGTCACGACCTCATAGTTTGTGAGTTCGAGCCCCGCATCGCATCAGGTTCTGCACTGACAGTGTGGAGACTGCTTGGGATTCTCTCTCTCCTGCCTCTCTCTGCCCCTACCCTGCTAGTGCTGTCTCTCTCTCAAAATAAATAAATAAACTTAAAATCTAATTACCTCTCAAAGGCCACATCTCCAAATACCGTAACAATGGGAATTAAAGTTTCTACACATAAATTTGAAAGAGGAACAATGCAGTCCGTAACGGATGATCGAGCTGAACCTGGTGTGGTTTCATTCATTTGTTCTCTGGACATAAGCTCTCATGTGTGTGAGTGTGTGCTTATGTCTAAAGAGTCCTTAATGATAGACGATAATCTGGGTCAACAATCTGTTCGCTAAATTAAAGAATATATTGCTGCCTACTTTCAGCCAGCGACACAAATATTTTATCTGTTTGAGTCATTTAGTACTAAGAATTATGAGATTCTATTTCTAAAATTACACTAAAATAATCTAAAGTAATGTGCAGCATAAATTGTTTACAATTTACGGCTTTGTGCAAGAATAAATGCCTGAATAGATTTTTCACTGGGTGAAAATCTATAGAAACTGCTAGAGGCCCCAGGTTTGTAACCTTTTCAAGATTACATTCTATCTGAATTATATTCATCTTGCCCGGAGGGCTCTCCTCCCACCCTGAGTTATGTGGGTGGACAAAAAAGAAGAAATATAGTAGTAGCCTGCCTCATCCAGCTTTTCCTCTCTGCAGTTTCAGTTACCTGCGGTCCCCATGGTCTAGAAGCTTATGACCCTCCTTCTGATGTATCCTCAGAATGTCAGTAGGAGCCTACCCATATGTCACAGTGCCTATGTCATTCACCTCGCCTCATCTCATCTCGTAGGTATGTTATCATCTCACATCATCACAAGAAGAAAGGTGAGGATAGTACAACAGGATATTTTGAAAATAGAATGAAAACCACATTCTCATATAATCTATTACAGTGTATTGTGAAAATTGTTCTAATATTAGTTGTTGCTAATTTCTTATGGTGCTTAATTTAAAAATTAAACTTTATCGGAGATATTTATAGGAAAAGACAGAGTGTAGAGTGTAAAGTTCAATATTATTTATGGTGTCAGGCATCCACTGGGGGTCTTGAAACATATCCTCCATGAATAAGAAAAAAAACTACTGTAAGCTAAGTAAATACTAGTATTTTACCCTCAGTAACTTCTATTTGGGACATCAAATTTCTCAACAATACTGGTGAACTATTTTGTGCAGTAGCACTTGGCAGTTTTAATTTTTATTTCCAGTAGCTAGATTTGCTTCCTCTTTCATTTTAACCACGTGTTGAGATACAAATTTCATCATTAGAAACTCTTGGTATCACTTCTTATTTTAAACGTTTCAAAACATAGAAAATTAACTTTCAAATAATTCAACTGTAATTTGTTGGTTTCGTTACGAGGGTGAACCAACATTCTTTTTTTCTTTTTTTTTTTTAATTTTTTTAAACATTTATTTATTTTTTAGAGACAGAGAGAGACAGAGCATGAGCAGGGGAGGGGCAGAGAGAGAGGGAGACAAGGAATCCGAAGCAGGCTCCAGGCTCCGAGGCATCAGCACAGAGCCTGACGCGGGGTTTCAACTCAACAAACCGCGAGATCATGACCTGAGCGGAAGTCAGACATTTAACCTACTGAGCCACCCAGGTGCCCCAACATTCTTTTTTTCTTAAATTGTTGTGTAATGCTGACCTTTTAATGTCTACTCCCTGATTCGTGTGTCTAATTAGTCTCTTCAAAAGTAAAACTTCCATACATCAAAATGGTGCCAAATCAGCCAGGACCTCACCTAATTTCAAAAATAGTGCTATGAAAAAAGAATACCATTAGAAATGTGTATAATCCTTTTATATTGGGGAATCTGATAAGATACTTTGTAAAACTTTTATATTAAATGGCTTTTGTAGTATATGATGTAAGTCTGTTTTCGAATATGATATGAAATCAATCATGTGGCTTTGGAAAAAGTTAAAAGAAAAATAACAAATTTCTACAGAGATTACTACTGTAAGAAAAAATGATAAAAACTAGAATATAGTTTACATAGCAGTCAGTAAACTTTGGCTCATGGGTCAAATCCCTGTTTTTATGTGGCTCATGAGCTAAAAATGGGTTTTGCATTTTTAAGTACTTGAAAAAAATCTAAATAGGGGCGCCTGGGTGGCGCAGTCGGTTAAGCGTCCGACTTCAGCCAGGTCACGATCTCGCGGTCTGTGAGTTCGAGCCCCGCGTCAGGCTCTGGGCTGATGGCTCGGAGCCTGGAGCCTGTTTCCGATTCTGTGTCTCCCTCTCTCTCTGCCCCTCCCCCGTTCATGCTCTGTCTCTCTCTGTCCCAAAAATAAATAAAAAACGTTGAAAAAAAAAAATTTAAAAAAAAAAAAAAAAAAGAAAAAAATCTAAATAATGCTATTTTGTGATATGTGAAAATTATACAAAACAAGTTCCAGTATTCAAAATTAATTTTTAGGGGCGCCTGGGTGGCTCAGTCGGTTAAGCATCCGACTTCGGCTCAGGTCATGATCTCATGGTCCATGGGTTCGAGCCCCGCGTCGGGCTCTGTGCTGACAGCTCAGAGCCTGGAGCCTGTTTCAGATTCTGTGTCTCCCTCTCTCTCTGACCCTCCCCCATTCATGCTGTCTCTCCCTGTCTCAAAAATAAATAAATGTTAAAAAAAATTAAAAAAAAATTAAGTTTTATTTTAACATAGCAACACTAATTCATTTCTGTATTGTCTATGGCTGCTTCTAAGCTGTAAGGACATCGTTGCATAGCTGTGACAGAGACTATGTAGTCCACGAGGTCAAAATTATTTGCTGTCTGGTCCTCACCAAGAAGAGTCTGTTGATCCTTGAGTTAAATAAAGACTATGGCACATCAGGGTTTTTTGGTAAAAATATGATTCAATAATATTTTTTATGATGTGGGGTTTAAATATACCTATGCTTAGAAACATATTTGTTCCTACATTTAGAAAAATATGTTTATGTATGAAGAAAGGATCATACTTTGCAATATTTCATGTGCATTTTTCTTTTCAGTCTAGTTAACCATGATATTTTCCTGGTTATCTGCCAGATTTTCAATTAACATTGTTGTCAGTGGGTCCAACTAACTTAACTATGGCAAAATGTATTTAGAAACTTGTGTCATGGATGATGTTACAGCATATTGAACAAACTATTTACTAACTCACATTGGCCATTTAAATAACCAGCAATCAACCACAACAAAAACCAATGTTTCTTTCAGTGACTTACACATAGATTTGAGCCTGAGAAATGAAAAGTAAGTATAATCTGAAATATTTATGGGCAATTTGTTTGACTTTTTTTCCAAAGTATAAAAATAAACACTGGCAAATGCCCCTTTTTACCTTTCTCTGAATCTAGTTTATTAGATTATAGTAACTTGTACTTTATGACAACAGAGGAGTCTAATTTATAATATTTTCTCAGAAAATGAGAAGGTTTTATATTGATATGAATAGAACTGACCTATTAAAAGGGATTGTTAATAGGATTTTTAAGGACTAGAAACATAGTTTCAACTATGTACTACCATAAAGGTGTATAACGAGCTGCAAAAAGTATGGTCACCTTTGCAAAGATTCAAACTAAATGAGGATGTCACAGTTCACACAAAATGGTGGAGCGATAGGAAAAATAATCCAGGCTGTCTCAACACACTGCCCCTTTTCGTATCAAACTTGTTCACCTGAGAAGAAAGATCATCAAGGATATTTTACAAAAATGCTTCCTACTCTGCTAACAGAAATAACCACAAAGGGGCTTTGGATAGATTTTTATGTGGATTTTGACGTTCATTGAGTCTGGATCAAACTTCAGTCATTTGTGGGGTTCAATAGGATCACGCAGTACTTAGCATACGGGTCTAAAAAATGGAGTGACTCACTCGCTTGAGGTATAGATAAAAAGGAAAACATAAAACTGAAAAAACACTGAGTCAGCCAGGATACAAAATTTTCGTGTCTAAGCATTCTTCCCTTTAAGACAGATGCGACTAAAAAGACAGTGTTTCAGTTCCTCCCAGATATCACGCTGCTACCCAAGTCATCTGTCCTATTGTAAGATGAACAGAGGAACAGTGTTGGGGCTTCAGGCATATCCTAACAGGATGTGTATAACATGCCAAGAAGACCCACCCCAATCTGACTTTAGGGCTCAGATCTTTTATTAAAATGGATCTCCTGTTCAGAGTAAAGCCAACGTCTCCCTTCCTGGTCCCTCTTCCTCTATGGTAGTACTTTCTAGGATGCAAGCGTATCTTTCCTTCACTTACAGTCACCTTAGAACCAAGCAGGGGAGGTATGTGTGGGATATGAGTGTGTGTGGTGGTACAGCAAGGGGTTATATATAATTACTTTTATTCAACTTTACTTCTACTGCAGAAAACGAGCTTAATGACCTGGCTGTGTCATGTTGACCAGTGCAAAGTTATCATTCGACTCATGGTATGTCATGACGAAAAGTAAAAACAGACTAATTATCTGGACCTTGACTGTACATATAAACTGGGTTTTGTTTCAAGAGCAGAAAATCATCTTCAGAAAAAACTCCCAATTTTTCTGTTTCCTTCTATTTATCTTTTTTAACAAACTGTAAGATTAGCTAATCACAAACAATGTAAAACCTCCCCATAATACAAAAGCTGTATATTTAAAAATTATTAGAAAGTATGTCCATGTGAAATCAAATAACCAGAATTTTTAGAAATAATACGAAATTCAGACATTCATAGAAACTTACTTCATTTAGGGGTGCCTGGGTGGCGCAGTCGGTTAAGCGTCCGACTTCAGCCAGGTCACGATCTCGCGGTCCGTGAGTTCGAGCCCCGCGTCAGGCTCTGGGCTGATGGCTCGGAGCCTGGAGCCTGTTTCAGATTCTGTGTCTCCCTCTCTCTCTGCCCCTCCCCCGTTCATGCTCTGTCTCTCTCTGTCCCAAAAATAAATAAAAAAACGTTGAAAAAAAAAAAAAGATTCTACATGCATTTAAAAAAAAAAAAGAAACTTACTTCATTTAAACACAATTCATTCAACATGAAAATATTAAAAAAAATTTTTACATTTATGTATTTTTGATAGAGAGAGACAGAGCACAAGTGGGGGAGGGGCAGAGAGAGAGGGAGACACAGAATCTGCAGCAGGCTCCAGGCTCCAAGCTGTCAGCACAGAGCCCGACACAGGGCTCAAACTCACAAATCGTGAGATCGTGACCTGAGCCGAAGTTGGACGCTTAACCAACTGAGCCACCCAGGAGCCCCATAACATGAGAATATTTTAATGTAAAAGATGATTAACTTGAATCTGCAAGTTTCCTTTTAAGATATTCAGAAAGTGTTAATCTAGTTACATTTGCTTTCAAGACTCATAAATACACATATCAGGCCATTTTCACATTTAGAGAGCCAGGTCCAAGAGCTGCTGAAAATTGTAAAAGTCCTACTTAGGAGGGTATGTGATAGTTTGTCAAAAAACATTTTATCAAAAGGAAAGTAGACAAGGGAACTGACATTTTAACTTGCCTGCTCTAAATATACTCTGAAATTCATGTAAAATGCAACACAATCATTTTTGGTTGGTTCGTTCAGCTGACTTAAGAGTTGTCAAAAATCACAGTAGGGTAACATGACTCCTGTATTATGCTATCTTTTAAAAATTGAATTCATGCCTAAAGCAATATAGTCAGTGAAGCAAGTGCAAGTTTGAATAGTACATCTCATTAACAACATCTTGATATTGTGGCCAAAAATAAGAATACTCATGAGACACTGACTGAATTCTCTTTGTCATAATCCACTCATATACCATGACCCTCTGGTGGTTTATTACCATTTGGAAAACAAGTCTGCAAAATGTCAATGTCACCAAATTGTAACAATGGTCTTTAATTCCAAAAACTAAGATTGGTATAATCAGCTTATTTTTAAATATTAACTACATATTAAGGTCTACGTATATTCCAGGTAAAATCCAATGAATAAAACATCATAATTAAGCAATATTAGGAACATGATCCCTTATGATATCTTCACCTTTTTTTCCTAGTTGACATTTCATCGGAATTTTTAGAGCACAGCCATAAAAGCTTATTAAAAACTCAAAGCATTCTCATGCATTTTTACAGAGTTTTAAATGAAGAATATTTTGAAGGAGGTGGGAACTACGTTTTTTTTTATTGAATTCTAGAAGGTACTCCAAAGTTAAGGGAAGAGTTGGAGGGAGAAAGAAGACAATAACAGACATACCATGGGGAGGCTGGAGAGACTGACTGAAGAATTACAGTCATCTCGGGTGGCTAAGGCAGACTAAAGTTATGGGGAAAAGAACTTAGAAGAATTTTTAGAGAAATGAGTTACAGGACACAGCAATTCAGATATCACAGAAAAGTCAAGATCTGAGAAGGTCTTGTAAATAAGGGTACTTTATTGCACATGGCCCAATTATTGCCTGCAAAACCCCTGGCTGTGGAAAGAGAATGATTCAGAAAGTAGTGTAGACTGCAGTGTGCCAACAAGTAATGGCAGATCAAAGACAAGCATCCCGGTGAGATGATTCATCATCTACATTAACATGTAATGGCTACGTGGGTTACTATCAAATAACCCACTATCTCAATCAGCTCAGGCTCCCAAACCATATACCATAAACTGATGCCTTAGGCATCAGTAGGAAGATGGGAGTCTGAGATCAGGGTGCCAGCATGGTCAGCTTCTGGTGAGAACTCTCCTCTGGTGGGCAGATGTTCCCCTTCTTGCTATGTCTTCACATGACCTTTCCTTGTGTGCATGCATATGAAAACAGGGAGATCTGTCTTCCTCTTCTTATGAGGCCTCTGATCACATCACGCAGACCTCATCCTCACACCTACTCTAATTCTAAATGCCTCCCAAAGGACCTGTCTCAAAATACCATCATACTGGGGATTAGAATTCCAGAGGGACACAAATATTCATTCATACACCCACCTATGTTCGCTGAGAGTGGTGCTTATTGATTAAAATTAAATTAGTGAGGGGCGCCTGGGTGGCGCAGTCGGTTAAGCGTCCGACTTCAGCTCAGGTCACGATCTCGCGGTCTGTGAGTTCGAGCCCCGCGTCAGGCTCTGGGCTGATGGCTCGGAGCCTGGAGCCTGTTTCCGATTCTGTGTCTCCCTCTCTCTCTGCCTCTCCCCCGTTCATGCTCTGTCTGTCTCTCTCTGTCCCAAAAATAAATAAAAAACATTGAAAAAAAAATTAAAAAAAAAAATTAAATTAGTGAAACCAGCATACTAAAATAAAATTTTTTCCTGTTTGTATTTCATGCAGGCCTTTTACAACTTTTATTTGGCCACTACTAGCACAAATGTTGCTATCCACAGCAGAGATACGTTAGGCTTCCAAAGAAATATCTTTACCTTCAGTAAAATGTTTAATTGAATTAATTAGTATTACTTACATTCTTACTGCTAACGATTTTGGAGAGACCATTGTCAGGCATATATAATGGCCTTAAGCTACTACACATAAACTAGATTTGGGTCATATTTGAACACTTCTAGTTCTGCCTTTGGAAATACATGCATTTCAAGAACATTCTTTAAAGTTCCATAATGTCTTTATATTAGGCTTTCAAACAGTAATTTTAAAAAGTCTATGTGTGTCTATGACACGCTTAATTTAATCATGCCTGACAAATTAGAATACACAATTAAAACAAACTTTTAATTTTCTAAATTATTAATTATTTTAAAACAAAACCTTTTAAGCAAAACAATTTTCTAAACAAAACAAAACCATGTTTAAGTATTAAGATTCATTTCAATCGTGAATAGCAGAAAGTTCAAAACACAATAGCTTTAACAAGCCAGAAATTTAATTTCCCTTCGTGTGTAAGTCTGGATTTTCACAATTTCAGGACAGGCAAGGTTATCTACAAAGTCCATTGTAGTCATGCAAAGCCAACAGAGAAGTTCCACAAAGACCTCAGACGTTCAGACTCCTTAAACCTTTCTCTTCCCTCATTTCTAGGTGTGGCCTTCATAGTCATAGTCCAAGATAGAGGTCCAGCCATCATATCCATGTTCTTGTTGGGCAGAAAATATTTTCCTTTCTTCCCTTCTAGTTTCTTTGGCTGACCTAATAATTAAATAGACATAATACATATTTACAAGAGGAAAAAATCGTTATGTATGTACAGGAGCCCCCACGAAGGCATGAGACTCCCAGGCACTTAGGCAATTGAGGCTTATATGTCATTCTGAGTTAAGGAAAATTGGGGTAGGGGCTCTGTGACTTCAAAGAGGAGGAAGACAATTCACAGGAAGATGAGAAGAGGAAATGTCTGCTAAATAAATGTTTGACAGGCCATGCAGATCAGTCTTTTTGATATAAAAAGTTATCTTTGTTATTAGATCTCTTCCAGGGTATAGGCCCCCTGTCTAAATTATTTTAGGCAGTTAAAGGGGAGATAAAAAGTTCTCCCTTACTCTACTACGCCCCAATTGTCTTCAGCTTAAAATAATCCACATGCCAAAGTGGCATTTTGGGGGGTACTTTGCCCAGAAACCCCACTTTCCAAATCACAGGATAGAAAAAGAAGAGACAAGGGGCAAAAAAGGGGGCTGCTCCTCGAAGCTGCCGCAGATCATTTCCATTATAACCCCCTTGACTAGAACCCAGTCCTCACCTAAGGGGCAAGACAGGATGGAAGATATAGTCTTTATTCTTGAAAGCCAAATGCTCTGCTGAAATTTTTATTTCTATGGAAGTGAACAAGAGCTACTGGAGGACAACTAGATTGGAGGGACTTTTCCCATATTTCCAAGTGAATGTTTTGCCCTTTTGATAAGACCATCATTTTGTCACTTGAAACTGCAGTCTTATGCAGAAATAGGAACGTGAGATTGCTGAGCTGGACAAAGAAGTAGCACAACTAAAAAAAGAAGAAGAAGGAGGAGGAGGAAGAAGGGAAGGAGGAGGAAGAGGAGGAGAAGAAGAAAAAAGATAAAATTAGTTTGACATCCCTTTCAAACCAAAACAACTCCATTGGCAATTCTTGCCTGAAGGGAAGTAGGCTGGGAGCCAAACTGACTTTCCTTTCATCTATGGAAAACTTGGCCTTCATTCAGGGCACAGATTTGGCAGCTTACAAGTTTTGAAACCACACTCCATTATTCCATCTGCCAGATGTCTTCTACTGGCAAACACTACCCTTCCAGAGAACAGCATTGCGGGGAGCACGGAAAGGGGGATTTTAAGTGTAGATGTCTTGAGGGTTAGAACCTTGGAAGTCACTCCATAGATGCATCGTCAACGTTAAGGCCTAATGAGCACACAACTGCAGCAGAGCAGTTACTAAATCAATTACTTTAAAACTGAGCCCCATATGCCAAAGTCTATCACCTTTGGGACAATTATCAAAAATAATTGTCCAAGTTCTCTCTTTTCCTGACATGTACCATAACTTTACCACTGACTTTCAATGCAATTTTTAAAGTTCTGGGGAAAACACTCATTCATATTACATGTAATTTCTAACTATTCACCCCTAAGTCTGGATTAATCCTTTTGATCGGTATAGTGTTATTTTTTTTTTAATGTATATTCTTTTTTTTAAGTTTATTTATTTATTTTTAAAGAGAGTGAACACATGCATGAGCGGAAGAGGGGCAGAGACAGAGGGAGGGAGAGAGAAACCCAAGCAGGCTCTGCACTGACAGTGGGACTGTGTGGGCTGGAACTCATGAACCCATGAGATCATGATCTGAGCCAAAATCAAGAGTCAGACACTTAACCAACTGAGCCAACTAGGCACCCCGATCGGTATACAGTGTCATTTAATTAAATCTTGCTAGTGACTTCTATACGGTGTCCATATTCAGCAACAAATAGCATGAATATTTAATAACATCTAGGCAGAAATAAGGTGGAACTGTGTATGTACAGGTACTTTCCTCTCCCCTTTACCTTCTGCTATGGGAACTAGAGCCAGAGTGGCTGTTTTCCCCTCATTATTTTCCCATCATAACATGAGCGAAACATCAGAATCTGCCATTTGAATTTAAAATTATTAAATTCCACCTCCGAAGTATATCCAAAGAAAGCCAAAAGCAAAAGGAAACACCACGGATCCAGTAAGCGCAGATGAACAACATGCGATCCGATTTAGAAAGCAAATGGGGGGGCGCCTGGGTGGCGCAGTCGGTTAAGTGTCCGACTTCAGCCAGGTCACGATCTCGCGGTCCGTGAGTTCGAGCCCCGCGTCAGGCTCTGGGCTGACGGCTCGGAGCCTGGAGCCTGTTTCCGAGTCTGTGTCTCCCTCTCTCTCTGCCCCTCCCCTGTTCATGCTCTGTCTCTCTCTGTCCCAAAAATAAATAAATTAATTAAAAAAAAAAAAAAAAAAAAGAAAGCAAATGGGTTCTAACCATTTTATTACTTAATAAGCAACTAAAGTATTTTCTTGAATGATTGAAAACTGTATCCATGACAATCTCAAAAGTTAATTGGTAACATGGAGGAGTTTTACCTACTCGAAAAACAAAACAATAAATTGAGAGGGAAGAGGGAAATCCTCCCATAAAACAGAAAGAACGACATAGAAAAGGTATTCAGAATTCCTGAAATCAAGTATACAGTTTCACCTGCACTAATAAAACAATTGGGATCAAGAAGGGTGAGATTTGTTAGAGAGACGTAGAACTTACTGCTGTGGATATTTTACTTCACCCCACATCAAATTTTTATTCTCCTTAAAGTCATACATGCTACCCATAATTTTATGAATCTATTGAATTATTTAGTGAGCATTCAAAATATTCCAGCATGAACCTGACACGCCTCAGTCTTCCATTTCTTTATTTTCTTCCCATTGCCATACAAATCTCTCTTTACAATAATTGCAAATATATATCATTTCTCTCTTTATCTACAAAGTAAAGTGACGCAAAAGCCTATAAAAGTTGAATAACATATTTTGCTTTTAATTGTTGCTTAACCAGGTTTTACATTATGGATTTTTTTTTTTTTGCTACTTTCTCATGGATTAGTCACTTTCATCTCTTTATAACATCAATAACAGTGTTCAATTTATTAAAGAATATTGAGACCATCCTGAAGTTTTATACTTTGACACTATTTCAGTGAGAAACTAACATGAGATACTGAATCATGTTTTGCAGGGACCTAAGGTTTTAATAGTAATGGCTGCATGAAAATATAATACCAGGTTAATAACACTCTGGGCTTTTTCCTGAGGCAATTTAAAATGAGAACACTTATTTTTATTCTTCCTGTTGGGTCCAGAATGTTAGTAGGTAAACAGCTCTAATGCTTTACTCTCTCTTATTCTGACAGGGGGCTGACAGTGGCTACTTACCTCCCAAGCAAACCAATTTCACTGGAAACTAAATGAGACGATGAAGTTTTGCTCATCAACACCTTTCAGTCAAGTAGAATCAACCTGACATGCCCTGATGAGCCAAGAGTTGGGTGGGTGAAAGAAGTATACCTTGGGGAACAATAAGCAAACAATAATTTCTCACCAGCACAACCACCCTGAAATAACCAAAGTAAGCTGATTTCCTTCCAGAAGTAAGGATGAAGCAGAACATATAACTTTTCTAAAAGAAGAAAAACATTTGCAAATATCTCATTCAACTTTTGCTTTCATTACTTATTTATTTCATTTTTAAATTGATAATGATGATCCAGGAAAGCACACCTGCTCAGAGGATTCTTGTGAGAATCAAGTAAGATAAAATGTTAAAGTACTATGCAAATACTAAATTAATGCTCTTAGGAATATGATAATAGAAGCTTTTTTGCCAACACAATGAACACAGTAAGCATTTGATAGATTTTTAAATGATTTGGAAGCCAAGGGCCCAGTTTGGATGCTTTCCTGAAAGTCTTCCTGTTCCTTGTTTTAAAAAAATCAACCATGCCCTAGTGATATTTGTTAAAACCAGCTAGAAATATTCCCACTTGACTCTCCCTGTAAGTGTGTTTATATTGTTTCCTCTGTTTTGTATTTGGGTTCCCAGGCCATGTAAAAATTTCTCAAAATGGAGAAATATTAACCCCTATATCATTTGACTGAAGAGTAGGCAGGGAATCAATTCACATTCTGCCATGAAAAGCTGCTGCACAACGGATTTCTTTAATATATATCTTGATTCCAAAATCTAAACAATGTAGCAAAAATATAACTAAGCTATAAATCATGTTCCCCTTCTTCAGCCCTGATACACTAAGGGTTTTAATTTGTGCAGTCTTGATTCATAGCAAAAGAGAATGCATGATGTTTCTACAGCAGTGCCATGGTTCTCCTTACAAAAAGACACTTTTCGTATTATAAGCAGCTCTTAGTAATAAGAATACCTTTTTTTTATATAATTTTCTTTTTTTAATGTTTATTTTTTTTGAAGAGAGAGAGAGAGGATACAAGCAGGGGAGGGGCAGATGGAGAGGGAGAGAGAGAATGCCAAGCAGGCTTGGTGCTGTTAGCACTGAGCCCAATGCAGGACTTAATCTCATGAACAGTGAGATCGTGACCTCCGTTGAAACCAAGAGTCAGAGGCTAAACGGACTGAGCCACCCACGCACCCCATGAAAAGACCATTTTTAAACCACATCTTATTATGCCATTCAGATAACTGAAGCTCTCACTCCAATGATATTCCATAACTTTTGGCTCTAAAGAACAGATAGGAAAACAGGACTTACAGAATCTGTGTATTTTAATGGCCTATTTATGATACGCATGGTGTCTAGATAGCTTTCAAGAGAACTAATGAGACCCTGGCCACTTCAGTCTACAGTGAATTTACTTCTGTTCAATTCTCATCATCGCATTCAACAGCACTTACCATATCATAACTCATTTGACATTTATTACTTACTAATGTATATTATGCTTGTATATTAAATATAATATCTAATAAATATATAATGTATATGAATAGCCTGATTTGCTAGCTAGATTCTGTTTGTTGAACCAATAATAGATTCTGAGATTTATATTAGTTATCTTCACATAGGAGATACTCAGCAAACATTTGTTGGTAAAATTCTTGATGCAGATAATATGTTCAAAAACAAAAAGAATTATACTAATTCCACAAATAAATAAACTAGTATAGTCCATGCATTTTCTAACTTAAATTTAGATTAAAATAAAAAATACCACTTGCACATTTCTGCCTCCTTGAAAATCCTATTACTAATTTTATTTTCCCTTTAATTAATAGTAAAAGAAGACACATAATGTCACTCTATCTACAGGTCTTTTAAAAGACCATATTATTTTGACCTTTCTGCCTCGAGTAAATACTAACCAAAAGAATCTAAATCAAAGACAAAAATACTTATTAATTATATTGAAATTTATTTCACTTTTGGAATGCAGACTCACATATGAGCTACTATATAATCTTTCTCCTAAACTGACACTATCAATGTTTTTAATGTCTAAGAGACAAATACTGCTTTATTTTTTTTTCTTCTCCCTCTGTTTCCCCTAAAGCCACAATTAGAATAGATTAGAAAGTAGTTGATTCTGTCAAATCGTCCTCAAGCAAAAAAAAAAAAAAAAAAAAAATTGTGAGTAGACAAGGCTTCAAGGCTTGAAAGGCACCTGATTACTCATTTCCCCCATATACAGTTGCAAAATAACAGATCCCAGTCAAGTGTTATCATACCTAAAATGTTACCACTGTGGATTAATTGATTTAGCTTCTCCATTGCCTTTTCCAGGCAACCCCTATTAGGGAAAACAAATTAAGGCATACTGTCATTTCTTCTATTTTCTCAAAAAAAGTCAACTTTGCCACTTCATGTGATCCCTAAAATAAATGAATTCACCCTTAACTGTCACACTGGAGATCTGCACACCAAGCCTAAGTTAAAGAGTAAAACATCTGATTGTCCACTGCTGAAATGTTATCAAAAGCCAACTAACAAAAATAATATGTATTGGAGTTTTTTAGAAGAATTAGAATCTACATAGACAACAAATATTTTCCTGTATCAAAAAAGAGCCATGAGAGATTCGCTTAACTGGACCCTTTTATATTGGCCTCTATGGAATTACTCCCCAGTAAGGTATGTGTTTAAAGTAGGTTCTAGATTTATAGGGAAAAAAATACCAAAAATACCTTATCAGACCGGTATCTTCATTTGTTGAAAACATTTAGATGACTTCTTTAGGTTTACTTCACATAATTCCATTAAAAACTAAACCAAATGAAAACACATTATTTTAGAATAAGTACTAGGAAAGATTTTGTTTCCCTTGAAAAATGATACACATTTTATTCAAGGACATGGAGAACTATGTAAACAGTCATTTTTTTCTTAGTGCTTTAAAACGTCCTAGATAATCAAAGCCAAATTCTCAGGGCAGCAATAACACCTGCATGAAACTTTATGTATTGAATAAAAATGCATTTCATTTTTCTTCCATGTCATCTTGACAATCTATTCTACTATGTTTTCTGTAGTGTTTTTCACTGCATGTACTATCAGTTGCCTCCTATTTTCTGTGGAATGAGGTATTATACATTTTTAAAAAGGAGACAAAATAGAATTATTCATTTCTTAATAGAAATTATGTGGCCAGTTGTATGCAGGGCTTTTTTTATTTGTTTTGGTTTTGGTTTTGGGGTTTTGGGGTTTTTTTCTCATAAGGATCCAGCATGGAAATAAATCAGGAAGCAGAAGAGTTGTGAATGCAGGAAAGGCACTTGGAGAATACAGCGTCCAAGAGGGCCTCCAATGATGCCCTTCACTTCCTGCCATTTACGACCTTGTGTGATATCTTCCATTTGAGTGTTAGTGGGACCTAATACCAATAGAATATGACAAAGATGGCAAGATATCATGTCTCTGATTAAGTTACATAACATAATGACTTCTGCCTTGCTAGCAGACTCTGTCTCTTATTGGTTACTTATAAATTGCCATGTTGGAGAGACCCACTTAGCAAGGAACTAAAAGCTGTCTCTCGCTAACAGTCATCAGGAATTCAGGCCCTCAGCTTCACTATCGTCCAGAAACTAAAACCTATTAACAACCATAAAAATAAACTCACCAGCCCTTCCTTAGTCAATTCTTCAGATGAAATCTCAATACTGGGCAACACCTTGATCCTGAGACACCCTGAAGCAGAAGACCCAGTTAACCCACGCCTAGATTCCTAACCCACAGAAACTGTGAGATAATAAAGACGTGTTGCTTTTAACCAGTACGTTTCTGGTAATTTGGTATGCTGCAATAGATAACTAATACAGAGAAACACTCATGTAGTTTATTTTATAATTTTACCCAGAACCAATCTCACTTTGGGGTTATGTTAATGCATTAGACAATGTGCTCAGCTGACTACCAAATGAATAACTTACCTTTGTCTTTGTTTTTTTTCTCTCAATCAGATGGGTATTTATTATAAGTTATTATTTTACCCATTTTTATGTAACTAATAGTAAGATTATTGCTTCTTTTTTTAGCCATTTGTGAGATTGTATTTTAGTGGATTGCCATTTAAAAAATCATGTTTGTACATAAGTTAATTTCTGGATAGTAGGACCTTTGAACACCTGGGTGAAAAGGAGATAAAAGCTATTACTTAGCCATCAGAGAACTTAAGGACAAAATGTAAATGAATATGAAATGGATTGATGGTCTGCTTTTTTCCCTCTACTTTTACAGGTTTTCTATAAAGCAAATCAGAAAGTTTTTTTTTTTTTGAATGAAGATACTGTCCTACATAAATAATATTTTCTTGATGATTAATAAAGGCTTTGAGTCCTAATTCCAGGATTTGAAGTTATTTCTTTTTTACACTGCAACATAATTCAAGTATGCATCTAGTTATATCCTTAGAAGGTTAGTTATTTTATTATCCAATATTATTCATCATATATAATATACTGCCAAAATATGTTTCTGTTTTCTTTCCCAGAAACAGCCAAGATTTATTATACTATATTCACTATAGTTTGCCCACTGTGTATCACAGAAATCCTACTTTCTAACTAGTTCATACTATTTTGCTGCTTCTCTCTGACTTCTTCAGTCTTTTTATAACAGACCTCAGATTGCAATGCAGTTAAAATTAATGACTTAGCCAAACATGGTAGAAGTTTGACTCTGTGTTCTTTGCTCTCCTTTTCAGCCTCTGTGGGAGATTTGATAACTTCTGTGCTCTAGAAACTTCTAATTGAGCATGAAGAAGGCTGGTAAGTCACTGTACTATAGCAACAGTGATCCACTGGTTTTTTCTGCCTAATGATCCAAAAGCACATTCAATATACGTTCTGCACCTGAAATCTTAACATTGTTCCAGGCATATTTATTGGTATTTGGATTGAACTTGCACAAATCCCCTTTGCTTCATTTCATAGTTTACTTCAATTGCTTTTTCTTTATATAGATCAGTGAAACCCTGGAAGATTTACTGTGAGTAAATACTCTAGATATAGGATTTGTTGGATTTTAATACCAGGCATCTGCTGGTCGTATAATTGGGATTATCTACACTGAAGTAGAAACAAATTTACAAATTACGTTTCTTTTTATAGTTTCAAACTTTATACCCTTTTACATCTATATTACTAGTTTTGTAACTAGCAATTGCTGCTACTTATTATTTACGTCCTGCTACTTTCATAAAAGCATTTAATTCCTTGGAATGCTATTATGCAACCAATAATAATAAGAGAGAAATATATACATTGGACAGGTCTTCAGGTTGGGTATACTCACAACACCTCATAGAGATCTCCCCAGGTTACTTATCCAGTCTCAATCCTCCAGTTATTCTCTGTAAGAATTAAACTTATAAGTTTTTTTCCTATAACTTTTTAAAACTAAAATTATTACTTGTTTGTTTAATTTTCTATTTTCTGCCTTCAACATAAGCTCCATAAGGACGTGGATTCTGTGTGTGTGTGTGTGTGTGTGTGTGTGTGTGTGTGTGCCTACCGTTAAAAATTCTAATGGAACATGATAATTCATGAAATATGGCAGAGTGGCTGGCATATGATAATAATAGAAGCTTAATAAATAGGTTACTAAATTATTAAATTATGGGGAAATGGGAGAAGAGAAGACTATTACTTAAGTAAATGTCAGTGCCATGATGATGGCCCATGGCAGCCCATCCCATTGGTGGGGATTCCACTGAATCAAGCTTTTCCAAAACGTTGGTCTCAGCACCTGGATAAAAGTCAGTTAAACAGGACATAATGGTGTTGTACGTGCTTCTAGAGACGTCATTGCAGAGCTCGCGAACAGCAAACACCACACATCACCACTGAGGCGTCACATGTTGCCTGGGACTCAGATTCAATGGAAGTGAGTGAGTGACAATGAAAAATCTTCATAAAATCACACCTAGAGTCTCCAAGGTTAGTAGGGGAAGGTGAGTCACAACATGGGAGTTAAGATTTTAAATTTCCAAATAGACACTGTGAGACTCATTTGTTCCTACTCTTTCCACTGCAAATATTAAAATATCTTAGGAAATAATCAGATTTCATAACTGACTTGATGATGAAAATAGGAAGGAATCAGATTTCTTAACTGTGACTTTGTTATGGCCTAAGAAATCAAGAGGCACTAAGGGATAAAGAAAATACACAAACTATGTTTTTGTGTCACCTCAAGGTCATGTCTTCCCTAATTGTTAAGCCCCAATAAGAGAGCTTAAATTAGAGCTTTAAGTCAGAGCATTCAAAAAATCAGTGAGGAAGGTAAGTATTGTACTTATCACTGTTGGTTCTCTGACTATATGTCCATCTTGTGAAGCATGGAAGATATACCTGTTAGGAAAAAGAAAAAAAAAAGGAATGAAAAATGATCAACAGACATGTTAACTAAGATACAGAAGGTCAGGACAGAGAGCAGGAGTGAAAGTAATTTGCAATGCCCTATGGCCCCTATGGTTGCAATGCACATATGTCTCTAAACTTCCTAACAGCAAAACAAGCAAAGAAACAAAGAAACAACCTAGACTTTCAAAAAATAAAAATAATTTATAAGAGAAAAACTCCTTTCAAATTCTTAATTTTATGTAAAATATTCATGGCACGGAATGAAAAAGAAAGTAAATTTATCCACAGCTTTATTTATTAACCTACAACTGCTTCTATTCCTATTTTTATCCAATTAATCAACATAAAACCAAAGTAAACTGACAATTACTGCACAGATTTGACTTATATAAAAACAATGTATGCTAACAAACAACTATGCCAAACTTTCCTTTTATATAACTATACCAAATAACTCTATAAACAATACTTTGTATCATTCATAGAAGTTTTTGAATGAGTGATCTCCTCATGTTGACCCCCGAGATCCATAAAAATTCAATTAACCAATAAAAAAGTTCACTATCATGTTATCATAAGACAGTCAGTGACTTAAATAATCAAAAGAGGCCTAACCTTACCTTTCTTTTTGAAATGCCTGCACAGAAATAAAGACATTTTTCTTCAAGATTTTCCAGTCAGTAAAAGCTAAAAAGCTTTCTTTCATTTTTATAACTATAATAAAAATTATGTTTGTAATCTATCTAATTAAAATGCCAGACAGTATCGGGTCCTTCGCAAAATAGATAGATGTGAGAAACTTCAGAATTTTTTAATTAGATTCAATGAAAAAAGAATGTAAACACTGAACAATTAATTTAATTTAATACCAATTAAAATACGGGCAGGGGGTTAGTATAAAAGGAAGGCAATATGAATTCTTCACCAAATACTAACGGAGTCGTTAACCATCCTGGTGATGAATATTGTTACTACTACTACTTTGAACCAAGCCCATGGACTTACTGGCATGTCAGTATCACACTTTCTGGCCTCGCATAATACAAAAAGGGGCAGTAAGGTATTGCAATAAAGAGCATAAGCTCTTGGGGCCATAAGATCTAGTTTTGACTTCTGACTCAATTAGCTGTGCTATCTTGGATAATTCAGTCAATCTCTCTGTTCCTCAGTTCTCTTATTCCTACATTGAGGATAATATCAGTACCTAATACAGATGTTAAAGAAGTTAACACATAAAGCTCAATAGATGTAATGATCATTTCTATTGACTTGCCTTTTCTCTTAGCTTGTCTGTATTGCATGTTCCCAACAAAACTGAAACACTGCATACATACATTTTTAAATGTCTTTACCCCCTCAGCACAAAGAAGCATAATTAAAACTCCTTGAATTGTATAATACAAGATCGTAGCTTATGTGCTGGTGTGATTTTTACTTGCAGAAATAACATTAGCATAGTGGTAAAATACCTAACTAATGATTTATCACATGGATAAATACATTACCACTTACTTTTCTTTGAGTTAATTTTGTAGGGAATCCCACCTCCAATGCGCACACACACACACACACACACACACGGATATACATGTATCCATATCATCCTCAAGGCCACCTCTGTAAAGGGAGTGAGAAGGCTTCTGAATTATAATTGGTTCAGCTTCAATACTACAATGACTTCATTCAATGCCTGACAGCTTTGTTCTGAATATCATATACATGAGCTACAATGCTGGAATTTTAAATTCATAAAATTGCAGTTTCATTTTTCAAAAAACAAAATATTAAATTGACATTTGAAAATTCTTGAAGCTGTAAATTTGAGACAATTTTATCTAAATATATGTGACTTAACTCTTAAATTTCTTTTGTGTATTCCAATTAATTTGTCATATCAGGTGTTTACACATTCCAAATTCTTTGGAAAGACAACCTCAGCAAATTAGACATCAAACACTCCTGTTTTGTCTAAGACACTTGAAATCCGTCCTTCTTTTTTTCAGGAAAAGTTGCTCTTTTAGAAGTTTAAAACAAATCACTGGCAAAAAAATAAAAATAAGGCATCTCTGAAACCTTTATATGAGTCAATAAAATATATGATTCCATTTACAAAATCAATGGACAGCCATAGTCTGAAGGAGATAGCTACTCCTTAAAACAAAGAATACATAGAGTTAAATTCCTTTCTATTCTTGTCTTCCTGAATGTAAAACTGACTCTGAAAAATCTATTGACACCTTTTTTTAAGAGTGCCCAGCAGCATCTTAATTTTTAAGTAATGGCTGAATAAAAAGTGCAAACATGTAAACAGTTTAAATCCTAAATATGGGAACTGCTATTTCTCCCTAACAGTGCAAGTCTTTTCACCAGATTCCTTTCTAAACCCTAACAAAATGCCATCTTTATAATTCTCTCAAACATATGCCGTACCAAAAAAACAGATGCCTGGATACTAAAAATACATTTAGAAACTGAGATATTTCTGAATCTTAAGGATGATACAGTAGAACATATCCGTCACAAAAATGACTTGTATCTTGAAAACAGAAAAAAAGGGAAATTAACCATTTTTGTTAAGATATATAGTCTCATTTTATGTGGTAAATTCAAATCACTTAAAACAGTAGACAGTCAGTTACTGTCGGTTCCATCTAGAGTAAAATAATTAGGTCCTTGAACTATTCATTAGGATAAAGGCAAAAAAAAAAAAAAAATGTTTCATCTATGTAAGATCTGTACCTGGACTTTTATTATTAACAAAAAGCACCAGAGGAAAGAGTTCAAAATACAGGAGCTATGTGGTTGCAAATGCACTATTTTAACCCATTTCACTATATTTTTCCAGCATTTTCTTAGACTTTCAAAAATCCACTTTGTATAGTTGAGCTTTGCTCAAACAATGACAAGAGACCCTTCTAATTCTCAACTTAAATAAATTGTTACAGTCCCTGTAATTCATTCTATAACAATGTGAGAATGCCGGTTTCAATTCTTTTCAGAATATGTTGAAATAATCTTTCCTTTTTTCCCTTCCTTCAATACTTAAATAAAATGTCTTTGCATTACAACACATTTTCTTCTATCTGATTCCCTCTATGCCTTCCTCTTTCCTTCCTTGTTTTAATGGTGTGTGACTTATTTGGGTGGGAGGGGGTGGATGAGAGAATGTTCTTTGTTAACTGTTTTCTACCCAGTACTCCACTGCCCTCTAGTGGTTCAGAAGCAAATATTTGGAGGCTCCCACCATCTGGAAAGCAAGACACCATTTTATGCTTCACTAAGAGACAAGGAATATTCCTGCTGAGTTATCACAGTGATTTTGTCTCACCATAAGAAAACATGATTTCTGTATTTAGCCAAATTTTGTGTGCTTTTTGTCTGAATCATTTAAAAGTATTTCTATTCTTTTATTACATGCTTTATTCTTAACTACTTTCCATTTTTCTTCCTTCTTTTCTCTCTCCCTATCCCTCTCTGTCAACATAATTTTATTTAGAGAAGGAAGACTTGTGAACTGTGGGTAATTAAAATCATAATTAGTTATAAAATTGCTTGTAGTAATTTAAAATTCTTCCTCACAAAAATTGCAATCGGCATATTACATCTAAACATTAGGATGGACAAAGTCTGAGAATGCAGTGCCCTGAGTAAAATTTTAAAGACCGTGAGTCTCCCCTCTATAAGAAACTCTTATTTGTGTTTTGATTATTTCCATAAAAGTAACCACAAGACCAAAGAGTAAAATTATACCTCATTTACCAAAGAGAAACTAATTTAAACCTCTTGTATGGTGAGATTTTTAATAACACTTTCTTTTGTTTTTAAAGTGAATTGATTTGTATAAAAAATTATATGATCAGCCTAATTATCAAATCTCAAAACTTACTGCTTAAATTCCCTAAGGGCAAACATAGTGCTTTCCCTTTTTTTACCCCCTGGGCACTAATGATGAGCAGAAATACTAAGACAAATAGAAAAACAAATTAGCAAACTGTCACCAACCATCGTCATTTAATTTATGTTTCATTGTTCTAGATTTAAGTGTTGGTTTCCAAAACATTTCTCTACACTAGGATAAAGGACCCTGGCATTGACACTTTAACAATATGTCACATAAATCATTAACCTATTATAAGCAATATAAACTTTTGTCTGTATAAATCAGTGTTCTGTTATAAGCAATACAGATGTTCATCTCCATGTCCTTATTTGTAGCAGGCATGTCTGAAAAGGTGAGTGTTACAGAAATAGACAGGGGCAAGCACAATGACTTTATATGCTGTTCATGTTTCTGTGATTGCACTGACCTTTCTAATAAGATTTTTTTAAGTTTATTTATTTATTTTTGAGAGAGAGAGAGAGAGAGAGCAAGTGGGGGAAGGGCAGAGAGAAAGAGAGAGAGAGAAAACCCCAAGTAGGCTCCACACTGTCAGCGCAGAGCCTGATGTGGGGCTTGAACTCACCAACCATAGATTATGACCTGAGCCAAAATCAAAACTCAGAGTCTTAACCAACTGAGCCACCCAGGCGCCCTTGCACTGATCCTTCTAAATTCAGTTGACCTGAATTTACATTTACCTGAGTGAGCAGAACCAGCTCTCAGTACTGTGTCACTTGTTCCCAGAAACTGAGTGTCCCCTAATAACTAAGAGTTCAGAGCAACATTTGAAAAACAGAAACTAAATCTTTTGTTTCTTATCACTTGTGACATTCTCATTCACCACTATGGTTACTCCACTGATGAGAAGGCCACATTTTCTATAAATTCTGAAGTGTTTACTGAGAAGCCATCTTCACTGGAAGCCAGAAACCCATGATTTTCAACAGAATCCTATCTTGTCTCTGCTGCAGAGTGGCCTATGTGATCTAAACCAGAAGGTGTGGGTCCTTTCTGGTTTCTTGAGAGTGACCAGGTGGCACCTACTGTTAAAGCCCATGGTTCCAGCTATTTGCTTCTAATCATAAAGTCCACATACATTACCATGCCTCATTCCCACTCAGGCCTCTTCATTCACTCTCTCAGCACATTCCATTCTTCTATTATTAACTGGAAACTTCTGGAGTCCCTGCTCCATTCACTTAAGCTGTGAAGAACTAGGCATGGGCTGCCTCAGGTTCATCTACTTAGGCCACAAAATCAAATAGCATCCTCTCCCTTCAGAGAATATAAAGCATACATTTTTTTTAACTATGAAGAGAAAGTAAACCACCAATTAGTAAATCTAGCATTTTGCCTTGCAGATTTTTGTCAGCATGTATGTGGAGCAATGACATTTGCTACTTTAAGCAGATTTAATAGAAAATAAAAAGAAGAAAATGCAAATCAGAAGCCCAAATGCTATAAGTTTACAATCCAAATCCGCTCAGAGACCTTGCTGTTCGGAACGATTAATCATGTAATGTAAAAGTGTCTGAATAGGAGTTCAGAATGGCTTGGAGGTACATTAACTCTTCATTACCTTTTAGTTACTGATATTTGTATGAGTGGGGAAAATAGGGAATTATGTTCTTAAGCAAACCAAACCTGAGCAACTTTGATGCCTTTCAATAGACAAACATGAACTATGACAGCCACAAAGCTGAATGAAATTAAATTGAGTTTGTAGAGGAGAAAGCTCTTTATAAATACAATAAATTAATTAATGGAAAGAACAGTGAGTGTGCCAATATTGAGTATGTGTCAGAACAGATTTTTTTAACCAAAAGGGACATAAATTTAAGGTGTCTCTTAAGTTTTATATCTCATCTGATGTCAGTTTGTCATCAGAACAAACTGTTCCTAGGCTAATTATACTCTTACCCCTTGCAAAGAGGTTTTAAGATCAACTTTCTGCTGGTCTGAAAAATACAGGCTCAGAGACTAAATGAAAACAACAGCTGTCTAACCTGTAAATGAGAACACATTTTATAGCATTATGTTAAAGAAATAATACATTTATATGCAAGCAGCTATCTAATAAACTTTGATTTAATATACAACTGTCCACTTGTATTTAAATGTTTTGTATATAATTAGCCTTTCAAACTATAAAGTAATACAGACAACAGGTGGCAACCAAGTAAAGCAATAATTATTGCAAACACCAAAATCATTCTTCTTGCTTTTGATACCTGTAGAACTGAGGCAACCATTTTGCAACTCTGATGGAAAGGCCCAGAAATACTGGCTCTGACACACTGAGTCCTGAAGCAGAATCAGGCCCTGCCTATCTCCGGGATTTATGTTATTTGGGGAAAAAATTAAAATGATTTCTATTTAATCCGCTGTGAGGAGACTTTCCAGTGACTTGCAGCCAAGTCCATTCCTGAATAATACCCAGCCTCAGGGTAATTAAGCAAGATGAAATAGAATTTCCCAACTAGCTGATATTAGCATAAGAACTGGAAATCCATCCAGGTACAGGCTGTGATCCAAAGCCTAGAGGAGCCAGAGTGGTTTGACATCAGAGAAGTATGTCAGTAGAGACCCAGGCTTTGGGCTGACCAGCCCTCACATCTTCCACAGGGAAAGGACAAAATAGAGCAAAAGGAGCAAGAGGTGGGCAGGGTCTCTTCTAGCTCTAGAAGAAAATGCAAAAGTAATTTAGTTCTCAGATCTAAAGGTCAATGTTGGAAAAAGAAAGGAGTCCTTCATGCGTTTGGCCACAGAAGCCCCTCAAAGCCTTCAAGGGCCAGGAGAGTGAGAGAAGATAAGGTATAAACCATGGTGCCTAGGAGTTCTGAGCCACTTTATATACTATGTAAATAACCAGTAATATAAAACACAAATCCTATTAATTTTAGGTGCAAAAAAAAAAAAAAAACACTAAAAATAGTAGCATTGGAATTAATTTGGTTTAGATTAATAGTTTTATCAGTGATCAATGGCCAAGAATCCATTTGGTTTATTAGATAAGAGGCACCATTTTGATTTTTTGTTTTGTTTGTATTATTTGTGAGGTGGGTGGAAGTTGGCAGACTGGCATATAATACCGTAACACATTCTTTCAGTGATTTCAAATCTCCACCTCTTTCAGCACACTGTTGCTTTCTTAGAGATTGGTTACCCACTCTACCTTCCACAATATACTTCAATGTTATCCACCCGGCATAAATACATCTAGACCTCTTCACTCTCTGAATAACGGACCCCTAGTGTGTGGTAGAAAATGTGCCGGAGAGTGAATGGATAGTGCCTTAAGATTGGATGTGAGTGAAGGAATCTTTAAGAGGTAACATTTAAGCGGAAAACTAAATGTCAAGAAAGATCCAGCCACGCTAAAACTAAAAGAGAAAACAACCCAGATAAAGGGAATGGGCACACAAAGACCTGGTGGCAGAAATATTTTTGGCAAGTTAAAGAGACAAGAAGTAGGCCAGTGCGGTTGCCATTAAGGTCATAGAGTACAGTGGTCCAAGGCTTTGTGGTGTGGGCAAGAAGCATGAATTTTATTTGAGTGTGATGGGAAGACCTGAGAAGGTTTTGTAAAACACACAGAATAATCTAATTTACATATGCATAAGGATCCCCTGGTTGCTGAACGGAGACTGAATTGAGAGGTAAGGGGTGGAGAGAATAGAAGCAGAGGTTCTACTGTAATGCTACAGGTGTGGTTTAAAACATGGTAGTAGTGGAGAAGAAGAGAAGGAGCTTTATTTGAGATCTGTGTGGAGTGAGCTCTGGTGGATTGGATGAGATAGGAGAAAGAGGAACAAAGAGTGAGTCCCTAAGTTTAGGTTTAGGGAACTGGTGGTTTGTAGTGCCTTTGCCTGGGGTGGGCAGAATGACGGAGGAGTCCAGTGTAGGAGGGGAATGAGGCGATGTGGTTATCGTGAGCTGCAGCGTGTTAACTTGAGCTTCTATTAGCCATCAGTAAGGTGTCTGTGCAGCTATAGACCCATGCTTGCCTTGGAAATAGAGTTCTAGAGTCTTCTGTTTCATGATTTTGATGATTCAGCAACTCTGCGTCTTCTGTTGTTACATTCCTTTCAATGCGCTTACTTCATCATCTCTCTGATCTGTTTTTTGATACCTGTTTGCTCAGGGTTTATTTTGTTCCATGGCTTCTCCTCAGTCCCTTTTTGTCTCATTTCTTCTTTGCCCCATACTGTTTGTTGACTCATTCTGAAAGTCCTTATTTTAATTCTTTGATTGGTGATAGAATCCCATATAAAGAACCTGTTTTGGACAGAGGACTTGCAGACATCAACCTCATTAGTAGTGGCCTTTATTTCAAGACCAATCTCTGGTTCAGTCATGTGTACTCAAGGTAGTAAAGTTAGATGATAGAGCACATGGTAACCCACAGGAAACCATTAGCTGCTATTTACTCAGAGATATAAGACATTGAGTGCCAATTTCTATGAATATCAGTACAGGCAAATCCTATCACCCAACTCAAAGACTCTCCCTTTTGCCCTTATGTTCCTAAGTAAAAATCACCTTCCTCTCTTTCTCCTTTAAACACAATAACATTTTATTTGCCATTTATGCAATAGAATACTGTAATGGAATTAATTTAGTCTCAGCTTCAGCTGAAGAAAAGACAATTGACTTCCACTTTCCCTATAAGATGCCAGTAGTCAGCCAGACAGAAGGCATCACACACAACAGTGAGCTAAGTTCCCCTAAGAGAAGCAAAGTGGGCTTCAAACATCTCACAGACCCATACTACACAATGCCAGCTCCTGATAGTGGTAACTAAGTAAGAACTTTTCTGCTCTTTCTTCTGTCTCCATACTATCCCTACCCAATGTCAAATACCAGAAGGGTTAGAAATGGCACTGCGGGTCTGGGGGGCTGTGGGGGAAGGATTGAAAATAGAAAAGAAAAGGAGCCCAATATGGCCTCTTTCTCACTACAGGAAGCCAACCTATAATAGGCCTGAACCGGTAAAGCGGTGTCATTCTATCGTTAAACAAAGTTCAAAGATATGATTACTAATTGATAATAATGGGCATATTAATTGCTTATTGAGAGATTCTTTTTAGTGTAAACTACTGGGGGAAAATGGTGACCTGACTTCCTTTTCATCCAGTGGAAAGTTAGGCCCCCTGGAATAAATGTAAAGGAAGACAAAAATAGTTTCATGATAACATGCCATGACTCCTGTGTGTTCAACACAACAGATACATCTTTTTTAGCCCTGATCACATTCAGCCTTGATTGAGTATGTTCTTCTGCCTTTTTCCCTATATTTTAAACTCCTTAAGAGCATAAGCCTGCTACATGCTTCTTATTTTACTGAGAAAATAGAAGCAGGCAGAAAAGAGTTTCCACAAGCTCCCACCGCCCGATCTTTTCCTGGATTTTCAACGAGGCATGTCTAGCCGTCCGTGTCACCTATTTTGAGGGAAGAATTGTATATGCCCCTTGTGCATACTAAATCCTGCGTTGAGCTCGAGATGCTGCCACCTCTCACCGACTGAAGGATGTGACGTCAGCAATTCTCCTCTCCCCTGCTTTAGCATATTTTCTCCTTCTGCTGGATCATTTTTATCAGCATAAAAACATGCGTTTGCTTCCTCCTAAATGCCTCCTTTCTTATTCTTTCTTGAATCCATGCCAATGAGACTCTTATCCTTTCCGTCAAAATTGTTCTTGAAAATGTTACCAAAGATCTTCCCATTATGAAATGCAGAGGTCGATACTCAGTCTGCATCTTACACAATCTGTCAAAAGCATTTGGCAGAGTTGATGACTCCCCATCATAGAAACTCCTCCAGGATGTCACGCTGCTTTTCCTCCTCCCACACTGACTTCTCCATCTCAGTCTCCTTTGCTATTTTCTCTACCTCCCCAAACCCTTGAGCTTTTTCTTTTCTAAGAACACTTCTTCCTTTGGTGATATCATGCAGTCTTAACTATTATATAAATAGGCAATTCCCAAATATTGTATTTCCAGCATAACTCTAGGTCAGACCTCTCTCCTCAGTTCTAGGTTCATATATCCAACTCCCTATGCTACATTCCATTTGGAAGCCTCATCATCTCAACATGTTCAAAATCAACTTTCTAATCTTTCCTAAAGCGTGATATACCCATTCCGTCTTCATTAATGTTAATGGCAAAATCATTCTTATAGTTGCTCTGGCTCTAAAGCCTATACTTATTTTTAAATTCCCTCTTTCACAGGCCACACTATTTCAGCAGAAAATTTTATAAGATGTATCCTCATCTATTACAAATTCTGATCATACCTTACCATACCCCTACCAAAAATCAATATGAACTCTTGACTGAACTACGGACAGCTGCATAATCACCTCCTGCTTCTAAATTTTCTTCTTCTTTGTCTTTTTTAAAAATTTTAGGTGACTCAATTAGAAGAAAACATCCACAAACTCCTACTTCATTTTTCTTATTAGAAATTAGCCATAAAAAAAAAAAAGAAATGAGCCATGTTACGTCACTCCACTGCCTAAAATTTTCAATGATTTTCCATATCATCCAGAATAGAAGTGTAAGTTCTTTTGGTGGTTTATATGATCTACTTTCCCCTTTTCTCTTTGATATCATCCTGTTACTCTCCTTCTCTCTAAGTCTGCTTCAGTTGCCTTGGCCACTTTTCTGGACCCTGAATCTGGACATTTTCTAGCTTCAGGACCTTTGAACTTGCTATCTATTCTGCCTGAAATGATCTTCCTTCAGATATTTTCATAGCTAACTCGTTTACCTCCTAGGTTTTCAATCCTATGTCACCTTCTTAAAGAAACCTTTCTTGTTTATTTGGAATTGACTGGACTGCCTATCTCTTTTTCTGCTTTATTTGTGTTCATAGCACTCCACCATCTAGCTTGCTGTACTTACTGTTCTTGTATTGTTGGTCTCTCCACTATAACGTGAGCTGCATCAGAGCAGAGATTATATTAAATGGTGGCCTGGGCATTTGCAACTAGGTGGATGGAACAAAAGGGTGTTATGCTAAGCGAAATTAGCCACTCAGAGAAAGACAAATATATGACTTCACTCATATGAAGACTTTTAAGATACAAAACAGATGAGCAGAGGGGAAGGGAAGCAAAAATAATATAAAACCAGGGAGGGGGACAAAACATAAGAGCCTCTTAAATCTGGAGAACAAACAGAGGGTTGCTGGAGGGGTTTTGGGAGAGGGGATGGGCTAAATGGGTAAGGGGCATTAAGGAATCTACTCCTGAAATCGTTGTTGCACTACATGCTAACTAACTTGGAAGTAAATTTAAAAAATAAATAAATAAACTTAACTAAATTTTTTTTTAAACTTGCAATAAATAAATTGTATCAGAAATAAAGGTATTAATATTAAAAAAATAAAAATAAATAAATGGTGGCCCGGGTACCCAGTAGAAGGTCAAGCACATGGGTACACTCAAAAAAATATTTGAAAAAGATCTATTCATTCCCTTACTCCTACCTGCCTCCCATGCAGATACATACAGTTACACAAATGATTCTAGAAGAGTATTTTGCATTTAATAGGTGCATCATGAATGATAGTTGACTTGTATACTAAAAGTAACAACATACTGCGGGATATATATTATGTACTTCCTTAACTGAGTTCACGCTGACAGTGTAAGCAGGGGAGCAGATCAGAATCCATGAATGACTACAATTTTATTCCTTAGATCTCTACTTCTCAGAAAGTATTGAAAGTTGTGGGAATTTTATATATCTTTCAAAAGTAATAAAACATCTAGCATAAATAATAAACTACATAGAATTATGAATTGTATTCACATCTATCTAGATTTTGTCTATTTTGGTAAACTTTTCTGTTTAATTCCTTATGAGGCAGTTTAATAATTATTGCACATGATTATGTGGCAAAACTAGGAAAATACCTACAGTAAATATGTTCTTCTTCTTTTTTTAAGTTTATTTATTGACTTTGAGAGAGAGAGATCACATGAGTTGGAGAGGGGCAGAGAGAGAGAGGGAGAGAGAGAATCCCTCACTGACTGCGGAGCCCCACATGGGATCGAACTTCTTAAATGTGAGGTTGTGACCTGAGCCAAAATAGTCAGACTTAATTTACTGAGCCACCCAGGGGCCCTCTGCAAATGTTTTCTTCTGAGGGCTGGCCAAAGATTTGTAGGCAGTAAATAACTTTCTTACTATGTTTTCAAAAGAACCTTAACTGTTGTACAGATCTCCAGTAGTCAGTTTAACAAAAATATGAAGAGAAACAGACAGACAGACAGACAGAGATAAAGAGAGAGAGGGAGGGAGAGAGATTGCCTAGTTACCCCTTAAAATTGAAGGTGGGAAGGAAATGAGGCAAAATAATGAGAAAGAGCAATCCATGTGCTCACAATATCATTTTCTGCTTATCCCCAGAGTCATAGTACGTTTTTACTCCCTGGTAATGTAGGTCTTTTTACTCAGATCTTTCTTAGGAATTTTTTCTTTAAGTGCTACTCTCTGCTGATGTGTCATCTTACAAATATGTAAATGTCATGCATTATTAAGTCACCTCCTATGCTGCTTATTTTTTTTTAATGGTAACAGGTGTCTCCTAAAGACTCAAATACCTAGTACAAAAAAATTGAAAATAAGAGTATTTTAGGCATATTGTCAGGGAGATGATTGGAAAATTTGGGGTGAAGGATCATCTTTCAACCCTCTTATAATGATTACTTCATATGACATTATCTAAAGCAAGAATGTATCTTCTATATAGCTGCAGGAGAAAATATAGCTCATAGGAGTCAATCAGAAGGCATTCATTCATTTGTTCATTTCAGTTATCACCTGAAAGCTCAGTGATTAAAGTGCATTAGTGATCACAAAGCATTTTTACATACTTCTTGTTTAATCCTCATGATCATCTAATATGGGGAGGTGGAAACTATCTTGCATCAAGAGGCATCAAGTTCCTATGACGGATGACAAATGGGAAAAGTGTGACCCCAGGAGTTTAGGGAATTGACTAAAGTCACACAATTATACATAGAATTGTTGATAGACAAACTTGTGCATTCTGATGCTAAAAGTATTGTCCTTCCCACCATATATACTTCAGCTTAGCGTTTCCAATACACTAATATGATGGGGTATCACAGGTGAGTAACCATGGTACCTACACTCCTGATTTATAGATGGGTGGGGTTTGTTATTCATAGATGCATGATTTTGCAAAATCATAGTCAATATGAGGTTGAATAATATAAAGATCTAAAAATCTTCATAATTAGAGTAAATAAACCAAGACTATTGTGATTAGACATATAGAAGGACTTCTTTACCATATAAATTTAACTTAAAAGCTAACAAATAGCAAAATAACCTTCCTTAGCATGTGGAATCTGTCCTCGAAAATCATGAAGAGAAGAGTATAAAATTCTTCCTGGGATGAGAGTGACATTCACATCTTGGAGTCAAAATACTTCCTGTGAAGTTTAGAGAAACCTTGTCTTCACAAGCTCCAAGTGTTTTATTAACTTACAATAGCCACTTTGTGCGAATGCTGGACCACTTGGCATGCAGGCTCAATAACCCTTTAAGCCTTGGGACCAACCCTGTCTGAGATAAAGGGATGTGAAGACTCCATTAAGTAACTCGTGGAATTCTATACCAAGTGGTCTTGCTCTTAGTTCTGGGCTGACCTTTTGTCCCTTGACTAACAAGGAGACAATGTCTTTATTCTTCACCCATTTGTGGATACCAACCATAGAAATGGGTCTTTGCCTTATTTTCATTTCCTGTAAGGCTAGAGAGGAGACTTGCTTTTTTCCATTCTCTCAGAAACCGGAACCTGCTTTTTGAACTCCTGCTGAACACTGGAATCCCATTCTCAGCTTTCACTATTTCTGGAAAACTGGCTCCCTGCCTTTGTCTTTACCCAAGGAAAGCCTGAAGGACTTTTAGCACAGGACTTGGCACACAGTAGGCATTATGTAGTTGCTGAAGAGAGGGGTACCTGGGTGGCTCATTAGGTTAAGCGTCCAACTCTTGGTTTCAGCTCAGGTCATGATCTCGCAGTTGGTGAGGTCGAGCCCCATGTTGGGCTCTGCACTGGCAGGGTGGAGCTTCCTTGGGATTTTGTCTCTACCCCTTTCTGTTTCTCTCTCTCTCTCTCAAAATAAATAAGTAAACATCAAAAAATATTGAAAAGGGATATACAACAATAAGTATGTCAAAATTAATATGCCTTCAGTGCAACTTAGAGTGTAGTAGAGACAGATGAAAATTAAAAAAACAAAACAAAACTAAGCACTACAGATGCTATAATGAAAGGAATAGAATGTAGACTGGCGTAAAGATATTTTTTTTTCTGCTGGAAGTATCAAAGAATACTTCCTGGAAGAAATGAGAAGAATAAGTAGCATTAAATGAAGAGGAAGGATAGATTTTTCCTAAAACATGGGAAGATGGATGCACATTTTCTGAAGACAATGAGTAAAGTTATTTATATGAGGAAAGTATTCATATTGAAACAGGGTGGAGGTAAGAAGAAATTTAGCTATTTTATGGATGAGTTGGAAATTTACTTTTTTAGACATTCTAGTTAAGAACCAATCTAATTACCCCCGTATCAAGTGTAAGGTGTGATCTAAAGCAATAGCAATGGAAAATAAAAGGGGGGGGGGGGATTACTTAATTCTGGTAAATCATGTAGAATCACTTCTTACAATGCCTCAAAAATCCAGTACAGAGATATTTTTTAATGCATAAAATCACAAAAGAAAAACCAGAAATGGGATAACAAAGTTGAGATGCAAAAAATAAATAAATAAATAAATAAATAAATAAATAAATAAAATTGAAAGATATAGAGCAGTAATGAAGACAAGAGGAAGAAGAGTGGAAAAGTGATTGTGTCTGCCAGGTGCAAGAATGGGAAGTCAAAATACTAGTGAATTCATGCTCTAGAATCCAGGTAAGATCCATAAGTTAGAGGCATCAAGTTCCTATGACGGATGACGTGTGGAATAGGAAGACAACATAAAGAGTGGTTGAAAGTCTCTATAAGAAGACTTTAAACCTTTTGATGCCCTCAAACTCTATATAAGAATAAATAAGATCCTGAAATTGTCCCCACCCACCAGAAAGCAGGATAAATCTCTAAAGAGACTTGGAACTCAGAGACACCAAAGTTAAGGGTAGGAGGCCATAGTGAAATCAAGAGAATTCCATGAAGGCCCATATACTGAACAATGGAACCCATATAATACTTTCCTCACTTTCCACAACTTTATGTACCAGGCCTCCCTCACAGGTGAAGGGCTAGAGGGTTCATCTCTTTGGAATCTCAATGGCTCAAGGAAAAACAGTTGACAGTTAGGGAGAGGGAACATCCTTGATTAAAAAAAAACAAAAACTGGGGCGCCTGGGTGGCGCAGTCGGTTAAGCGTCCGACTTCAGCCAGGTCACGATCTCGCGGTCTGTGAGTTCGAGCCCCGCGTCAGGCTCTGGGCTGATGGCTCGGAGCCTGGAGCCTGTTTCCGATTCTGTGTCTCCCTCTCTCTCTCTGCCCCTCCCCCGTTCATGCTCTGTCTCTCTCTGTCCCAAAAAAAAAATCAATAAAAAACGTTGAAAAAAAAAATTTTAAAAAAAAAATAAAAACAAAAACAAAAACAAAAACAAAAACTGGATGCCTGTGTAATTACCCTAAAGGAAAGATCACTGGTCAGTAAGCCTTGGAACTATACGCAAAGCTTCTAACCTATTTTTAGGAGTCTATTCTTAACCATCCAATATCAGCTAAGGATTAGAAAAGCCATGCCACTTACTAGAAATAAAGAGCACGAAGAGAGTAAACAATGCAGAAGAGAAAAAGCAATACAAGAAATAAGAGGCAGCAGTCAAAGAAACCCTATAATCAATAGCCTTAAACATATATATAATCTATATAAGTATATAATATAATCCATAAAATAAGAATATTGAGATTATTTAAAATAGAAGGAAAGATTTCAAACAACACAAACTATTAAAAATTAAAAATACAGTAGCAGAAACAAAACTAAATAAAAAGGTTGCAATATAAAAATGAGGAAATCTCCAGAAAGTGTAACCAAAAGGCAAAATGGAAGATAGGTAAGACAGACAAAATTTTAGAGATTTAATCTTAAAGTTCAGTCAAATAATAGAGTCCCAGAAAAAGACAAAAGAAATTTTGAAAGAAAAAAATCACATAGAAAGAAATAAGAAAACACCGAGGACTGAACTGTCTGGCTTTAAAAATCAAAGTAAATTGACTAGCATTCACCTCAATGAATGAAAAGATTTTCACAGCAAAGCACAGTATTGCAGAATTTCAGGAAAGTAAAATGTAGAGAAAAAACAGGCAATCTGAATGGTCTCAGACTTCTCAACAGCAACTTTAAAGCCAAAAAGAAAACAGAATCATGCCTTCAATGTTCCGTGAAAAATGATTTTCGATCTAGATTTTGAATCCAGACAAATGATTAATCAAAGGAGAAGGTAGAATAAGAGCTTTTCATACGGGCGGGCTCTAAAAAAATTATCTCCCATACACTTCTCAGGAAACTACAGCAAGATTGACTTCATTAAATGAAATAACCAGAAAGCAGGAAACTTGGAATTCTAGCTGCAGGTTTAGAAGAGGAGAGAAGTATGAGAAACTCCCACAGCCACTGTGAAGGGAA
Source organism: Neofelis nebulosa (assembly GCF_028018385.1). NCBI lineage: Eukaryota > Metazoa > Chordata > Mammalia > Carnivora > Felidae > Neofelis > Neofelis nebulosa. Next base: position 71,170,510 of record NC_080784.1, on the reverse strand, counting down.
GGCCCAGGAGAACAGCTCTTCAGCAATTCTAGAGAACAATGTGTCTACGTAAGTTGTTACAGAAGGATTCCAGGGAGGAAGGTTCTAAGAATAAAACAAAACAAAACAAACAAACAAACAAAAAAAAATGGTTACTCATCTGATAGGTTTCATGTGTGGAGGAAGGAGTTACTTTTCTCTCCAGGTGTTTGTAGATGAAACATAGTAATTGGTACAGAGAAAATCTAACAAATGAAAATAAAGCAATTAGATATTTCTGAGAAAACCAAAAGTTACACAGAAAAAAAAGACATAATCACAAAACACTTAGGCGACTCAAATGTGAATAACATTTATTTAGATCCAATAATGAAAATGCTAAATGTTAATTTAATCAAAAACTGAAATAATTACATTACTATGTTCAGAAAAGGATGAGAGTGGAAGATTTTTAATATTTTAGAGAAATAAATTTTTATCTTTCAGAGAAAGAAGGAAAGAGTTATTACCTAACTAAATAGAAAATTGAAAAATAATAGCATATACTCATTTTTTAAGATACACGGAAGTGAATCTGGGAAAAAAAATATGTAGAAGATTCAAGACCATCTGCCTTTTAGAACAGAAATAAAGGATGGGAAAGAAATGTAGATATGTCCCATTATTTTTTGTTTTAGGCCCTGTAGGATTCTTGATATTAATTGATTTGACTGAAAAATTTTTGAGAGGTACAGATGTTATTGTAAAAAAAGAATGAAGGGATCAATGGAATGGAGAACGACCAGCTTTTGGAACAAAGAAGGATAATTTGTTTTAAACCACTATTTCATACCTGGATGACTGAAGATAATTTTAGAAAGAATCATGTAGGAGAGGAAATCTGAAATGAGCCAGGGAATTAGGAGTTTGGTGTGGAAGGAAGAATCCCAGACTGATTGGCAGTTAGACAACATGATTTCTATTTCTCATTGCACTCCCAATTGATGTGTGAGCTTGGTCAAGTAAATTTGCTTTTGTAGCCTCAGTTTTGTATCCAGAAAAGGAGGGCGTTGAACTCAGTGATAGGTACCATCCTTCCAATTTATTTGAGGGGGACTTAATTTTACACATGTTGGAAGTGAGAGTGAAACAAGTATCTGCGTGTGGGAGACCACTAGAAATGCAGAATGGGGGTGAGAAAAGCAGTCAGGGAGATCATTCTTAAGGCTTGGGGAGAATAAGAACATAGAGATAGAAATGGAAAGATGGAGGAGAAAACTTTAAGAAATGGCCACTGTAAGGGAGAAAGAAAAGGAAGCAACAAAAGGAAGCATCATAGATGAATATTTCTAAGAGGAAAAACTAGAATTGTGGAGGTATAAGTTTCAAAAAAAATAGAACAGAAGGATAATTTCAACTATTCATCCATTTGGTTTTAAAACCGTATGAAGAGCTTGGTGGTGTTATGAATTGAATAATGACCTCCGAACTTAAACTGGTAGGACAATTTTAATAGTAGACCAATTTAAATAAAAGCTTTAGAATTCACCAAAGATAAGTTTTGTTTCTCTTTTTCATTAAATCATTTTAGGCATCACATTATAGATGTTGCCATCTTGGGCATCTGTGTGAATAAAGGTAGGCTTCTTATTTATCACCTTTAGAGATGCAGCAGTGATTGAAATCTTGCCTGAGACTATGAATTTTTCATAATAGCCAGGTGGCTATTCAGCCCAGCACTCTAAATCCATAAGCCTCAGCTGTGACCCAAGCAAGGTTAAATGGAAATAATACTTGATAATATTTCACCAAGCCCTATCATGCAGGCACATGCCACATTCTTTATTTTTCATGCATAATTATTCATCCATACAGTAAAAACAAGTCAGTTACACAAAAATATAAATTCATGTTTCATGTACAAGTGGTAACTCCTTTCTGAATTTTATTTTATTCATTTTTACATGCTACTTTGTTTTATACTTTAAACTCTATATTTTATATAACTGAAAATACCATGTGATTATTACCATATAAAATCTGTATATTTTTAATTTTTAATGGCAACATGACACACAATTTTATACGTATATGTATACATATAAATATCTATACAAATACACACACACACACACACACACTTATAAGGACTTCTCAATTTCATCCATAGTATACATCTTTAATTTTTAATTTTGTGTGTTTTTTATATCAAAGTCATTATCATCCTAGTAAAAATACTTGGTCTTTTTTATATTTTTTATTATTTTCTTAGGTAATAATTGTATCCAACATGGCATTATTTGGTGTAAGATGTGAAAAATTTGTATGACTCCATTAAGTATTTTTGTATTGCCCCGTCTCTTAAGATAGTAGGTCAAATTATGCTTTTGCTATTTTAATAAATTGCAATACTATTTCTCTTTTCAACCATTTTGTCATTTATGGTAAGTAATCCATCCAGTTTATTCCTTAGACCAGTAGGTTTAACTTTAAGGCAAGGAAGATGTTTTTTCTGTATATTGGAAATCTTTAAACGTTGGTTTTCCATAAATACTTAATTCAGCACAATAATTGCGTTAATTAGATATAGATTAAGTGGATTTAAATAGAAAAAGGCATGCAATATGAGTCAGTAGAGGGCAGCAAAGATCAGAGAAAAGACATGAATTCAAATGCTGATTTCTAATCCAGGATAAAAGAAGGCTGAAAGTTCTAGAGATAGCAAAGGACCAGAGCTTTCCCCAAAATGTTTCTGTGAATCTTAAAGCCTTGGTTTTGCATCATCTTGGAATAAAAAGACGCACTACCCTGTTATCTTTTGGAAAGTTGACTGATTTGGCTTTCAGTGGACAATGAACTTACTCAGGCATTCTCAAGAAATGAAATTCTATACTTTTATGGGTATTTTCCCCCAAAATATGGTAGTTCCAATTTTTTAAAGAAGTAATTATGCAATAGGTCAATGGAGAATTTCTGTGGGATTTCTGCTTCTTCAGAGATACCAGATGTCTCCCAACAATTTTTGTTTCCCCATCTAGGGCGGTAAAAACAAAACAGATTTATATCTCTTTAAATATGTAGTTATTTTCCGGGTCATTAAGAAACACAAATGTTTATAAAGGCAAAAAATAACTTAAAATTTTAGTGTCTACTGCTACTAATAGAAAATATTTTAAAGTATTTTTATCTTTTTAATATATTAATAGGAAAATCTAATAACCTGCATTTTTTTGATTTTCAATTTGCTGTACATACAAACTCACAAATTCATTAAATGAATATCCAACTCTTTTAACATCAAAATAAGATTCTGAAAAGATAACAAATTTTGCTTGTGAGTGACATGCCTACTCTCATTCTACACATTGAAATTCATGTTCAAATGCAGTGGCAGTCCTGATTCTTTAGTATTGTATCAGTATTTATTCTAGGAGGCTTTAAGATCCCAGAAAACATAAAGTTTCCCAGGTGTTTCTTTGAAAATAAAACACAAAGAGTAACCAAATGCTAAAATGGTCAATTAAATAAGTAAAATAGTGTTTGTTTTATAATGTCACCCTTCTAATATTGACTATGGCTGTGCAATACTGACTCTGCTTAGTGCCTATGGAATCCCCCTGGCCATGTGGTAGCTTGTTTCCTTGGAATTTAGAAATTAAAGGGGAAACAAGGGGGACTTACCATGTAAGTAGATGCGTTTGAGGCTTAGAACTGGCTGGTCCATTTGGAAATTGAGAAACACACAAAAATGTACAATAAAAACCTCTGATATCCTTACAGGTTTTACATTTATCTGCATGAGAAGAAAAAAGTAATATTGGTTTGAGGGTTTCTTAAAAAAGACATAAACTAGAACACAGAGACTGTTTTTCCCCACTCATGTTCCCAAATAACTGATCACTAAGCCCCGCTACTTTTATTTCATAAACATTTCTTGAATCTTTCCTCACTTCAAAGAGTCCTGAATATGTCACCTATGGTAACTATGGTCACCTTGTAGTGACTTCCTAGCAGTCCTCTTGAAAACACTGTATTGTTAACAGAATGCTAACACAGACACCATGATTTTACTCCACTACCTAAATATCTGTAATAAATCTTCATTCATCTGCAGAATGCAGTCCAAATGGCTTAATACAACATATAAGATTTTCATTATCTTTGCATTTAAAGTGTATTCCCATTTATTGACCAAAATGAACTCAATGCCCAGTATTCCTATGCTTAGACAGTGATGATACAAAACCAGAATTATAACAAAATATAACAAAAATTATATCAAATAATTTACAATCAGAAAATTAAAAATAGGTCAGCTTAATAGATTTCTTAGCATCACAGGTAAACTTATTTAAAAAAAAAGAGTAAAAAAAAAAATTAAAAAAAAAAAAGAGTAGACAGTGGTTATGACAAAAACTGATGAGAAAAATATTGTCCAAGTTTTTACCAGAAACAATATAAAGAAGGGAACTGTATTGGAGATTTGTGGAATTAAATACAACAATACAGCCCCAAAATGGTATTTCTGTCTCTTAGCTACATTCCTTTTTTCTCACATTTCCTTTTCAAAACACAATCATCAGCTCTGAAAAAAACTAATTCCTTGAGACTTTTATAAACAATGAACAGTCATGGTTGGACATTTCCTCTGAAGAAAAGGTAGGAATTAAAACAAAGCCACTTTCATCTTCTGTTCGCGCTTGGTAAACAAGTAGTATGAGTCAGAAAAGATCTATCGCTTGTTTATTCATCTCCTCATGTGTCCAAGCACCCACAGAAAGTGTTTACAGAACAAAACAGCTCATTTCTTTTTCCAGAAAATCAAGCTATTGCAACTGGTAAGATTAATTAAAACAGCATGAGTGTGGAGGAGCAAGGAAAGTGTTAGCCAGGAAAGAGACAACGCCAGACAAGCCAATCTGCATTAGATCTTAAAAATGATAAAGTCACTTGTCTTTCAGTGGATTAGGGACTTCTAAATATATTTATTTTCAGCCTTGGTGGATTTTCACTTTGCACGAAAGAATATTCTTAATAACAGAGTGGCCTTTAGTTGGTGCAGCCGCAAAGAACATTTCCTTTCTGTTATTTTATACATTTAAATATTTAACTGAACAAGGTTAGTTCTTTCTGCCAGTTTGATCATTTGGTATCACATGTGTCGATTTGACCCATAACACATGCAAAAGAGTACTAATTTTGAAAAAAAAAAAATAACATAATTCTAAAAGATACTAAAGTGAATCAGTAAATAATATTGAAATGAATCAATGTAAAAAATCCTTGTGCTGGGTATAAAACATGATAAGGAAAATACGTGATGAGGCACCAGACTTCAATGACGTAAATATAGTTAGTATGAAAAAATGAACGTGTGAAAAATCAAATAACACTACAAACACCAATATAAAATGTCATAAAGCAGTAGAACATTAAGTGATAGAAATTCTGTTCCTATTGAAAATTATTACTGAAATCTTGAGACCCATGCCATGCACCAATTTGGTCTTTACTGTATACTTAGTGTATTCGTTCAATACAATGATCCTAGCACTTGATTATGGTTTTTTTCAATTGAAAATGCTTTCATTTTCCTTCCCTTCTATTGAACATGAGATGATGCACTCACTATTCTTAATAAGTAGGTACATAGTTATAAACTCCTTACAGTTTCATAATTTTTATTAAGAATTCTTATCTCCTTATGGTTCCCTAGCTTATTAATTTTAAATTTTTATTCCTAAAACTCACAATTAATGAATTTGAGCCCATGTTAGATGATTTGGAGGAGGGTTTGAAAACGTGGTCTTTGCTACGGATTAGATGCTAACAGGAAGCAGGAGTAATTCTATGATTATTTATCTTTTTTTTTCTGTTTTTGAGATATGATTGTTTATCTTACACATCTTATCTGGAAGCAGGGAGCACTAGACTGAACCTGAGTCTATAAGTGGAGAAGCAGCAGCAGATACTCGTCTTAGCCAGGGCAAGGGAATGGTTTGCTCTTTTGTTTATGTTTTTTTCAATGCTCGGATATTATTACTAGTGATCTTGCTTTTGTCTTGATTTATCCTGGTCACAGAGGGGTTTTGTCTGATGGAGATGTTCTATGAAATTGTTTATGATCAAAGGATAAACACAGGCCTCATTGCAAGGATCAAACCAGCTCAGGGCACCAGGCCAGCCTAACTAATAGTACCAGACCAGTCCCAGAAGTGAGGAGTTGCTCTCTCTTTCTGAGTTTTCCCTTTCGGCTCACTGAGGTTTTTCTGATCAGGGTTCTTTTTTCCCTGGAAAACTTAGTCTGTAGTCGTATTTGGACTAGATTCAATCCCCTGCTGTTTTCTTTTTATGTTTATTATTTATTTTTTGAGAGAGAGAGAGAGACCACTTGCATGTACACCAGCGCAGGGCAGAGAGAGAGGTTCCAAAGCAGGCTCTACGCCGACAGCAGAGAGCCAGATTGAGGTTCAAACTCAGGAACTGAGCCTTGAGATCATGACCTGAAACAAAGTCAGACACATAATTGACTGAATCACCCAGCCGCCCCACCTGCTCTTTTCCTTGCAGGATGAGTTGAACACGCTTATGTGACATTTCCTCCGTAGTTGCATTTGAAACTCAGGTCAGAATACACCTGCCACCTGCAGCATAAGCAATTATCAGATACAAAATAATCATCAATCCTTGACAGAAATCCTGAGGTCAGGGTTCTAGATTATAAAACTCAGGGAATAGGGCCACCTGTGTTTGTTTTAAAAAGTGAGGTAACTTATTTTTTTCTTAGCTTAGTCATGGGTTCATGTGTTTTTCTTGTATAGAGATGCAGAAGAGTTTTTCGTGAAGTATAAATCTTGGTTAATTAAGAGAAAAGTGAGGATGATACAAATTGTTGCTTGCTAATGAATTTAGACTAATTTGGAGAGCTTTCAGAGCAGAAGTTGTATTACTCGGTTCTTGCTACAAAATCAAATTGCACACCATTTTGCCAGTTTTTTCATCTCCGATGTGAACATTGCAGCTCACATAATGTGTCTGAAGGAGTCAGTTACCCCTTTTGAGAGTTGTGTTTTTTTTTAAGCATGTATGTACCTTCTTTCAGAGGTTTATGGGCATTTTTTTTTTCAGGGAAACAATCCATCAGAGGGATGATAGTCTTCAATATCTAGAAGTCTCTAACAATGATTCTGAATACAACAGATAAGAGAGCATGTGGAAGGCCCAATGAAATCACTCAGGGGAGAATGTAGCTAGACAAGAGAAAAGGACCCAAGGACACTACAGCATTTGAAAGTCAGGTAAAGAGAAAAGAAGAGCAAAGTAGGCCAAGAAAAGGTTCCTGGTAAGTTAGCTTTTTAAAACTCTGCAGAATATGAGGTCAAAGAGGCCATGAAAGGGAACATTTTCAAGGAGGAGAGATTGGTTATATGGTCAAATGCTGCTGGAAATCAAATAAAGAAAGAGAAAATGACTCCTGGGTTGCGTAAAAGAGAGGCCAGGGTTAGCTTGACAAGACACATCTCAGTGACTGGGAGGGAGAAAAACTACTTGAGTGAAATAGTGATGGGAATAATAATTAGCTGGAAAGTATAACTCTTAAAAATTCCAGGTAGCATCAACTTATGAATGAGTCTAACCAAAGCTCCACAAAATCTATATTAATGAAATGTTAAGTAAAACGACCCAAATTATAAAAGAGAAATTAAACAAGCTGAAATTTCTACTCTGTTTGTTCTTTGATGAAATGACTCATCATAAATATATCATTTTCCCTAAGATAATGCGTTCATGTAACTGTGTCCTTATAATTTATTCCACAATTTGTCAAGAAGTTTTTCAAGTTGATTGTAATGTCTATATAGAAAAATTTAAACTGCAACAATATCCAGGAAAATCTTAGGCATAACAGAAGAATGAAGATCATATAAGATATTAAACACATTATAAAACAACAGGAAATATTGATACTCCCCACAAATAATTGATATAACAGAGAAGCCATACTGATTTGATTAAATGGTACTGAATAATTGGATAGAATCTGGAGAAAATAAATGAGCTAGCTTCCTTCTTCCAATCTTTACAGTAAATAAATTTCAGAAAAACCAATTTTTTAATAAGTAAAACATTTAGGGGCACTTGGGTGGCTCAGTTGGCTGAACATCTGATTTCGACTCAGGTCATGATACCACGGTTTGTGATTTCAAGCCCCATGTCAGGGTCTATGCTGATAGCTCAGAGCCTGAAGCCTGCTTCAGATCCCTTCTCTCTCTCTATCTCTCTCTCTCCCTCTCAAAATTAAATATAAAATTTAAAAAATTCAAGTACAAAATTTAAACCATAAAATACACAAGAAAAACACTGAAAAATTCTCTTTTATTCTTGATTTTAAAATATCTTTCTAAGCATAGAGCAAAACCTTTCTATGCATAGTGCAGAATCTATTAAAGAAAATATTTATAAGTTTGAGTTCATCAAAATTAAACAGTTCTCCATAGCAAGAAAAAAATATTACAAACTTAGTAACTTAGAGTTTTTAGTAACACATATGCTAATAAGTTAATTCTCTTAAATGTGTGTACTGTCCATACAAATCAGCTGGAAAATTATCAGCAACCCCTTTTTAAAAAATGCATACACATGAATTCACAGAAAAAAAAGAAATAAAACATTGAAGATATCAACTTCAATCATAAAAAAATGAATTAGAGACTGAATAACTGAAACTTTATGTCCATTGATCAACTCCCATCTGCTTGACAACGTGGTGCCTATAGTTAAAAGTACAGGATTGTGCACTTCGAGATTTATTAAGAGGGAAGGTCTGATGCTAAGTGTTAATACCACAGAAGAGAGGGGGATCGATACAACGAAACTTTGGGATATGTTGGTTATGTCTAGGACATTGATTGTGATGATGGACCCCATGTGTTTGCATGTGTCCAAACTCACCAAATTATACACATGAGAGGTTCTTTGTATATCAGTTATACCTAAATAAAATTGTCTTAAAAACTTACATTAGACTATCAAGTTTTCATTTAACGCTCTTGGCAAAAAGCAAAATTCCCTAATACACTGAATTAGGAAGGGCATGGGGCAACAGTCTCTCAGCATTCGTATGAACATGCATTGGTACAACTTCCAGGAAGGCAGTTTCACATGTAAATAAACATATACTTTATTTTATAATCCACTTTTAAGAGTTTGTTCTATAAACATACACCATAAAAATACAAAGACTTTCAGAGTGGCATTTATGGGATAGCAAACCATGAAGTTTTTAAAAGGAATGAGACTTAACTATGTACTTCCATGAAAGACTTCCTTGATAATTTTTTTTTTATGTTTAAAAACAATTTTTTTAATGCTAATTTATTTTTGAACAGAGAGAGACAAAGAGCGAGCAGAGGAGGAGCAGAGAGAGAGGGAGACACAGAATCTGAAACAGGCTCCAGGCTCCGAGCTGTCAGCACAGAGCACGACACGGGGCACGAACCCATGAACCACGAGATCATGACCTGAGCCGAAGTTGGTCACTTAACTGACTGAGCCACCCTGACGCCCCTCCTTGATAAATTATCAAGTGGAAAAGTAAAGGGTGCTTCACTTTGTGCAAAACAACAAAATCAAAATCATTTCAAGAGAGAGAAACCTGAGTATTGGAGATAATAATAGAAAAATTGCTTACTTTGTACTGTTTAACATTGAGTACAACTTGAATTTTGTGCCATTGTCATGTGTTGCTTTCTCAAAAAAATTATAGTAAAAACATTTTCAAGGAGGACAAAAAAATTAATGACAAGTAGCGATTTTGTTTTTAAAGGTTTTTATTTATTTTTGAAGGAGACAGAGAGACAGAGCATGAGCGTGGGAGGAGGAGAGAGAGAGGGAGACACAGAATCAGAAGCAAGCTCCAGGCTCTAAGCTGTCAGCACAGAGCCTGACGCCACAAACTGTGAGATCATGACCTGAACCGAAGCCAGATGTTCAACCGACTGAGCTACCCAGGCCCCCCAAGAAGTAGCGATTTGATGGCAACAAGTGTTGAGAAGGATATAGAGAAACTAGATTTACATGGGTCAACTTTTTATTTTTGCTGTGATCTTGGTTGCTTTTTAAAAACACATAGTTTTGGGGGCGCCTGGGTGGCTCAGTCTGTTGAGCGTCCGACTTGGGCTCAGGTCATGATCTCATGGTCTGTGAGCTCGAGCCCCACGTCCGGCTCTGTGCTGACAGCTCGGAGCCTGGAGCCTGCTTCGGATTCTGTGTCTCCCTCTCTCTCTGCTCCTCTCCCGCTCATGCTCTGTCTCTCTGTGTCAAAAATAAACATTAAAATAATAATAATTTAAAAAACACCTAGTTTTTAAAGGACCTATTGTATTTCCATCAGAATGAACCAATTGGATGGAAAGAAAGGGTGCTTTGCACAGCGGCAGGAGACAAGCCCCTGAGAAGGCCCAAAGGATTCAATTCAATTGAACAGAGGAGTCTGCCTGTGGTCAGAGCAGGGGTAATTCCGTTTTAACAAGTAGAATGAAGAAAGTTAGATTTGTGTTTCAAAGGGGACAAAACTCTGGTGGAGATGTTGGCCTGGTTGGAAAAAGGATACATCTCCCATTTTAACAGGTGGAATGAAGAATTAGGTATACAAAAACAGGTAAGCTTTTATATATATATTTTAAAATTTTAATGTTTATTTATATTTGAGAAAGAGAGAAAGAGAGAGAGAGAGACAATTTGTGAACGGGGAAGCAGCAGAGAGAGAGGGAGACACAGAATCCGAAGCAGGCTCCAGGCTCTGAGCCGTCAGCACAGAGCCCTACACAGGGCTTGAACTCATGAACCAAACCACAAGGTCATGACCTGAGCTAATGTCAGAAGCTTAACCGACTGAGCCACCCAGGTGCCCCTAAGATTTTATATTTTTAGGTGAGTAGAAGAAGTTCCGATAGTCTGCATCTAATCAGTCCATGAGTTAGAAACTAAATCTTCTGACTGTGAGTCTTGCTGGAGGTGGTGGGAGAATTTTGGGGTAAGATCGTCTCCGGTTATGGGAAACTGAGTAGAACTATCACAGGCGTTGAGAGTGTCTCAGGATTGTGGTGAACTCAAAATGAAATGACAGTTATTCCAAGGGATAAGAGGATAATAATGGAGATTAATCTGTTTACAAGGGAGTATGATGATTCATTCACCTTGCAATCTAAACTAGGCTAAAGGTAAGTGAAGATGGGGAGTGAGGAGGCCCAAAGGATGTAGTTGTAGGATACGTGGATTGAAAACCTGAATTAATGCAAACAGCTGTCCTGGGTATTGGTAGAGAATGGAACCAGAAGGCTAAAAAGTCAGGCTAGAGCTAGATGTTTGACATAGAGATCTTAGTGACAATAGACAACAGAGTAGAAGCACAAGAGTGGGTGGTCAGGGGGAAGACTGGAAACAAAGGATTTTCCTGTTCCTCATTTTCTAGGAGATTTTAAAAGTAGTAGGTATTGAATGTTATCAAATACATTTTTAGCCTCTGTCAAAATGGTCTCTTTTTTTCTTATTGAATATATATATAGAGAGAGATCTATGTATATACCTATATAGAGATATATCTGTCTTATGTTTCTAATTGTTAACCATCTTCTTGTGAAATACAATTACTTGAAAATAGGGTTTACTTTTTTACACAATGTTCTAGGATTTTATTTTGAATTTTCACATTTGCAATCATAAAAATAATTATCCTTTCAGAACCATATTACCTTCAAAGGCTGAATTGGATAATCTTCTATCCTTTTCTATGCTCTCAACCACATGATTTGGCATAGAAATGTTAAATCTGTTCCTTGTAAATTTGTAATAAATCATCTGTTTTTATTTAGAGTTTTATGTGGAAATAATTTTTCAACATGTATTTTTTCATTTTATTTCCTATTTCTTGGCGTATTTTAGAAGTTTATATTGCCCACCAGATCATTTATTCCATAGAAATTTTCAGATGTATTAGCATTGGGGAGTATACAGTATTATCTTATAATTTTAATATCCTACTTACATGTTTTGTATTTCCTTCTGTCTCATAAAAATCTGTATTTCATGATTATAGTTTCCAGAAATTTAACATTCCATTTTTCCCAAAGAATTAACTCATGTTTCCTTTGCAGTTCCACTATATTTTCTTGTTTTTTAAATTCATTTATTTTAATTCCTTCTTTCCTTTTTTTCTTTTCTTCCTCCTTCTGTTTTTTTTAAATGTGACTTTATAATTTTTTAAATGTGACTTTATAATTTTTTCTATATAATTATATATAGGACTATATAATTCTATGTTAAAGTCTTAGTTCATTTTTGTGTTATTGTTTAATCATGGAATCACGTAGGGCTTGGAACCAATTATATCAGTTTGCCTTTGAAGCAACTCTATCAATTTTAGAACATAGGGTTCTCATCTTTGTTATTTTTCCAATGGTTTATAATCATCCACAATGATAATTTTAAATGTTTTTTTTTTATCTCAAATATCAGATTGATAAGAATTTGATATTTTGGGTAGCTGCTTTTGCTTTACAAATTACACTTTTTGAATTTTGTCTTACATAGTATCAGAGTTTTTTTTAATATGTGTATTAAAAGAACTGACCTAGAAATCGTATGTGAAGAAGAGCCTGAGAGTCACTGTAATTCTTTTGATGTTCTTGGCACTGAAACATGTCACTAACATTATCCTACTTCGTGGATAGTCTCTAACTAGCAGTTTATAGTTTGTCACTAGCCCCTTTTTTGTTTTTTTGTTTTGACTTCTGCTTTATCATGGCAGACGATTGTGGGTTTTATTGTTTGTTTCTGGTTTTTTGGGGGTTTTTTTGCATGTCAACTTTTTTTTTTTTTAACAAAACTTAATCACAGGGGGAAAAAAACCACTCTGAGAACTGGTAACTTAATACCTTGGGCAGAAAGAACAAAGGATAGATAAAATACTATTATCAGTAAAGGCAGGCATTATCTTACTAAAGGGATTTAAAAAATATGTGGCATGGCAATAATTGTTGTGCATAATTGCTGATGTTCTGAGAACAAAACAATACTCTAATATCTATATAATGCTTTGAATTGTATAATTGATACTTGACAATTTTATGGTTGAAATTCCTGGACCAATCATGACATGATTTGTTTTTAAATGTCTGTAATTATAGAGTCAAGCCATGAGAAAATAGATCACTATATCCATAAGTAATAAATCCATAAGACAACACAAAGATATTACACATCTTCATGCTATCTTCCTGAGAGGCTGCAATACAAACCACAAACCTTAAATTTCCCTGAGGTTCTCTGTTTAGATGGTGGCCCTGGTTAAATGCATCCTTCGGAACTAATTTAAAAAGATGAATTCTAAAAGTCAGAAGTAACTATGAAAGAATAGCAGATTTATTTATGATATGTGAATTTCTTGTTAGGAGACATTTTATTTTATTTACTTTTTAAAAAAATTTTTTTAATGTTTATTTATTTTTGACAGACAGAGAGAGAGGGAGGCACAGAATCCAAAGCAGGCTCCAGGCTCTGAGCTGTCAGCACAGAGCCTGTCGCGGGGCTCGAACTCACGAATTGTGAGATCATGACCTGAGCCGAAGTCGGAGGCTTCACCAACTGAACCACTCAGGCGCCCCTTTAGGAGACATTTTAATGTATTACTGATAAATAGCAAAATTGGAGTGTCCCAGAATGTTAACAGACTTAGTGAAAATTAGACTCCTACATATATCTTAATGGATAAACTTGGATAGAGTATCAAATCTTCATATAATTTTTTCCCCAGGAAAGGACATGTTTTATTCATTTCTTGTCTTTAGAGTTGTTTTTTTTTTAATTTTTTGAGATGTTTTTATTTTTAAATAAAGTACTGTCCTGTTATGTTTGGTTATTAATTCAAACATTTCCTTCTTATAAAAAAATCCATTTCTCATTTATTTATTCAGAGCCCTGCACTACCATGAATGCATTCAAACATTCAAACATTGCTTAAGCATATAGACATTCAATTTTCCTGAGTGCCAGTCCATGTACTAGTTTAATGAAGTTGCAAAAAAGACTTACTCCAGTTTTCTTTATACGTTTTTACTATTTCTCATTCTCCTTTATCACCACTGTTTTTTTTTCCCTGAAACATTGGTATATCCCAGAATTCCAGCCTAGTGTCCTTCTCTTTCCATCCGTATCTATTACCTAGGCAAGTCCATAATGCTAGCTCAATTACTTCCCACTTGTCTAGACTCCACACAGTATCTGAACACCTTTCAAAAAACATAGGTCATATTATTCAACAGTCCAATGATTTTTTGAGCAACATTTTGTAGGCACAATGCTAGAGTAGAGAAAAAACCAAATGAAATATTGTTCTCGACATTGAGGAATTAGAAGTCTATTGGATTATGTAAGTTCCCACTTTTTAGAAATTCTCAGTGACTCTCCATTACTATAAAATAGGTCCAGACTTTCAAGACCTCCACAGATTATAGTCCACTCTGTAATGAATGTTTTGTGTCTCCTCTCCCTCCTTCTCTCTCTCTCTCTCTCTCTCTCTCTCTCTCTCTCTCTCTCTCTGATAGCAACATCTTGAACTCTTGGAAATAAACCTCTGGTCACTCAGTGAATGCACTTTTTTAGAAAAATTGCATGTGACTCAAAATTAGCCAATCAACACACTGAATTCCCTAGACCACAGTGATTAACTTAAGGGTGGAAATATGGACCAGGCTTAGCCAATAAGCATCTTGTCACAAACATTGATAGAAAATTAATGATGACCAAGATGACCCAATAAGACATAAAAGAGACACAAACCTTTTCCACTGGACTTGAACCTGGGAAAACATCAGTTGAAGTTTCTTTTGTCAGATCATGAGTGCAAGAAGATAGTCTATCTGTAATATTAGGGTTTGACCAGGGAATGGAACAACTATAAGCAATCTAGAATAAGGTATTTATTGCTAAGATAAGACATTACATGACTGAGAGGGGGTGCTGAAGAAACCCATGGGAAGGACACTGCCTCTAAGTCTGATGATAGGCCTGAAATGGACATCCAAGAAGTAAAACTTGGCATGAAATGTGGGGGAGAGAATGAGAGAAAATTGGGAGCCATGAACTCTTGTTGGAAACCACAAAAATAAGTGGAACACAAGGGCACACTGGAACCTGAGCCTATCTCTCACCTCCTCCAATGTGGCAGGTGGTAAAAGAGTTACAGGCCACATGGCTGTCCCATATCAACAAGCTAAAACAAAAACTCCACATGTGCAGTCAACAACATCACTTGGCATCTTACACGGACTTTCAAAGTTTAATGCCTACAGCTTCACTTCCACTTTCCAAATCTTGCTGCATTTCACTTGTGACAAACCCTAATCCAGAATCACAGAGAAAAAAGAACTGTGGTTCCAGTTTAGCAAAAAATGGCACAAAACTAGCATGCTATCTAAAAAAGGAATCAACACAGAAAATGTGAATCTAAAACATGAACAAAAGAAAACTTGGTCCTCTTGACATGCCCCAAGATCAAGCAAGCCCTGGACTGTTCAGTTATGAGTTAATACACTTTCTTTGTGATAGAGTACTTTGGATTATATTTTCTCTCACTCCCCATCAAAAGATACAAAAGCTGGAAGTAAGAATGGAGCCTTGCAAGTGAAGGACACCGAATTCATAACGGACAGAATCAAGGAGAGGGGAGAACTCTCACACCTCTGTTGGGGGGAGATGCTAGTATTTGTAATTTGGTTACAGAGGCTAGAAATAGAAATAAAACACCATTTTAGCTTGGTGTTCAAACTTATCCTTTCTGAAGCAACAGCATTCCTGGTCTTGATATGAAAAATGTAGGATTTCAGAACGTGGTTCTTGTTCCTACAGTTCTTCATAAGTCCTATAAAAAAAAAAAAAAAGACAAGCTTATGTTGAAATTGGTTCACTTGAGTGCAGACAGGAAAAACAAAAATGACTTTACTATGAAATACCTTTCTTGCCTGAGACCTATTCAAGGTCACTGAGAAACTTAAAGCTTAAAAAGCTGAATTCCCTCTTCCAAACTAAAGTTACTGCCAGCAAAAGCAGGGAAGTAGGAACAATAGGAGGAAATAATATTAAAACCTGTGAAAAGCCATTTTCATCAGGCTCCTCCAAACAAACTCTTAATTTAAACTTAGGAAAGAGGATGCTTACCCCACCTCAAAGATGCCACATAACATGTACTTGGGAACAAGAGTCAGATCAGTTCCATCTCCCAACCCAGTCAATGTGGTAAATTGTCCTAAGGCAGAAGCAAGGTTTAGATAATTAGATGAAGGGGATGGACAGAGTAATGTGGCTAGAAACTAGTAAGAGAAAAAATATGGGGCCCGGTTCTTATACAACAACTGGCTTGAAGACATTTCTGGCATTTGGTTGTAGCCCATGAAATTGTCTGGAACACATAGATTGAAAGCCCACTAACATTTCTATTTTATTTTATTTTATTTTATTTTATTTTATTTTATTTTATTATTTTATTTTACTTTATTTTATTTTATTTTATTTTAAAATCTTTATTTTTGAGAGGGAGAGAGAGAGAGAGAGAGCAGGGAAGGAACAGAGAGAGAGAGGGAATTACAGAATCTGAAGCAGGCTCCAGGCTCCAAGCTGTCAGCACAGAGCCCAATGCAGGGCTTGAACTCACGAACCACAAAATCATGACCTAAGCCAAAGTTAGACACTTAACCGACTGAGCCACCCAGGCACCCCGAAAGCCCACTAACATATTAAGAGAGTTGTCCCATCATCACTGGAAAGCTATAGGCTACAATTAAAATCCTAAGACATATCCCAAATTCCTTATCCCATCAAAATGGAAGGGGATGGGACATACCCCACAGGTACATCTCCCATTTGACTACTGAAGACAAAAAATAAGGAAAACCAAAAACCAAAAAAAATAAACAAAAAAATAAAGAAAACCATCCAGAAAAGAAGCATCAGGCCAACTGTTTTAAAACAACTCCTTCTAGCACCAGAGAAAGAGCAAAGAACATTTGCAATTTTTTTGAGCCAGATATTAAATATCGTATGGACTCTTGGCCATTGTGTTTTCTTTCCCATTTGCCTCATCCAACGAAAGTTTTATTGCAAATATTTATTTTCTCTGTCATTGTGTTTTGCAAATGATAAGTTATTGTATAGAGGCAAATTTTCTGTTAGTTTGCTGAACCATGAGGAACTACATCCAGACCTAATGAACAAGAATTGAAATTAACCAGAGGCATAGACCTGGAGCTGAATACCATAACTGGGAACAAGGAATTTAAGCATAAGATTGTGTTTGTATGTGAAATGGCCAAAGGCGCAGTCTCTAGGGGATCTTTGTTGTTTTTCAACTGCCATGACCCATGACCTCTGTTATTGACTCAGGTCTCTAACCTTATCTCCAGGACTGGGGTGTCACCACACACTTGGCCAATGGTACACTGCAGTGTTGAATCAGAAGTGGGAATCTGACCTAATGGATCCAATCAGAATGAATTACAGGTCAAGCTTGGGAGTGATCAAAAAGAGGTTTGCTCTCTTTCCTTCCAGATTTGAATTGGGAAGGAACGTAAGCCAGAAAGCCCACACCATTATAAGAAGAATGTCTAGCAAAATCTCAACCCAACAGACAAGAAGCAGAGCTGAGCAATGCAGAGAAAGAAACCAAATCTTGCTAATTGAGAAAGGCCCTGAATTGAGAAGAGACTGAATGCTTACACATGTCTAACTCTAGATTTGTCAGTAACGTAAACTAATTGTCTTTCCAGTTAAAGGTACTTGAGATTGAATTTGCTTTCACTTATAACAGAAAAATAAATCCCAACTAACTTTTTCAATTCACCCATCCCTCCCCAATCCACAATTCTATGCCAAAGTCACCCAAAACATAACCACATCTCACATTTTGAAGACTTGGCTCTTAGAAGGCTTTTATCTGGAATGTCCATTTTCTTCTCTTGCTTTCTTAATAGGTACACACTAAGGCTCACGTACACGTTGCCTCCTTTGCAAACGCCTTTCAAAACTTCTGAATCAGTTAATGTGCTTCCAAAGCCATTACCATTTCTAAGTTGGTAACTAAAATGGTGTATCTGTTGTGTGCATCATTCAGAGATAATAAAAAGATTTTGTTAATTAATGGGTGGGTTTCTGGGTTTTTTTGTTTTTTGTTTTTTTGTTTTTGTTTTTGTAATACCCTATTAGTTGCTTTGGCTTTCTACAGAAAATTACCACAGGTACCCCTTCTCCTGTTTTCAAAAGTTCACACTACGCTACTTCACTTTTACAAAAGATCTACACTTAGTACCTGTTTTGGCTAACTCAAAGAAATCCGAAGAGGATTTGGGCTTTCAAGAAAAAAGATGAAAAGCAAAAATAGCATTCAGCATTTGTTTTGCTGCCAGCTTTTATAGAGGCCGCACATACCCCAAGCAGCAAGTGTGGCCCTGCCACCCTTATTCCCTGGGAACTATGCTCCACATCTCAGCACCAAGTTCCATAGCTTTGAACCCTATCTATGAGCATCTGTGCTTTATCTTGATTTATTCTGTACATCCATCAGCAAGATGTGTCCTGTGGTATCAGAAAAGCCTCTGAGAGTTTATTTTTTAAGTCTGATAATCATCAAAAGTTTTTCCAAATAAATTGGTGATAATTTCTCCTTCACCTTATGCCATTTTGGCTTAAGAAAGGTTTCTTAAGAACATTCTACTTTCAGATATCACAGGGAAAACCTGTACATAGGATTTAAAATAATTTGTAACAAGATACTGGCAGTTGCAGCTAATTGTCATTTCCAAAAAGTGTATTCCTTTCATAAAATCATTTTTTAAAGAAGTATATGACTTCTTTGAGTAGGAAAGTTATACTCCTTAAATAATGTTACACTTGTTTGTAATATTTTTGCATCAAGTAGAGACTCAATGAATGTTGACTTCTAATTACATTTAAATGTTGTGTGCTTTTCTGTGTCGAGCCCCTCCAGGATGTTTTTCTTTTCTTATTATTTACTCCCATTTAAATAAGCACTTACGTTGACTGAAAAATAATAATTTCCCAAAGGCCCATAAACTGAAACATTTTAAGGCTGATGACACACTATTGTTAAGATTATGTTTTAAATGCCTTATGTTATGTGGCTATCCTATCTGATGCTTAAGGGGAAAGGTGGCCTAAATAGGGACTGTGATTATCAAAACTATTTTAGGTATTATCTTGGTGCCCAAAACAGACAGTATTAATTTTAGGTGGGGATGTTACAAAAAATATCATATCCTCTGTTTCCTTTAGTTCAGTAAGTTCTAGCATGGGGTTTTATAAGCTATTTTTCATATGTTTATGACACAATGCTAACTGTTTTTATTAGGAAATGGCCTGCTGGCTGAGGGCCCATTCATTGTACTGCAGCATTTTCCCTCAGCTGTATCAGAACAACAAATTAAGAAGTTTACACTTCCTCATTAATTCTGGAAAACCCATACCATGAATAACATATCATGAACCCGTGAACCTTTTTATATCTTGACAATTGCTGGAAGTGTTTTGTTTGTAACAGAACTCAAGAATATCCAATTTAAATAGCAAACAGTGGATATTGTGGAAACCGAGTCTATAAGTCTCAGTTTTCTTACAGGACAATTATTGTGATTCAAACCCTGTGAGTTAGGTCCTAATAACTTGTAAGCCTGTTTCCTTTCTCAGTGGTTTCTCATTTGTTGAATATATCACCATAATTTTTTATTGTGAAAGATAACATAAGAGATCATTTTTAAAGTTTAATGTTCCCTATAATTTATGGGGACAATTCAAATCACTCATGTCCTAAAGGTAAAACTGGACACAGATCATCTTAGTCTGACCTCCTGCCTCTGTAACTTAGTTCAACTAATTTAATTTTTCTAAACCTTAAATCCATTTGCAAAAAGATAAGATATTTACTTTGTTTACAAGTCTGTATTAGATAAAATAAATAGAAAGTACATTGTGGGGAGGGAATAAAAGAGAGAGAAGGAACCAAACCAGAAGAGATACTTAAGGATATAGAACAAAGAAAGTTGCTGGAGGGAAAGTAGGTGGCAGATGGGCTAAATGGGTGATAGGCATCAAGAAGGGCACTTATTGGGATGAGCACTGGGTATTGTATGTAAGTGATGAGTCACTAAATCTATACTTGAAACCAATTTTACCATATACGTTAACTATCTAGAATTTAAATAAAAGTTTGAAAAAAAAAAAGAAAAGTACATTGTAAAAAAAAAAATGCCTGATGAGACTCAACAAACAGTAGGGTAGGCATTCATTCATAATAGACCCTCAGCTAACAATATCAACAACAGCAGTATTTATTCAACTAACAGTATCAACCATGAGTATTTACTTAGGGTCGGACACCTTTAGAAATGTTATCTATTTTAGCTATCAGGTAAAGTCTAATAGATAACTATTGCCTGTTGTCATTACTGCTGGTTTGTTACTTTGCTAATCATTGCCCTAAGTTTAGAAATAATGTACTTCACTAAATTAAATTCTTAGTTTAGGAGAAAATGTCACTGATATTCTGGAAAGGAAAAAAAAAGAAGGGGACCACACACGTTCTCTCCTTTCCCTTCAAAAACAAACTCTCCAGCTCATAAGCAGTTGTCTTAGTATAGGATTCCCCCACTACCCAGAAGAAAAGCATTCCTATGAGGCCTTTCATAAACCAAAATAGCATAAGCCTAAGAAACAATTACCCTTAATTTATATGGAACAATTTTTGAGCCCTCCAGACCCCCAAAAATAACCTGTTAGGTTTTCTGATACCCTAGGACACATCTTGATAATGGATGCGCAAAATAAATACAGATAAAGCACAGATGGTCACACACACAATTCAAAACTATGGAGCTTGATGCTGAGTGTAGTAGTTCCCAGGGAAGGAGCTTGGTGGAGCCACATTTGGTGCCTCTATAAAGGCCAGCAGCCAAACAAAGTCTGAATGCTATTTTCATTTTTTACCTTTCTTTGGTGAAAGTGAAAATCCTCTTCAGGTTTCTTTTGGCTTAGTGAAAACAGGTACTGATAGTAGGTCTTTTTACAAGCGAAGTGGTATAATGCAAACTCTCAAAATACGGGGGATATATGTATCCTCATCCGGCTCTGTATCCTGCTCTTACCCTACAAGCTTCACACCATCTCTTGATCTTCACTATTCCTCTCCTTTATTTCTTTCAAATCTCATGTAGCTGCTCCTGCCTAATATGTCTCCCAGATGAAAATCCATATTAGTTTTTGTAGACATATATTTATTTGTTTTGGCAGAAAAAGCTTCAGACTGACCGTTAACCAAAGATTACACCGAGACTCATTGGTTCTCTCAGGGCATGCCTCTGTGGGCTCTGGGGGAGGTCTGCCCGTCAGTTTGCCATTTTAATCCATCAGCCCCATCTATTTGCTGCTGACCTACAAGGGCTATAACCATGTCAGAGGTGCCACAAGAAATATTTATCCTTGGACACGAAAGAAAGAAAGAAAGAAAGAAAGAAAGAAAGAAAGAAAGAAAAGAAAAGAAAAGAAAAGAAAAGAAAAGAAAAGAAAAGAAAAAAAAGAAAAGAAAGAAAAGAAAAGAAAAGAAAAGAAAAGAAAAGAAAAGAAAAGAAAAGAAAAGAAAAGAAAAAGAAAGAAAAACAGAGAACCCTTTTCTTTGGAAATTGATGAGCCCCATTCTTGGTTCATCAGTTTTGAACTTGACATAGGAGAAAAACAGAACAGTGGCTCAGTTTATCGGCTTCAGCCCTTCCACTCTACGATCCAGAGGGCAAGTTCATTCACCTCACCACAAGAGCTTGTACACAGATCCCTCCATCCTTGTTGAGGATTCAGAAAGTTATCAGAGAATCCTTGGTACTTCAGGCATCAATCTTCATGTGTTTCACAATGTGATTTTAAATATATGCCAATGACCTTGTCTCAAGGGAAATTATAAAACACGTGTGTCCATGCATGTAAGGATACATAACACCAAATTAAGTAAGTGACCAATCTAATTTATAAATTATGGAGGGTAGATTTTGTCTGATAGGTTTCTACTGCTGTTAAGAACAGATTGGTAAATTTGGCCCATGCCCTAGAACTTAGGCCCTTAGTTATTTAACTTCTTTGTGCCTCATGATATAGGATAGTTATACTCAGGTGTTTGTTTTGAGAATTGACTTTATTGGTATGACCTTAGAACATTTTTGTAAAACCTTTAATGCTTGTTAGACAATATTACTTTAAAAATATCTAGGAAATTGCTATTGCTTTTTAAAAATAATATTTTTAAATTTTAGTGGACAACAGCATTTGAATTCAGAAAATGTAAACCAAATATTTGGGTAAATGCAGAAATCTCTTTTGGATTTGCATTTGAATATGTTAAAATATGATAATGTATTCAGTCTCCCGATAATTCATTCAAATAAACATTTATTAAGCCACACCCATGCTGAACTTCTTTCTATTTTTTGTGTATGCAAAGCATGTTTCCAGTTCAGATTTTCTGTAGCTGGTTTCTTTTCATAATTCAGGTATGAACTCAGATTTCCCCTCCTCAGAATGGCCTTGCTTGATTACCCAGTCTATTTTTGCTCCCCCCAAATTCTCTATAACATTGCCCTGTTTTATTGTGCTTGCAACCTCAATTACAATCAAAATGTATCTGAATTATATGCTACTTATTTCAATACGTCTCCCTCCACTCTTGCTGTTTTTGTTTACTGCTGTATCACCAGAGCCCAGAATAATTCCAGACCAGTAATAGTAACAACGGTACCTTACATTTATGTATTTTGTGCACAACTTGCTTTATGTACTTCACGTTCATTGGCAATTTAACCCTCATAACAATCTTGCAAGATAAATGCTATATGACACTCATTTTACAAATGCAGGTGAGAAGGCAAAGATTGGTAAAACAAGTGCCCATAATCACACAAGCAATGAGTTCTCAACCACTACTCTAATCTACCTCTGAGTAGGCATTTAACACCTAGTTGTTAAATAAATGACCAGATGTATCACGTTTGGGGCAAGGAGCTGAACAGACAAAGGTCTGGTCATGGTTCACATGAGTCTACATGAGAAAAATAGATATGGTAAGTTAATAAACAAGATAGCATTTTAAACTTCTACAGTGATAGATGTTAGTTATATCTCACTAAAAAAGAACAATAAGCACGATAGATTGATTCAATCAATCACAATAGATGCTTTGAAAGAAGATTTTACAGGGCACATGGAGAGTATAAATGAGGGCATGGCATTTTGTTTGGTGGTAAGTTCCAGTTTTCTTAAGGAAGATGATGGCTAATGACTATTTTGAGGGAGAACAGTGAATATGAGAGCCTTAAATTGTGCCGCATTGGACGAAACATCATAGAGTAGAAAACGCCTGAAACCTGTAAGCTATCTTGACAACCCCCCAAAAACACTGCTGAGATCCATTCATATCGCAGCACCTCAGTGGCTCTAGCTGAATATGGTTCAGCTGCAAGCCAAGCTGTTGCCATGGATATGTGAACAAATGACAGTGTGGAGATGGTCTGTAACCATTGCGAAGCTCTTAGAGAACGAATGCCAGTGAGCACCATTACAAGCCATGCAATCTTTGTAAAAACTAAGCATAGGAAATCGCATCATTCATTTCAAGAAAAGTAACAAATTTAGAATTTATAACCATTGGTCATAGCTGTCACCAGATAGTAGAATTTAAAATATTCACTCACTGTGATTAAAGCCTGCCTAGTCACCATAACCTGTGGTTTAAACATTGTTCTTTTAAAATTTAGAGGTTTGGTTTTGATAATCTCCAATAACATTAATAAACTGTCAAATTTTACAAGGTACTTTATAATGAAAAATGTGTTTATTCCTTTTGAGAACACTAAGATCTTAACATATACCAACATTTAAAGGAGAAATACAAAGAAATAGTAGCCTGGTAATTGTCAATTTTTATCCTCTATAACAATTCATCTTTGGTGAAGTGGACTTAACTGGCATTATAATGATATATTTCTGTATCTAAGGCAATTTTGTAGAAAATTTAAATTTTACTTTCAAATTTCATTTTTACTTTTTAATTTTTAAATGAATTCTTAAATTCACTTTCATGTATTTTAAGAATATTGTTTTTAATCATTACAGAGGGCTTAATGTGGTTATTTACAGGGGACTCTCTTTACAGATTTATGATATTTCTCAATTTCTTCAAAAAGCTAAAAAACTGGAAAGCTTTCGTGCATACTGTGAACCAAATATATTCTGCTATATTATATCAGAATATGTTTAATTAGTTAGAATATGTTGAAGATGAGAAATCTTTTCAGGTATTAGAGTTTATTAGATATAAAGGTAGAATTTAAATGTCCAAACATATATACATACATGAAATATGAATGTAGTGTGATTTTCTTGTGTAATCCTTGAGAAATAATCTTGAATTAAATTGAATTGAATCTTGAATTGAAGTGGTCTTTAATAGATGATTTTTAAGATACTTCAGGAGAAATATTTTTCCCTATGTCATTTGCTTTCTTGTCATTAGTAATTACTGTTGTAGCTTCATAATTTGTCTCTTTTGTCTAATATAGTACCGGAAATTTTTCATCCTAAAACCAAGCAATCAGAAACAATTTTTAAAAGTTGAAGGATTTTTTTTTTTTTTTTTGACAAATCAAAGTGGCACAGCAGGCTAGATTGTCATGCTGAGCTTGGCAATGTTCAAGTAAGATTTTTTGCTTTTAGTAGGCAGTAGGAAAATGTGTGTTTTTTTTTCCCCTGCTGGAAATTTTCTGGGTTAATATTAGCATGAAAGAATATATAACCTTTAAAGTTTTTTTTTTTTTGAATATTTATTTTTGAGAGAGAATGAGAGAGACAGAGTGCGAGTAAGGGAAGGGCAGACAGAGAAGGAGACAAAGAATCCAAAGCAGGCTCCAGGCTCTAAGATGTCAGCATAGAGCCCTATGCGGGACTCAAACCCATAAGCTGTGAGATCATGACCTGAGCTGAAGTCGGACCCTTAACAGACTGAGCCATCCAGGCACCTGTAGAATATATAACCTTTAGAATTTAGTTCGAATTAATCCAAAAGTTTATATTATATTAGAGTAAAAGTTTTCTGGGAAAAAAATGAAACAATTATTAAGAATACATATAGTATCCTGAAAAATATGCTGATGAATTTCATTTTAATGTTCTCAATAGCTCATTTTCTGCTATTTAAGACTATTTGAAGCAGCAGGAGTATAAGAATAAAGAACACATGAAATATAAGCAGAGAGAAGAAATTAAAGGCCCTATGGCATCTACTCTGAAAACAGGGAAACCAAATTGTAAGGATATTTAATCCTAAAGTTAAGAAAAAGATACGAAAAGAAACATAATGTTCTCAGTGAATAGTGATCAACAAGAAAAAAAATGGTTTGATTTGGCTTTTGTAAGAAATTAAATTTTCCATTCAAATTCCTCATTCAAATTTGCTCACTCACATATTTTCATTGTATTGTTTAGTTGAAGCTACATTTTAAAACATATTTTAATTGAAGCTATATTTTTTCTGTCAAATATGTTTTACTTAACTTGCCTTTTCATAAAAACAAACAGGATTCTTCTGCTTTTGTTATTTTTTCTTCTGCAAATTGGGCTTATTTAGTTTTTCATTTAATACGTGGAGAAGGTTTTAAAATTTCACACACAATCACTGCCTACTTGACTCACTTTAACCACTCTAAGCTCTTACTATTGTACTTTAGTAACCCTAGTGGTTGCCATAGATGACATTTTTGATAGTTATATAAGTTGTGAAAATTTGTTGGCCACAACACTTGAGGGAATTATTAAGGAGATACTCTTTGAGTCATAATCCAACCTACTGGCCTTAATTTGTTTTTTGTTTTTTTTTTCTTTTTTTTTTTTTTTAAGTAGGCTCCATGGCTGGCTTGGAGCCCGACACAGGGCGTGGACTCAGGACCTTGATTGAGATCAAGACCTGAGCTGAGATCAAGAGTCTCAGGTTTAAAAAAAAAAGAGTCTCAGGCTTAACCTACAGCCTCCCACCCCACCCAGCCAGGGGTCCCCTGGTCTGAACATTTTTAACACTGTGTTTCATTCATTTAACAAATATTCATTTTATGCAACTCTGCTGTGTATAGTTCCAGGTACTTTGCTTCCAGAACACTGAGTAATAAACAGTAACTGTGTATTCCTATATCTTCAGCACCTGGAATAACTTCATTTTTCCTATTTGTTACTGTATCCTCAGTAATGAGGAAAACTTAAAAAGTGTAATTAATAAATACTTTATGATCTACTTCATAATACTACTACAGATAGTCCTAAATCGTGAATTATTTGTTTTGACAGGTTAAATTTTTTTAAGTTAAAACATACAAAATTTATAATAAGACAGTAATATCATATATGTATTGTTTTCAGTTGTTTATGTGATTAATTTCCCTACCACTAGACAAACTTTTTTTTAATTCCTAGGAATTACCTTTGCAAAGCATAAAATAAACAACCTAATATATATTCATTTAATTATCAAATTTAATTTAATTCCAAAATATTAACATTAAACGCATTAAACTCTCAAGCCTTAAAGTAATCTCAGTGTTCAAGCCTTTATTTTCATTTGAATTTCTTAAAAGAAGTTGAAGCTTTTCCTAAGCCACTCAGGAATTGACAGTAATGAAATAAAAATTCAGGTCTCCTACTTTCAGAGTGGATCTTCTTTATTGAAACCTTTTTTTTTTTCTTTTCTCTATCAAGGCTTTTGGTTAAAAAAATTCCCAGTCTGCATAATATAAAATAAAATGGTCACAAGTTTCTAGATTTAAAGCAATGAACATGAAGGAAATGGAGTTGATTGCTGGGCAAGGCCTATAATTCTAATATCTTTTTAAACTTGTTTTCTAGTAATATAACTTTTCTTCTAAAATATTAGTGCTAGCTAGAGATGGCTAGTCCAGGAACTGACTGCCCTCACCACTTTCCACCCAGGGGGCGGATCATATGGCTTGTTCTGGCCAAGAAAGAATGTGAGTAGAAATGGTATTAACTAGTCCTTCTCAAACTTTAGTTTGCATTAAAATCACCTGAAGAGCTGGCTAAAGCATATATTTCTGGGCTCCACCTATAGAATTTCTAATTTAGTTGATCTAGAATAAGGCCTGTGAATTTGTATTTTGAGCCAGTTAATAGGCAATGGTGATGTTGCCTGCCCATGACTCACACCTTAATATACATCACCACTACTTTGCCCATATCCAGAACAAAAAAGTTTGTTCTTTTTTTAATGAAGTCATTATTTTTTAGTGATAAAGAGACAAAAAGTAACTGCCATCTGTTTACAATATGATGCATGAATACATTCCCTACTACCGCCAATTTTAGTTCTGAAAGTTGCAGACATTTTCAAATTTGGTTTTTAACGTGGATATTTCAAAAGAGGAAAGTCTTGTTCCATCAGGGGATAGTTTTATGGAAAGAGATGTGGGAAAGAGATGAAGAATTAAAGCTATGACTTTAGGACATGATTTATCATCTGCAAGTTATCCCTAAGAAAGCATAGCAAAAAGAAAAAAAGTAATGCAAGTAAAGTGAAAAAAGATATATTTTATGGATCTTGGAGGATCTCTACTGACCACCATGATGATGTTAATTACTTTCTGATGTAAACGACAACAATGAAGCCATTCCCAGCACGCTCATTATGAGCTTCAGAAAATCACAAGCATGTGAGCACAACGAAACTGCAAAGTCCCGTTTTCAACATAGAAACAATAAGATATTCTACTGGTATGCCAAGAATAACTCTTTGGCTTAGGAAACTCTCCTTCCAGAGCCATATTATGCACTTATCGCTCAGTCCATTTTTTAGTTTATGTATGTATGACCTGCTCACAGCTCAAGTAGCCTCACTTTTCACCTCCATTTTCACCTCTGGCACAGTGTGTAAACAGCTTACCCAATGCATCACGCAGTCTCCATGGTTTCATCCCATTATTTCAACATCCTTAGGAAAACAAGCACTACTAGAGTAAAATTTTATTTTAAAGCCTGCTATTCCTAATCTACATCTGCTTAAAACTGTAACCCTTCAAATTAGACCCATTCAGGTAGCTCCCCCTTAGTAACTTGAGATCACTGCTTAGACTCTCCTATGTAATAATTATTCAGAGTGGACAACGGCACTTTGTGTTTGTCTTCCTTGCCCTACCACAGAGCTGAGAATTCTACCGAAAACGTAGGTCATCACTTTCTTCTGAATCTGTGGTAGGTGTTAATCATCATTTTGTAGATGAGATACTTGCTGTGAAAAGTAGTTGCAACTTGCCTAATAACACAGTCAACATTTTTAGCAAAGCTAAGGTTAGAAGAAAAGCCTCACAAATCCAATGTATATATTTTCAGGTATGTCTCCTTGTGGAAATGCTTATGTTGTAAACATGAGGTGGACCTAGGGCACCCAAACCTGTGTTTGCAATGCTTGGAGAATTAACAAGCGCTTTACTTTTAATGATTTCTCTAGACCACACATTTCATGTGAACACAACCTCAATGAAGACTCTCATTTTCAACATGAAAACAATACGATAGTCTACTGGCATGCTAGGAAAAACTCTTTGTCTTAGGAAACTCTCCTTCCGGAACCATATTACACACTTGCCTTTGGTCCACTTTTTAGTTTATGTGTGACCTGCTCACAGATCAACAGCTTGTATTTGTGTATTATTCACCATGATAACCAGTAGAGCGTGGGACCTTGAACCTAGAAGGCATTTGATAAATATTAGTTGAATTAATGTTGGAAATATTAGTAAAATCATAAAGTATACTTCAAGAAATCTAATTTTTTCCTGGCTTGTTTTTCTCCTACTTAACATAGTTGTAAAGAGGATAGCTTTTGGAATCAGACTCTGTACTTCTACTAAGCCACCTCTTTTTCTCTCAGTTTGCCCAGCTGAAAAATGGCATAATAACACCACCTAACTCAGAGAATTTTCATGAGAACTAAATGAAAAAATTCACATGAGTCTTTTAGATTCGCATTGGAGACACTGTAATCACTCAGTAGCTGTTCATCATTACAGGATTTTCCATTTGATACTTGTAAATAGCTGGAGTTCTTTTAAAGTCATGATAAATATACTAATCATAAAGCCATATAAAGGGCATAAATTAGATTAGAAAATATCACAAAAATATATATTCTTCATAAAACTAGTAAAGGGCCTCCTTATTATTTTTAAATAATCCTCATAATGTTGTCCAATATGCATTCCATCTTAATAAAGACCTTAATAGGAAAATGAAGTTTTCGTTCTGTTCTCATGTCCCAAGACAGGAAAATAAAGATACGCCATATTTCCAAGTTGCACAATCTCTAATGAAACACCTAAAATGCAATGTTCAGTTCTCTGAACCACAGAGCCTAGCAGACCAGGCTAGATAATTTATCCAATTATCTACCACTGAGGAGAATCGCCACATGCATCACACCATGTACTTCCTGCATTTTGCTGCCTTTTCTCCTGCCTTGCTCTCTCCTTTCAATTTCATCTGCTTTTCTATTATAACTGGATTTGGGATTTTATTTTTGTCGGTGGTGGTGATGGTGGTGGTAGTGGCGGGCTTTGGAACATTTACAGTTTCTTTTCTCACTGTCTTTTTGCTTTACTCTGTCCTTGAGCTAAGAAATAAAAGTGCCCACTAGTATACAAGAGTCTTGCTTTGCTAGCAGAATTTGGGATTTAAATTATATGACCTCTATAACCATTTGTTCAACTGAAGTTTTCTTTAAAGAATCATTTAGACACAAGCCAATACTTCCAGACATTCTCTGGTGACTGGCAGCATTTGCCATCCATCTTTAAATGGGTAATTCTCCTGTCAAAGGCCTAGTCTCCCAGATAATTATATACAGTGCAGCATTATTTATTTTCTCCAACAATACATTGGAATCATACCAGATAAATCATATGCTATGGTAAAATGCCGGCGAGCTACATGAGCATGAGGCTTTAGGGTGGCATGCCTTAGGAATCAGAAGTACTCACAATGTGACACATCTATCTCACTTGTTCAGGAGATGATACTGGGTTCAGAAAATGGAGAGTAGCATCATAACATTACAAAAGATAAGGATGTACTCCCTTCCATTGAGAAGATTTCCTCATTAGGAGGATGTTCTCTTATTTAGAGAGATTTGGATTGCTCTCTTGATGCAAGTAGTTTATACAGTTGTTAAGAAATAACTTAGGTTGGGGCGCCTGGGTGGTTCTGTTGGTTTGGCGTCTGACTCTTGATTTCAGCTCAGGTCATGATCTCACAGTTGTGAGATCAAGCCCTGCGTAGGGCTGAGCACTGAGTGGGGAGCCTGCTTGGCATTCTCTCTCTCTCCCTCTCTCTGTGCCCCTTCCCAGCTCATTTTCACTCCCTGTCTCCCTCAAAGTAAACATACATACATACATACATACATACATACATAAATAGCTTACTTTATTTTCCAGACAATTCTTTTGAACATGTTAAAGATAACACACACACACACACACACACACACACACACACACACGTACGTTAACTCTCAAACCACCAGGGTGACTCAGTTAAATATCATGTTCTAGGTAACACTGGCATCAAGGGATCATGTGGAAGAGAATTTTCTTCTCAAAAGATGGGATGGGGGCTGCTTTCGAAA
The DNA here is from genome assembly GCF_028018385.1 of Neofelis nebulosa. NCBI lineage: Eukaryota > Metazoa > Chordata > Mammalia > Carnivora > Felidae > Neofelis > Neofelis nebulosa. Next base: position 71,139,774 of record NC_080784.1, on the reverse strand, counting down.
ATAAGTTTTAGAAATAACTTTCTACGCCATGGGATACATTCATGTTATAGTAATAGATGCAATAACTAGGACACAAGCTTGATTTGTAATCACTGCACCATTGTCTTCATTATTTATGTAAATCATACATACACAAAAAAGAATAAAAGGAAATAAAATGTTCTTTTGGGATAATGAGGTTGATTATTGATGCCTTTTTTTTCTGTTTACTTTTCTATATTTCCAAATTTTCTAGGGTGAGTTGTAACTGTGTATTTGAGAAAATAAAACTAATGTTTCTAAAAATATTTTAAATATTAAAACATAGCACATAAAATGTTAACACATAACACATTCCTACCACTTCTTGGTTAATTTCTTACTGTTTTGTTTTTTACTGTTTTTTTTCTCTTTAACTTGTACTATTGCCCCAGATAATCAACACCAAAGTCTTATTTTACTGAAATTACTTAATTAATATGCTTTCTCTTAAAGAAACTAATAACTAATAATTGCAACACTAACATATAATATAAAATAGAAGCCAGATAAACTGGGATGAAGAGAACCGCAGATTTAACACTTGCTGACTGGATTGACCCTAGGCAAGTGACTTAGCCTCAGTGTGTTTTATCTTCCTCACACAATAAAGAGAGATATTAACAGAATCCACCTCACAGATTATTATAAGATTAAATGCTCTGTTCTGTGTAAACATTTAAGACAGTGTCTCCTACATAGCAAGTGCTATGTGAGTATTTGTATTCTTTCCAGATTTTGGTGGACCTATCTGTATTGGCATTAAAACTATATAAATAATCATTTCCCCTTGGTGACTCTCTAATACTTGTAGTAAGTTCCATGATGGCATGGAATTTGTTAGTCTTGTTCACTACTAAGTCCCAACGCCTACCATGTTTGACACCTGGTATGTATTCTATAAATATTTCTTGAATGAAGAAATTCATCATAGATATTATAGTCCTAAATCTCTGTCTAAAATTAAATCTGATATTTGAATGTAGGCTGTTATCTGAAAGCTATCTAATTTCAAGGCTACCTCTTTTCTTACTAAAAACAATTAGAAAATGTTTCAGCTGAACTATTTTTGTGGGCTCTTCCACTATTGTTTATACATTTCAAGTGAGATTATGTTGTCACTTAATGACTTCACATTCTTTCATGATGTAAAGCTTATGTTGAATCTAAGGAAAGAGTTATGTTTTCTGAATGAAATTGACATGTGTTTCCCATCTGACTTTTCTCTGTGTTGGTTTCAACGTGCATATGCTGAAGGACAGTAGAAGTCTCTCTATGCCACAGGAAACACTCCATACTGAGAAGTTCCACTGGCCAGGTCCTCTACCCATGAGTCATAGTTAGAACATTGCTTGAGAATAACTTTACAAAGCATTAAAAGCACAACATACTTTAATGACTGACCCAAATGGTCTGGAATTGCAAATGCTTCCCCAAATCCATGGTTATGTTGTTTTATTCCATGTGCTTGATGTTTAGGGGCATGTCAGGGATACATATCATTTCTTTTTACTTGCAGAGATAATTTATAACTCAGGATGATAATAAGTTTGAATCTCAAATTTATCTGTTAATCAAATTTAATATGTCTTAGTCAACTTTATTTTCAGAGTATTAAGTGTATTTTGAAAAAGAAAGAGCATGGTATTTTAACCCCTGGATCAAGCTCAGATTGTTGAGATCTTTTCACTTCTGATTTAGTACAATCACAGGATGTGGGAGGGCATTTCAAAACACTCAAGCGGTTCTATAAGCCTGAGACTGGAAACGAATCACAGAACCATTTTTCATCTTGTCAGTTGCCGACATCATGCTTAAAGAATTCTTACAGCAAAACAAATGCCTATTTAGAGTATTAGCCATCCTATTTCCTGGTATCAAATCAAAGAAATAGTTCCTACAAAGAATGTTTGAAAATGTGAAATCGTCACTTTAAAAATATATACACGTGTGAAATTCATTATTACTCAGGATGCTCATAGCTCCCCAAGATAGCACTACAACACATTTAACAACCCCATACCCCCTGGGCCAAAAAGGCATTAATCCAGGCCTAAACAATGTTAAGATTATAAAGATATTATCTGATTTTTGTCTAGCATGAAGCAAGTTGTGAATCTAAGCAGAGTGATTTTGGTATCTCAGTGCTGATTTTCAGATATTCTGAAGAAAAGCCATGAGATTTAGTGGCAGACAAGCCTTTATTTACACATCTAGTCCTGTATTTCTTCAGCTTTCACTGCACTTCAGGATTAGTTGGGAAGCCCTTATAAATCCTTGTACCTAGGTCAAACCCCAAGCCAATTAAATCAAACATACTAGCAGTGGGAGCCCAGGCATCAGGTTTTTTTAATAGTCTTCCAAAATTTCCTGTGTAAAGCCAAGGTTAAGAATGACTACTCTAGCTCTATTCTGCTGGTATGGGCGTGTTGGTAAGGCATGGGGGGCTAAAAGCAGAGTTTACTATCAATATAGGGTGCACTTTCCTAAGTGCTTTCCTTGTAGTAACACTTAATCCACCCAAATGGGTAGAAACTATTATTATCACCACCATTTTACAGATGAAGAAACTGAAAAAGAGACAGGTCATGCAACTAGGAATGGTGAAATGGGGATTCAAATCCAGGTATTTAATTATGCAATGATACTTACTTAACAACTATTTTTGAGTTAATATAATATACCAAGGATAGTGTCAGAATACTTGGAGTCTCCAAATGCTTAATGCAATAAACAAGGAGATGCATTCTATCAATAAACACCTGATTATGAGCAACTGCCTAACCACCCAGGCTGAAATGAAACATGAAAAAAAAAATAACACTGCCCCCAATAGCATCCTGGACAAACTGTTTATACTAACTGAATTAATAGATAAAGCTAACTAAAGATGACCAAATTTCTATTTCCACTGACTAACGTCTGGCTTCCAAGAGGTCAGAGAAGTAGAATCACAGCCACTGTGATTCTAGTAAAATTGAACCAAACCATAATCATGCTATTCATACATATTCAGCATCCACATTAAACAATGCTGAAGGAACAGAACTCTTAGGACTGAGAACAGATTCCAGTGTGTAATTCACATTCTCTTTAACCCTCTAGAAATGGAGTACTGTTTAAGGCATACCTTCTGCAGGGATATTCCCAGGGGCAAGGCAGCTATGATTAAAATCCCTTCACTTATATGCAGTATAAGAAACACAGTTCTCATCCTACATACTGATGGTGACTTTTCACCTTCACAAAGGAAAGGCATAAGAGGACCACTGAAGACTTAAACTACATTTTACGCCACTTTTTATATGAAGAGTATTTCCTGCATTTAAGAGAAACTTATAGGTTGAAAAGCCACAGTTTGAAGATATTAAATTCATTTTCCCTTTTGTCCTGAGATGAACAAACCAATTCAGACCCAAATCTGAATTAAAATGGTCTTATATAAGTAAATGTCAGAAAATTAATAGATGTGAATTTAAAACAAACTAATTTCTGATCACCTGCAAGTGTTATTTCAGGGCCATTAAAAAGAGTTAATGCTGTCTTCAAAAACTTTCACCGTCCACTGGTAAATCTACAATGAGGTCTTCATTTCTTTTAAAATGTATTTATGAAGGGGTTATATGCCATTCTTAGTGATTTAGAGTTCACTGTGAATTAATAATTTCAGGGTAAGATTTTCTATGGTTTTAGGAAAGAGAACATGTAGGCCCTAAGGCCTGAAAAGGGTGGGAAGAGGAGCTGATATCCTGATGGAAGAAAGACAAAGTGTGCAAAGTCTGGGGATGCAGAAGGCAAATGTCAACTAATTCACATTTATCTCGGAATCACTTAAATAAGAAACCAGGAGACATCTGAGAAAGGAAACTAGAAAAAATTTATTTTATTTTGTTCCTTGAGAATGCACATTTCCTAGGGCTAATTAAGACTGTGATTTTTAGGGGTGCCTGGGTGGCTCAGTCTGTTAAGCATCCGACTTGGGCTCAGGTCATGATCTCACAGTTCGTGAGTGGAGTCCCTCTTCAGGCTCTGTGCTGACAGCTCAGAGCCTGGACCCTACTTCAAATTCTGTGTCTCCCTCTCTCTCTCTCTGTTCCTCCCCGGCTCATGCTCTGTTTCTCTCTCTCTCGAAAATAAGTAAACATTAAAAAAATTTTTTTTAAAGACTATGATTTTTACAGTGCACAAAGAGGGTAAAGATGTTTTAATTGTAGATAACTCCTTTAGTACTGAACTACGTATGAAAACAAGTGTACTGGGGCGCCTGGGTGGCTTGGTCGGTTAAGCGTCCGACTTCGGGACTTCGGCTCAGGTCATGATCTCATGGCCGGTGAGTTCGAGCTCCGCGTCGGGCTCTGTGCTGACCGCTCAGAGCCTGCAGCCTGTTTCAGATTCTGTGTCTCCCTCTGTCTCTGCCCCTCCCCTGTTCATGCTCTGTCTCTCTCTGTCTCAAAAATAAATAAACGTTGAAAAAAAATTAAAAAAAAAAGAAAACAAGTGTATTGAAATCCTTTAAAAAGAACAGAGAAGAAGAAAAAAGAAAAGAGGAAAAGAAGTATGCACACCATCATCACCATCATCATCATGCTCATCATCATAACTTGGCTCAATAAATCGCCAGAGAGATTAGGTGATTCATGAAGTTTGGCCAAATGACCTAAGATTGATTGCAAACAAGAACTATATTGGCATAAATTTAAAAAGCCACTGAACTGATCATTTTGAAGTGCAGAGAAACCACGCCACAAAATATATGAAGATTCAATCATGTATGAAAATTAGATTAAAGAAATAAGGTTTAGGGGCACCTGGGTGGCTCAGTCTATTGAGTGTCCGACTTCAGCCTAGGTCATGATCTCATGGTTCATGAGTTCCAGCCCCACATCAGACTCTCTGCTGTCAGTGTAGAGTCCACTTTTAGGTCTTCTGTCTCCCTCTCTCTGTGCCTCCCCCACTCACACTCTGTCTCTCAAAAATAAATAAACAGTTTAAAAAAAGAGAAAGTTTTAAGAAGAAAAGAATAAATAGAAAACCATGATGATCTCCAAATGATAGAAATATTGAAGTAATATGAAGACACATTATGCATAGTATAAAGGTAACTTCAATAACTTTATGCTTGAGGAAGATACCGCTGATTCTCACAGCTGTACTGACCCAGGCATAATACTCTTGCTGTCACTCTCATTTATGAAACTTAGACTCATGTCTCCCAAGAGAGATGGAAATAAGGAAGAGAAAAAGAAGTGAGAATTGTAACCCTCACAGATTTTGAAAAATGAATTTCTAGCAATAAATCTAAGGAGGAAAACAATGTCAACTCTAGACACTAAATATACCATTCTTAAGAAAATAAGTTCAATATGACAATAAATGAAACCTTCCCATTCACTGAGAAAATGTTTTAAAAAATAAATTTGAGAAAGGCTGAAACAATCATCATATCAGTTCCTTGTGCTGTGAAACAAGTTTCCCAAAAACTTAGTGGCATAAAACAATAACAATGCTATTATTTCTTATGATTCTTATTTGTTGGGAATCCATAAGAGCTTTGCTGGGCGGATGTGTTTCAGAATCTCTCATGAAGCTCCAGTCAGATTGTAGGTCAAAGTGAAGCAGCTGGTGGCTGGCCAACCATCTCTCTCTTTGTATGGTCTCATAGCTTTTCCATGTGATCTCTTCAGATGGGATAGTTTGGACTTCCCTTACCTCAAGGCAGTGGGATTATTCACATTAAGTTCAGAACTCCAAAGAGAGTGTTTCAGTGAGCAAGATGGAAACTGAATGTCCTTTTTTGATCTTGCCTTTGAAGTCATCTAACAACACTTCTGTCAAACTTTTTAGGCAAAACAGCCTCAGAAGTCTTCTATGTTTCAAATTCATGGGATATAAATCTAATCTCTCTATGGAGTATGAAAGAGTATGAAGGAGTATGAAAGACATATTGCCAGAAATTCATGCAGGATGGGAAATACCATGGGGGCCATCTTTGGAAAGTACGATCTGTCACGGCAGTATTTCCCATGCCACATGACCTTCTGACAACATGTCTTTCATATTTCTTTCATTGAGAGGGTGGATTTATGTCCCATGCTAACTTATTTTTTACTAGATGCTAGCAATAATAAAGACAATGATATAATAAAATAGCAAAGTATCTTATTTAATCCTATAACTACTCCCATTTATAGTTTCAATAATGGAGCTTCACAAAGTCTACTTAGCGTGTTCAAAATCACACCTCAATCTCTTTTGCATTGTTGGTGGCAATGCAAGCTGATGCAGCCACTCTGGAAAACAGTATGGAGGTTCCTCAAAGAACTAAAAATAAAACTACCCTACGACCCAGCAATTGCACTACTAGCCATTATCCATGGGATACAGGTGTGCTGTTTTGAAGGGACACATGAACCTCCATGTTCATAGCAGCACTCTCAACAATAGCTGAAGTATGTAAAGAGCCCAAATGTCCCTCGATGGATGAATGGATAAAGAAGATGTAGTGTATATATACGGTGGACTATTACTTGGCAATCAAGTAGAATGAAATCTTGCCATTTGCAACTACGTGGATGGAGCTGGAGGGTATTATGCTAAGTGAAATTAGTCAGTCAGAGAAAGACCAAAATCCTATGACTTCACTCATATGAGGACTTTAAGAGATAAAACAGATGAACATAAGGGAAGGGAAACAAAAATAATATAATAACAGGGAGGGGGATAAAACAGAAGAGACTCATAAATATGGAGAACAAACTGAGGGTTACTGAAGGGGTTGTGGGAGGGGGGATGGGCGAAATAGGTAAGGGGCACTAAAGAATCTACTCCTGAAATCATTGTTGCACTATATGCTAACTAATTTGGATGTAAATTTTAAAAAATAAAAAATAAAATTAAAAAAAAATCAGGCCTCAAATTGCTAACATAACCAGTCACCCTCATAAAACCAGTTTATCACTGAATTCTTAATTATTATAAAGGTTACTTCTCAAAAACACTTTTAAGTGGAAGCTCAGCAGGAGACCCACCAAAAATGATGGGAAAATGTTCAGGTTAGCCCCACAAAGGGCTTGCCAGGTCTGCAAAACTCAGACTTTTGACTGGTCCATCAGCACTGTTCTACAAAACACTACTTAATTTTGTTCATATCACCTTCCTCTTCCACATCAGTTGTTATGATTTTATTTTAATGTTATTTAACCTAAGGGTCAGTTTTCCCACTCTTAAAAGACAACCAAGACTCCAAAAGAAAATACTGTCTGGCATGAATTCCCTCAAATTCCCTCACCTCTACATCAAGTTTATCTTGAACCACATATCTCTTTTCACTCAATTCCTACTTCTACTCAAAACTAATCCCTTCCCCTGCACTTTGGATCCCCTCCCTTCCTGTCTGTTCTGAGAATTTTCTGTTTTAATTATGTCCATTTATTTTACCTTCTACCTCCCTTCTTTATGAGAATTTTTCTTCCTTTCAAAAACAAGTTCACATTCCTTATTCTGGAAAAAATAATCCTGCCCTAGTTTCTTCCTGCCTCATTTATGCTGCTTCCTTTTCCAGGTTCCCTTGCAGGTCTAAACTGCCTATCACAATGGTTTACACGTCATGGATTCACCTTATTGTCTGCTACTCATTCTATGACTCATTTTGGTCTGGTTTCAACCACTCACTTCCTTCAACCTATTTTTTTCAAATAACACAACTCTTTAATACACCTTTATGACTAGAGATATGATAGTTGCATATGCATCCTTTTAAATATCCTTCTCATACCATTTATCCCAGGGGCTGTATTTGCCAGGGATAAAGATTTTACTCAAATGTCATCAGTTCGTCACTAAAATCATTTATTCCCTTTACTTTGTGTATATACCTAGAATAGGAAGTGCTGGATAATACAGTAGCTCTATTTTTAATTTATTGACCAGCCTCCATACTGTTTTCCATAGTGGCTTCAACAGTTTACATTCCCAATAGTTTACAAGGATTCCTTTTTCTTCACATCCTTGCCAGCGTTTGTTACACCTTGTCATTTTGATGATAGTCTTCCTAACAGGTGTGAGGTGATATGTCATTTTGGTTTTAATATGCATTTCTGCAATGATTGATGATGTTGAGTATAGCTCTTGGTTATTTGTATGTTTTCTTTGAAAAAATGTCTATTTGGGTTTTTTGCCCATTTTTCAGTTACTTTTTTGGGTTGTTTTGTTTTGTTGCTGTTGAGTTGTAGGGGTTCCTTGTATATTTTGGATATTAACCCCTAATCAGATATGTGGTTTGTAAACATTTTCTCCCATTTCATTGGTTGCCTTTCATTTCATTGACGGTTTCCTTGGTGTAGAAGCTTTTTAGTTTAATATAGTCCCACTTGTTTATTTTTGTTTTTGTTGTCTTTGCTTTTGTTGTAAAATAAAAAAAAATCATGGCTAAGACCAATGTCAGGGAGCTTGCCCCTACTTTTTTTTTGGAGTTTTATACTTTCAGGTCTCACATTCAAGTTTTTAATCCATTTTGAGTTAATTCTTGTTTATGGTTTAAGGTAGTGGTCCAGTTTCATTCTTTTGCATGTAGCTGTCCAGTTTTCCCAACACCATTTATTAAAGAGACTATCATTACCCTATTTAGTTTCTTGGCTCCCTTCTCAAAAATTAATTGAACACATATATGCATGAGTTATATCTGGTCTCTGTATTTTGTTCCATTGATCTATATTTGTCTGTTTTTTAAACCAGTGCCATACTGTTTTAGTTAATATAGCTTTCTAATATAGTTTGAAATCATGAAGTATGATGTCTTCTGCTTTGTTCTTCTTCCTCAAGATATTTTTGGCTATTTAGGATTTTTTGTAGTTCCATATAAATTTTAGGATTGTTTTTGTCCATTTTGGGGTATACACCCAAGTGAAACAAAATCATTAAATCATTATCTCAAAAAGGTATCTATAATCTTATGTTCATAGAGCATTATTTACAATAGTTAAGGTATGACAACAACCATAGTCTGCCAATGGGCTTCATGGATGAATGAACCTGGAGGGTATTTTCTTAAGTGTAATAAGCCGGACAAAGAAAAACAAATGCCTCATAGTATTATTTATATTGGGATTAAAAAAAAATAGAACTCATAGAAAAAGAAAATAGAAAAGTGGTTACCAGGGACTGAGATGTGGGAGAAATAAGCAAAAGTAGGCCAAAGGGCACAAACTTTCAGGTAAAGATGAATGAGGTCTGGGGATCGAATGTATAATATTTTGATTATAGTTGATAACACTATATTGTACAATTGAACTTTGCTAACAGAGTACAACTTAAATATCCTCACAAAAAGAAGAAGGAAGGCAGGAAGGAAGGAAAGAAGGGAGGAAGGAAGAAGGAAAAGGAAAGAAAGAGGTAAATATGTGAGGTGATGGTGTGCTAATTAACTCAATGGGAGGAATCCTTTCACAATGTATATATGCATCAAATCATCATCTTCAACATTTTAAATATCTTACAATTTTATTTGTCAATTATACCTTAATAAAGAAAAAAGTAGCCTCATGACTCTAGTAAAATGCCAGCTAGAAGAGCCAAGACAAAAATGTTTTCACTTCTCTACTCTCTCAAGCCTACATGGCTTTCAGAGCACATGTGTTACTTATAATTAATATCCAGATGCTTCTCATGATTAAGTGCTTATCCTTTGAGGTCCAGCATGGCAAGCTCAGCCAAAAAGTTAGGAATACTAAGAAAGGCTGTAACAACATATTTTATCATTAATGTCCTCCCAGCAGGGCTGGCCACTTTCTTAGTCTGCTCAGCTGCCATAACAAAATACATAGAATGAGTGGATTAAAGAACAGAAATTTAGGAGTGCCTGGGTGGCTCAGTCAATTAAGCATCTGACTCCGGCTCAGGTCATGATCTCGCGGGTCATGAATTTGAGCCTTGCATTAGGCTCTGTGCTGATAGCTCAGAGCCTGGAGCCTGCTTTGGATTCTGTGTCTCCCTCTCTCTCTGACCCTCCTCTGCTCATGCTCTGTCTCTCTCACCCTCAAAAATAAACATTAAAAAAAATTTTTTTTTTTTAAAGAAAGAACAGAAATTTATTTCTCACAATGCTGGAGGCTGGACAGTCCAAAATCAAGGGGCTAGCAGATTTGGTCTCAGCTGAGAGCTCTCTTCTTAGCTTACAGACACTCTGTCCTCAGTATGTACATACAAAGAGAGTGAATAATTTCTCTTTTCTCTTCTTAAAAGGCCACTAATCCCATCGTGAGAATCCAACACTAATGATATAATCTAGCCCTAATTACTTCCCAAAAGCTGCACCTCTTCCACCTACGATAACATTGGGAGTTAAGAGTTTTGACATACGAATTTGAGGAGGTTTCAAACTTTCAATAATAGCTACCCTGCAGTTGGTTCCAAAATTACCAAAAACTAACAACTGATTTCAAGATCACAGTTCAGTTCAGAATTATGAACTTCCTCATGAGCTCTGAGTGTGATAAAAGCCATAAATTATAATTTCGTGTTTCCAAAGCTAATGTTAGGCTTGTAGTAGCCATCTACATTCTTCATCATAATAAGTCTCTGGGATTTTCACAATCTTGGGTCATGATGAATCTTTATTAGTCTTGAGTATTCTTGTTGATCCCAACTTAGGACATTTTGGAGAACAGCAGCCAAAGAGGTAGATGACTAGGAAAAGACAGTGGATTGAACATATATACTTAATTTGAACTTTTCCTGGGGCAGCTGGGTGACTCGGTTAAGCGTCCAACTTTGGCTCAGATCATGATCTCATGGCTTGTGAGTTGAAGCCCCGCGTCGGGTTCTGTGCTGACAGCTCAGAGCCTGGAGCCTGCTTCGGATTCTGTCTCCTTCTCTCTCTGCCCCTCCCTGACTTGTGCACACTATTGCACGTACTCTCTCTCTCTCTCAAATATAAATAAACATTAAAAAAAACTTTTTTAAAAAAAGATCTAATTTGAGCCCTTCCTGAGATTACACCAAAGCTACAATTAAAAGGCTGTTTTAAAAAAAATGCACACACCAGTAGTTACATAGATCAATGAAGCAAAAATAAAGGCCCTGGAAATAAACCCACAGTTACATGGTCAATAGTTAACCTATGACAAAGGTGACAAGAATATACAATGGGCATGGGGTGCTTGGATGGCTCAGTCGGTTAAGCATCTGACTCTTGATTTTGGCTCAGGTCATGATTTCACAGTTCTGTCGGTTCGAGCCCCACTTAGAGGTCTGTGCTAACAGAGCAGAGCCTCCTTGGGATTCTCTCCTTTCTTTCTTTCTGCCCCACTCTGTCTTTCTCTCAAAATAAATAACTAAATACATTTTTAAAATATAATGTACAATGGGGAAAAGACAGTCTTTTCAATCAATGGTACTGCGAAAACTGGACAGATAAAAGAATGAAACCAGGCCACTTTCTTATACCATTAACAGAAATAAACAGTTTTTTAAAAAATCATACCTTTTTCAGAAGCTGAAAGACACGGATCATAGATTTTTATTTAGTACATCCCAGGAAACCAATCGAATCCTTACTTCAAAATCTTCATATGGCAAGGGTAGTAAAAGGACCAAATGTTTTTGTAGCTTGGGATAATGTTTTGTAGCTTGAGAGTACCAAAATAAAGAGATGGCATTAAAAGCTGCTGAACATGTGGTTAGACATCAGGGCACCTGGGTGTCGCAAGTTGGTTAAGTGTCCAACTTTGGCTCAGGTCATGATCTTGTGGTCCGTGAGTTCAAGCCCTGCATCAGGTTCTGTGCTGACAGCCCAGAGCCTGGAGCCTGCTTCGGATTCTGTGTCTGTCTCTCTGCCCCTCCCCTGCTTGCATTCTCTCTCTCTCTCTCTCTCTCTCTCTCTCTCTCTCTTTCTCTCTCTCTCTCTCAAAAATAAACAAATGTTTAAAAAATGTGGTTAGACATTAGATCTTCTTTCCATTCCACCCTACCAGAAGACAATTGGTCCCCAAACCCAAGAAGACTAAACATTTGCTAAATAGACAAGGAAGAACAGAGGGTCTGCAAATTTGGAATAATCAGTTAGAGGGGATGAGCACATACCAAAAATAGGGGATTAAGTGAACATGTGAAAATGAAGTGATAAATTCTGAGACCTTATTGTTTCTCCAACGAAGTTTTTATAACACTAGAAACCTATGCTTCACTCTCTAGGAAACTTCAGTTCACAGACCTTGAACTCATGCTTCTCTAGATACTCTGAGCATCCTTAGAGGGGAAAGACCTAAGGAAACAGGCATTGAAGTTTCCCCCAAAAGACCCAGCCAGGTGGCTCAACAATTCTGTGTCTAAAAGAAGAATGGCTTTGTATTTCTAGATCATATAAATGAATATTATTTATGATTCTAAGTATTCCTTAAGTTTACCCAGATCCTTCTTAGATAGGAAAAGAGTAGAGTGGAACCAAGAATAACTAAACCAAGGTTTCATGTGTAACGTCAAAGGTGGGAGTGTATAAGAAATATGAATCCTCACAGAAGGAATTTCATTTGGTACCTGTGGTCCACAGATCATGCTGAAGAAGAGATACAGTTTGTGACTAAGTGATGAGGATTGAAAGATGGCAGCTGATAAAATGTAGATAGATTGCTATTCCAGAGAGCAATCAGGACTTGACAATGCTGGACTTCAAAATAGGAGAAGAAGTTTCAAGGTCTCATTTCCATGCACAGCAACGAAGCACCTTGTCACCACAAGGCCTAGGTTTTTTTTCCAGGAGTCACGTAACAAACAATGCTTAATTCCCTAGTGGAAGAGCTAGGTAAAAAGAAGGGCATTTCCCCCTTCATTCCAACTAGCCTATTAGTCCTCTCTCTTGGACTAGGAATTTGTAGTTCTATATTTATATCATAAGTTGAGACCTATCCAGATCCATATGGAGCTCAGCATGATGTAATGGTTCAGCACATGGCCCAATTTACTAGTTCTGTGGGGCAAGCCAAGAAGGCTTTGGACTTGGCATTAAATCACCTCTTCAGAGATATAGTAGGTGGAGGTGCAGAGAATCAACTGGGAGGACACCAATCCAGCAATCAAAGAATGGTATACAAAGGATAAGCCATCAATAGGAATGCATCACCACACAAATAGATCAGCACAGAAAATGACTTTCCAGCTATGTCAAGGCTAACATTTAGAATGAGCTAACACTTGGAGGGGAAAGTTTCAAAAAGATGAGGAAGTTTTATCTGAGTTATTATCTGAACAAGGAAAATTGGAGGCCTAGGTCAAATGCCCAGGGGTGGATTATATATCAGACCCTGAAAATGACAAAATAAACTGAACATAAGCAGATTGAAGAACAAAGAATCAGAGAAGCAATCACAAATTTCAAATACTTAAATATTTGTTGTATAAAAGAATTCAAATTATTTCTGAGCTATCATATTTTTGTAACTGGACATAATCCACTGAATCTGTGCTGTGAGTCTATAAGGCAGGGTGGATCCCCACTCCAGTTTTGGTTCAGATGTTGAGATGGCGCATGATTACACACACACTAAGAGTGCATGGAAAGGTTCATTGATCACATAATGAGATTTTCTGAGGAGAGCAGTGCAGGTCTGAAAATGGCTTGAGAGATTTAATTTTTACTGTTATGAAGCAATTGGGCTGGGGTGAGGAGTCCCACAGGCAGATCAAGGCTTGTGTTGTTCAAACTTCCTGCTAGTGTCTAAGAAGGAAATACACTGGATTTTCCCAAAACTTGCCCAGATGTAGGGCAAAAGGGGAAAGGGCATGATGGGGCTCGAAAGCTTTCAACAGTCAAACAAACATCAATAATGGAGTCAGATTCTTTATTATAATCTAGTATACTGAATCTTGAAGTAGCAGAAGTTATACTTAGGAGGAAAATCTTATTTTTGCAGAATGTAAATGCTGAAATGATGAATTTATGTAAGGCTGACTATTATCTTGACGGTCTATGACTATACCCTTGCATGGCATATAAGACACCTTTAGAAACATTTATCTCAATTGCTAGATTAAACAAAGGTGGTCTCAGATGAAGAATTTTAGAGGAATATTATAATTGGTTTTGTACAGCATCTGATACAATATTTGTGTTATGTGAGTTAAATAATAACTAAATCAGATGAATATTTTACCACTATATAAGTTCCAAATCAGATAAATCCACAATGAGTTGGAAGAATAAATAAAGGTGAACTGGGTTTCATTCGAGTAAAACCAATCTAAATTAAGTCAAGAAGCGCATTTGATTCAAAGATATCTTTTAAGATCCCATTCACAATTGCACCAAGAAGCATAAAATACCTAGGAATAAATCTAACCAAAGATGTAAAAGATCTGTATGCTGAAAACTATAGAAAGCTTATGCAGGTAATTGAAGAAGATATAAAGAAATGGAAAGACATTCCCTGCTCATGGATTGGAAGAATAAATATTGTCAAAATGTCAATACTACCCAAAGCTATCTACACATTCAATGCAATCCCAATCAAAATTGCACCAGCATTCTTCTCGAAACTAGAACAAGCAATTCTAAAATTCATATGGAACCACAAAAGGCCCCGAATAGCCAAAGTAATTTTGAAGAAGAAGACCAAAGCAGGAGGCATCACAATCCCAGACTTTAGCCTCTACTACAAAGCTGTCATCATCAAGACAGCATGGTATTGGCATAAAAACAGACACATAGACCAATGGAATCGAATAGAAACCCCAGAACTAGACCCACAAACGTATGGCCAACTCATCTTTGACAAAGCAGGAAAGAACATCCAATGGAAAAAAGACAGTCTCTTTAACAAATGGTGCTGGGAGAACTGGACAGCAACATGCAGAAGGTTGAAACTAGACCACTTTCTCACACCATTCACAAAAATAAACTCAAAATGGATAAAGGACCTGAATGTGAGACAGGAAACCATCAAAACCTTAGAGGAGAAAGCAGGAAAAGACCTCTCTGACCTCAGCCGTAGCAATCTCTTACTCGGCACATGCCCAAAGGCAAGGGAATTAAAAGCAAAAGTGAATTACTGGGACCTTATGAAGATAAAAAGCTTCTGCACAGCAAAGGAAACAACCAACAAAACTAAAAGGCAACCAACGGAATGGGAAAAGATATTTGCAAACGACATTTCGGACAAAGGGCTAGTATCCAAAATCTATAAAGAGCTCATCAAACTCCACACCCGAAAAACAAATAACCCAGTGAAGAAATGGGCAGAAAACATGAATAGACACTTCTCTAAAGAAGACATCCGGATGGCCAACAGGCACATGAAAAGATGTTCAACGTCGCTCCTTATCAGGGAAATACAAATCAAAACCACACTCAGATACCACCTCATGCCAGTCAGAGTGGCTAAAATGAACAAATCAGGAGACTATAGATGCTGGAGAGGATGTGGAGAAACAGGAACCCTCTTGCACTGTTGGTGGGAATGCAAATTGGTGCAGCCGCTCTGGAAAGCAGTGTGGACGTTCCTCAGAAAATTAAAAATAGACCTACCCTATGACCCAGCAATAGCACTGCTAGGAATTTATCCAAGGGATACAAGAGTACTGATGCATAGGGGCACTTGTACCCCAATGTTTATAGCAGCACTCTCAACAATAGCCAAATCATGGAAAGAGCCTAAATGTCCATCAATTGATGAATGGATAAAGAAATTGTGGTTTATATACACAATGGAATACTACGTGGCAATGAGAAAGAATGAAATATGGCCTTTCGTAGCAACGTGGATGGAACTGGAGAGTGTGATGCTAAGTGAAATAAGCCATACAGAGAAAGACAGATACCATATGGTTTCACTCTTATGTGGATCCTGAGAAACGTAACAGAAACCCATGGAGGAGGGGAAGGGAAAAAAAAAAAAAGACGTTAGAGTGGGAGAGAGCCAAAGCATAAGAGACTGTTAAAAACTGAGAACAAACTGAAGGTTGATGGGGGGTGGGAGGGAAGGCAGGGTGGGTGATGGGTATTGAGGAGGGCACCTTTTGGGATGAGCACTGGCTGTTGTATGGAAACCAATTTGACAGTAAATTTCATATATTAAAAAATTAAAAAAATAAAAATAAATAAAAATAAATAAAAAAAAAGATATCTTTTAAGTTTGAAAGTTCTCGGATGTCAGTTTTTAAGGGGATATTTCCGTTTCAATACCTACTTGATAGTAATGTTTTTGGATCACTGCTCATCTTTGCATAATAGTCCATGTACATAAGAAAATATACCTCTGTCTTATAAATGGAATCTCTTTGGCTAAAAGCCCTATGTTAAAAAGTATCTACTAGTCTGTCCATATACTGACTTCTGAGAAAAAAATCAATCACACAGATATGTCAGAAATAGCACTTACCAGTATGACATAGAGGCAAGTGAATAAACATGCATGCTTACTATTTTTGTCAGAGTATATATATTTTTAGCTTTAAAAAAGCTCTAACTTTAAATATTATAGCAAAATAAATGTTAACCTGTAACTGTTTGAAGTCCTACAACTGAAGGAGATTAGAGTCAAAATTGACAATATTACAAAATAGTGAACAGTGGACCCTTGAACAGCACAGGTTTTAACTGCATGGGTCCACTTATGTGTGCATGTTTTTTTTGATAAATACAGTATAGTATTATAAATGTATTTTCTTTTCCTTATGATTTTCTTAATAACATTTTCCTTTTTCTCACTTATTTTATTATAAAAGTACAGTATATAAGATGCATAACATACCAGAATATGCGTTAATAGACCATTTATGTTATTGGTAAGGATTCCAGTCAACAGTAAGCTATTAAATTTGGGGGGAGTCGGGATTTCTGGGTGGCTCAGTCAGTTAAGCATCTGACTCTTGATTTCGGCTCAGGTCATGATCTCACGGTCTGTGACATCAAGCCCCATGTCAGTCTCTGTGTTGATGGCATGGATCCTGCTTAGGATTTTCTCTCTCCCTCTCTACCTGCCCTTCCCTGGCTTGCACATGCTCTCTCTTTCTTTCTCTCTCAAAATAGACCAAACTTTAAAAAAAAAAAAAGTTTTTAAAAAACTAGAGGGAGTCAAAAGTTATGCATGGATTTTCAACTATACGGGGATGGGTGGACTGACTGGGGGACGTGCCAGCATGTCCCTAACCCCCATGTTGTTCAAGGGACAACTGTACTTAGATCTAGCTAGCAAGATGATTTTCTCTATTCCTCAATATTTTCAAGAGGAGGATTAAATCAGGCATATCTGTTCTATATCCGCAAAGCTACCGGGTACATACCCCACCTCACCAACCTTTGTGGTAAATCAAAAATTACTTAGGCAGAGGAGTCTGACTTTGCTGATCCCTCATTCCCATGTCATCACACATATGGTTCCCAGGTGAGTTAACTGTGTCTACTTGGGACTACCAGATCTCCTCTGCGATCTTGAGGTCAATCATTGAGTCCAATCCATGCTGCTAAGAAAGCAGCCCTGCGGTGTGCTGATACGCCGTAATTTAAGATGGTGCAAGTACCGGATCTAACAAATCTTCAGCCCGCGATTGTTTTCAATACACCAAAGAGAAAATTCTCACTACCTTAACACTTGAGTTAAACTGTTCCATCAATAATGCAGATCTCCATTTAATTTTCAATCTGTATTTTTAGTAAAAGTTACATTGGAAGATTAAACCCTTTTCTGTATATATTTCATTGCAATAAATGTACCTAGTATTTGTGTGTGTGTGTGTGTGATTGCTGCTTATTGTTTTTATACTTTTTTCTTTTAATTCTCCATTTCTAAGCAATATGGTTACTTAAGTTTTATGAAGGGACAGAGTTTGTTCTTTCCAATTTCACATGCAATGCACATGCTTCAGAATGGAGTTTGGAACTAATCACTGGGAAAGAAGGGAAGAGATGAAGAGTTGGAAGTACGAATCTGCAACTGATCACTGAAACTCTGCATTATGAAACTGAATTCAGTAAAGTGATCATTGGCTCTTCTGATAATCCTGCAAAAGTGATTGGTGAGAAGCTAAAAATAAAGATAAATAAGTAGTCTAATAGCCTCCCCCAATATAAAACCTTAGTATAAAAACTTTTCTCATATGCAGTCAGTAAAGAAACTGTGGAAAAACACTTAAAAACTAAAGAAAAAAATGGGGTGCCTGGGCGGCTCAGACGGTTGAGTGGCTGACTCTTTTTTGATTTCAGCTCAGGTCATGATCCTGAGGTTGTGGGATCGAGCCCCACATCAGGCTCTGCTCTGAGCATGGAGCCTGCTTAAGATTTTCTCTCCCTCTGCCCCGGTTCACTGCTTGTGCACTCTCTCTCTTTCTCTTAAATAAATAAACAAATAATTAATTAATTAAATTAATATAATCTTCTCATCTAGTAGCATTTACCTACTATTAACATGTTAGACTTTTACTTCTAATAATTTTTCTTTTTATGTGTGTTGTGTATTCACCTCTAAAAATGTATGTTTTGTGATTGTACATAAAGATAAATATTAGGGGCGCCTGGGTGGCTCAGTCGGTTGAGCATCCGACTTCGGCTCAGGTCATGATCTCACCGTCTGTGGGTTTGAGCCCCGCATCAGGCTCTGTGCTGACTCAGAGCCTGGACCCTGCATCAGATTCTGTGTCTCCCTCTCTCTCTCTGCCCCTCCCCCCACCCCTTCGTGCTCATGCTATGTCTCTCTGTCAAAAATAAATAAACATTAAAATAAATATGCAAATGCAAGTATGCTGCTAGCTTTTATTTTACTTAGTGCTACACTCTAATTTTCCATGCTGTTAAATTTTTTTCAAAAATATTAATTTTATGTAACTATATAATCTCCCATATTATCAATATGCTACAATTTATTTAATTTTTTTCCCTATTATTGAACATTAAGTTTGTGTCCAAGGAGAGGGTTGAATGTCTTTGCCATAAACAATATTTCAATGATCCTATGCAGGCATATGAAGATTTGTACTCACCTTTAGGTATTTCCGTTGATATAAGAAGTACTTTTCTAGGTCTCAGTGTTTGCCATTGCACACTTATCCACATTTCTTCACAAATAGATTGCACCAATTTACAATCCCATTAGCAGTTCATCATAATGCCCTTTGCATCACACCCCTACTATCACTGAAATTGCCTTTTAAAGAACTTCTACAATATTATATAGGATCATGATACCATTTCAAAGTGATGTTAGATTTTTCTATGATTCTAAGCCAGGTATATTTTCTTTCTTTGAATCATATCCCCATGTTCTTTCCATATTTTTATATTGTGTTACTAAATACTTTTTAATTATTATTTATTTGTAGCAACACAGTTTTTAAAAACTTGTATTTTTAAGCTCTGTGTTCACTTTCTAAAATCAAGTGAGTCTGCTTCAACTTCAGACTTCAACTAAGTGTCAGTAACTCTCCTATATTTCTAAATAAGCAAAAGATTAGACGTAGGAAAGAATACATCAAAAGAACATTTCTTGCTTTCTTCTTTCACAGTGACCTCTAGGCATATTTTTTGTATTTGCATCTTTAACTTGAGTAGAATACATACATTTTGTATGAGGTCAGGAGTCATCATTTTTCTCTGACATCCCCTTCATCTTTTTGAGACCTCATTGTGCATAATAGACGTGTCCACTTACACAAGCACAATGAAATTTGATAAATTGTAGAAAAGCATTCTTCTGTGGGGAAAGGGTGCCACACATGTCTTCGGAATGTAAGGAATTTAACCCTAAGCAGACAGAGTCACATTTTATATAAATAGTGCTCTGTGGCAGTAACTTGCATCAACTTAAACTATTATGTTCGCTTCAGAGGAATAATAAAAAAATTGCTAGATTTTTCATAAACTTTCATCAGAAAGAAGGAGGATGTTCATGAAGTAAGAATTGGTATTGAAACTGCAAGTGCAACATTGTGTGAGGAATTCATGTCCAGAATCTGCCCTCTTGACAACAAGACAGCTTTTTGACCTTTGACTTTTAACAACTTGTGGTTAAGTTAAAACACTATCTGCAAATCCTCCAGTTAACATCCGCACTGCATTGCAACTATGCTAAAAAATAGGAGAGAAAGATACTGAAATGTGAAAATCACTTGATCAAAATTATTTTAATTTTGTTAAATGGCATGAGGTACTTATAAGAGACACCATTTTAAAAAATTCACCAGCCAATCAGAGACAGATTGCATGGATAAAAACATACGTAAAAATAATGAAGGCCTAAACAATATATTTTTTAAAGTAGGTCTGATGCCTATATGCAAATATTTCCCTGAGAATAGGCACAAGGGCGGATGCCTTATGTATAAAAAAGATCATACAATAGGTCATAAATCTAGACTTCATAAATCTGAAAATGTAGAACTAATACAAAAAGCATCCCCTGACCATAATATAGTGAATTCAGTAATTAATACAAAATAAGAAACAAAAGTCCTTCCATTTAGAAATCATTTTATTTGTTTAAATTTTAAAAATTAAAATCTTGTTTATAAATGTTGAGGACAAAGAACTGTAAACCAAAAATTCAAAATATCCAGAAAGTAATGATGATGGAAGATACTATATTTTTCAGATATAAATCATAAAAAAGAAGAAGAGGGGCGCCTGGGTGCCTCAGTCGGTTGAGCGGCCGACTTCAGCTCAGGTCACGATCTCGAGGTCCGTGAGTTCGAGCCCCGCGTCAGGCTCTGGGCTGATGGCTCAGAGCCTGGAGCCTGCTTCCGATTCTGTGTCTCCCTCTCTCTCTGCCCCTCCCCCGTTCATTCTCTGTCTCTGTCTCAAAAATAAATAAAAAAAAGTTAAAAAAAAAAAAGAAGAAGAGATGAACAAATATAGAAATAAAGGCAAAAATGAATGAGTTAAAATTTTTTAAAAATGGGAAAAAAGCAGATTAGAACTAATAAAAAATTAGTTTATGTATTAAAATAAGACAAGAAAAGTAACAAAAATCAAAAATTGATCAAAATCTTAGCTATTAGAATCTAGGGGGAAAACAGCAGCAAAAATCTTATGTGCACAGAAAGATCACAAGAACATAATAACATAGAAATAGAATAATTTTATTATATTAAAAAACTTTCCTACCTCTAAACATAACAAATTTAAATCTCAGATGAAATAAGTATTTTCTCGGAATATATAACTTACCAAAGTTTACCATGGACTCTACATAAATCCTTAAAAAAAAAAATCAAACTAAAAGTTACACATAAAAGAGATATTCCCCGAAATAATAAACACTAGGCCTTGACAGTTTCACAGAGCATTGTTCTAAACTTTAAAACAAATAAACAATTCTAAATTACATTAAAAAATAAGATATCAAATTGCTCTAATAAAGTGTGAGTTATATTGATATTAAAACATTTTTAAAAAGATTGCAAACAAACAAATAAGCAAAAAAGATATACTGACCAATCTTCAATATTTAAGAAAATCTTAGATAAAATAGTAGCAAGCCCATCTAGCAACGTATTAAAATAACAGTGCATCAAGAACAAGTGTAATTTGGGGCGCCTGGGAGGCTCAGTCGGTTGAGCCTGCGACTTCGGCTCAGGTCATGATCTCACAGTTCATGAGTTCGAGCCCCACATTGGGCTCTGTGATGGCAGCTCAGAGCCTGGAGCCTGTTTCAGATTCTGTGTCTCCCTCTCTCTCTGACCCTCCCCCATTCGTGTTCTGTCTGTCTCTGTCTCAAAAATAAATAAACGTTAAAAAAAAATTTTTTTAAAACAACAAGTGAGATTTATTGCAGGCATAAAAAAAATGGGTGAATGTTAGAAAATCTTTTATTATATTTAATTCTCTTTTTTGGTCTAAGGTTAAAAAAAATGATTATTTTTCTGGTCACTGAAATGGCATTTGTTTAATTTTCTACTGATTTTTTTATTTACAAAACAAAACAAAACAAAAAACTTCAGAAAATAAAAATCAGTCAAATTTTCACTAACACCTGGGTGTACACATATGCACACATACACGTATCAAGCCCTGAAACCAGCACACTAAATGGGGAAAGAACACTGGAGTCAGGAACAAGATGAAAATGCTCACCGTTAGAATGACTAATGAACAAGCTGCTAGAGGTATTAGCCATTGCAATTATGGCAGAAAATTTATTTTTTATTAGAAGTTTAAAAATGAAATGAAGTTAAATCAACACTCTTTGCAGATGATTTAATTGTACAGGTGGAAAATCCAAGGTAAGTTATAAAGGAAACAAAAACAATATAGCTACAAAGCATAAAGCCATGAGGTATTAAAGAAACATGGTTGTATTTTTTGATGAAAAATAGAGAAGAAAGATCTTTCTAACCATGACGTAAAGTGAAGTCGTTAAAGTGAGATTGATAAAATCATAAGTGAGATTTTTTAAATGCCACTATAAGAGAAATGAATCACAAAGACACCATAAGCAAAAAGAAAGACACTTTTCCTATCTAAAAATAAAAAGAACCTTTTTGTAGGCAATGTGTTATCTCCCAGATATGTGAATACCTAGAAATCAAGAAGCAAGAAGCCAATAGCTCAGTAGAAAAATAAGCGAAGACATGAACAATTTACTGAAAATTTAGTAAAAATATCCCCTGAGAAATAAAAATTATGCAACCACATTCATTACAACCGAAATCTTCATTAAAGTATGACAACATTTTTTACCTATCATATAGGTCAATATCCAAAATGTTTGACAAAACACTCTGTTGGGAGGTTATATGGAAAAAAGCATTTTCATTCATTCTTGGTAGGAGTACAAAATACCACAACCCCCGTGGAGAACAACTTGACAAAATTTAGCAAAATTTAAAATACATGTATCTTTTATCCAGCAGTTTTTCTTACATGAAGATTTGGAGGAAGGGGGGGAAAGACCTTAGAAGATTCTATATCCTTGTATGGAAAACTTCCAGGATATATAGTTAAGTTTTAAAAAAAATACTCAAGGGACTACTGGGTGGCTCAGTTGGTTTAGCATCCGACTCTTGATTTCAGTTCAGGTCATATTATGGTGGTGGGATCAAGCCCTGCATTGGGCTCTGTGCTGAGCATTGAGCCTGCTTGGGATTCTCTCTCCCTCTCTCTCTGCCCCTCACACAATCTCTCTCACTCTCTCTCAAAATAAATGAATACACATTTTAAAAAATTCAAGGTACACAACAGTGTCATATCTTTTGTTTGGAAAAGTAATAATATATATTTACATGTGCCTATATTTCCACGGAGAAACATTGGAAGGTTACACAATGACATAATAAAACATAGTTCCCTAAGGGAGTTCAGTCAATACAGGGTGACCAAAGGCAGGGGTGGTAACTAAATGTCTAAATACATATCTTTGTATATATCACTTGGATTTTGAACTTTATGAATGGACTGAAAACTCAAAATAAATATTTTTAATTAAAAAGGTATACAATATCTTCCCAAAGTACAGAATATTGTATAACAGAAAGGCTGCATTGCAAGTACTCAATGAGTATTTGTTGAGAGAATGAATACATAAGAATAACACTTGTCTCCTATACAAACAAATGGAAGGAAGGAAAGAGCAGAAGAATGTAAGGAGATAGAGACAAAGAAGGAGGGAGGGATAAATTCCACTTGACTTTCACGCTTTCCATTTTTATTTGAAGTTAATTTAAGTACAACATTTGCTATCGTATCAGTGAACATTTAATGTAAGTTTCTTTAAGTAATGCTGTTTCAAACCAAAATCATACATCCTCTTATGAGTACATACTGGGTGATTATTGAGATACCGTGCAAATATACATATGCACTATGCATGCAAATATATTAAGTGTTTCATTTAAAAGAAAATTTGAGGTGGGTAGCACTATTACTTAACTTTGCCTTTTCAATCATAATAAAACTTGATTTAAATTTTTAAAATTAGTTTCCAAGAACTGTATTTCCATTCCGCTTCGCAACACGTTTGAAATGTATTTTAGCCTCATTTTTCCTATGATGCTTTAAGAGGTATTTGAAATGTGCTACAATCCATAGATTGGCACTGTGTATGTGTGTATGTAGAAATAAGAACGATTGTATTTTTATTACTAATACTAAAAAGTTTTACCCACAATAGAGAAAGTAAATTTCAGGCTAAGTATAATGCATTTTGAGTAAAATACTCAAATAATTAAAAAAACTACACATTTTTGAGAAGATGGGGAATTCCATGGGTACATCATCCCAACCGTGTAGCTTTGTACAGGGTTGTCTTCAATAAGTTGTTCCTGGCTGACCTTTAATCACATATATTCAATTACCTACTAGATGCATGTGGACACGTATGGGGAAGGTTGGAGGTGCAGAGGGGGTGGACATCTATTCTACAGATGGCACATGTTGTCCAAGGAGCATAGCAGTAAGTATGGCAAGCGGTTAACATTCAAACCACAAAACATGTGAGTGGAAGGAGTGGAAGAGTACTTGATATGTTGCCCAGCAGAATTTTATCACTGTAGGGACAAGTTGGCTACGTGACTCCCATTTTCCCCTTCCCACAGATGTCTTTATCATGACTGTCCTGAAGCTGAGCAGTCATTGTATATTGAGCACATGTAAGGCAAATATCTTTTTATATTCATAAATCTCTGGATCAGGGGATGCCAGACCTGGACTTCATGGAGTGATCCCAGCACTATCCCTTGAGGTGGGGACTGCTGTGTAAAACTAGAGGCCTGGTCTTGATGCTGTGACGAGATCTGGCTTTTGGATTGTTTCCCTTACAGAAGTGTTATGTATTTAATATTGATCTTTGTTCGTCTTTTCCTGGGTGCACAAATGATGTGGACTATGAGCCAGATTATCATTATTTACTTAAAAAGCAAATAATAACATTGTGGTCCCTCTTACCCTGATTCTTGCCTCAGGAGTGATACGAGGAAAGTCACATAAAATGTTCTACCCACACAAACCTCAACGTCTGTGTCTCCAAAAGAATGGAGAACAATGGATTTTCTTTGTTTATATCCAGTGAAGAGACAGCTGTCTGCCCCCCCCCCCACCCCTCTTAAGAGGAGAAGAAGGAAAAACAAAAACAAAAAAGACACTTTTGCTCCTTTGGGAAAGGATGGAGAAGATCCCGGATTCTGACCCTAATCTTTGGGAATGTAAATACATCTTTCCAAGGGCCAGATAAAACACTGGATGTCTCCTGCTTTTGTGACCTAGAAATATCGCCAACCTCTGAACTTCATAGACTTGGGAATGTAAATACCTAGGAAGAGAGTTCTCCAGTTGCTCATGCATCCTGAAGCTTAACCCAGGGACCTAGTCTAAATGGGCACAGAAATAATTCTCATGATATGTGAAGAGTAAGATGCTTCCAGGAAAAGTGAAAGCAAACATTTCCTAACTTTGTGTTCTATTTCTCTCTCTCTCTCAAAAGGCTAGGGCTTTTTACAGGAACACTGAGAAATCCAGAGATGTTTATTTACCCACAAGAGGGAGAAAGTGTATTTGTTGTAGTATGTGGATTAATAAGCTCAAAATTGGTGACCAGTATTCTAGGTGATCATAATCACTAGCATAGTTCATTAGTATTTTCATTACCATTTCTTGCTCTCTTTCAGTCTGTGGTAAAATTGTGCTTTGCTGTCCCTTGAAGTTAGACATAATCATGCGACTTGTATTGGTCAATAATATAGGAGTGAAAGTAGTGTGTCATTTGCAGGTAGAAAGCTTGAAAAACCAGCACACTATGATCTTTCCCCTAAAGGGTAGACACTCTGACATCTGGAATTCCTGAGTGAGGATGAGGTGACATATAGCCCAAAGCTAATCCTCGAAATACATATGGAATGAGCAGAAAACTAAACCTTTGGTTTTAAATTATTCAGACACTGTGGTTGCTTGTTATACAGCATTCATGGAACTCTCCTTTCTGACATAAATACATATAAAGTAATTGAAAAAGTGCTATTGATCTAAAGTTCTAAAAGTTGATACACTTTGAGCTCTTTTCTCCTCTGAAACATGTCCGTCCCTTCCTCAAGTGACATGAAAGGCTCAAGAAATTAATTTTCCAGAGATTGCATCTCTGGTGTCAGCGACATCCCATAGAGTATGATCCATTTCTCATCAAAGGACATTCAATACTCAATTTAAGATTTGAATTCTGAGAGTGCCCTATGTCAACCAATTTCTATTCATATGTATAAATTCATTCAACCAATTTCTATTCCTATGTACATATAGAAATTGAACTCTTTGTAAGAAAGTTGCTTGGTTTAAGGAAATCAACCTTAGTTCATGTACATGTGAAATTTGGCAACAAACATTATCTTTAGCTTCCTTAGATACAAATAGGGACTTATTTCAATGTATCAGACAGTAAATTTGAGGAGTCCTCAGAGTATTTCCTTGACTTTTTAATATTCTACAAACATGGTAAGAAGAGTTTAGAAAATTTGTTTCCTAAATTTTATTGAGTCAAGACAATTTGTTTCCTATAGTTAACCCTTCTTCATTGAGTTTCTATTGCTGAGTTTTATTTACTAGCTTGTGATGTCCCATCGGTAATGAATCAAAAGAATCCTTTTAAATGCCGATCATATACCTACATTTCAAACATTGGACAGCTGATATCCATGGACTATTATGGCAATTCAAGCAATGCTCTGCATTAATAAATTGTATTCATGACACTCTAACTGGAAGCCAGGACATAATTTACTAATAAATTAACTTCTCATTTTATAATCTCAGATTTTAAAATTGGTGTTTTTTCATTTAGAGAGACAGTTGTACTTCTGAAAACAAAAGATGATCGCCCATTATATATCTGAAATTCAGTGGGGACAAGCAAATAAATTACTGTCTTTAAAATTATTATTTATTGAAGGGTTTAAGATTAAACCTAAACACAAAGTAGGCAATTATTTATGCAATTCAACACAAAGATACTTCAATAGAAATGCCCAACTATTGAATTTGAGCCAGTAGTATTTGGGAAGACTCCATTTATAATTATCCCTATCTACCTTTGCTCTGTCTGTTGTTTTTTGTTGTTGTTGTTGTTGTTGTTGTTGTTGTTGTTTTAATGAGAGAAACAAAATCCTCTTCTTGATGGCATCAAATGAGTAAACAAGTTTTGTTACTTTTATCTCCATCCATGGAAAAAGTGGTCTTATTTGAGATCTTGTTTGGTGCAAGCTCTGATTAAATTAAGCTTTTTTTTTTTCAAAATCATTATTTTTCCAAAATTATTTACTTTCTGAATATGTATGTAAACCCTAAAAGAATGACTTATTAAGAATTAATAAAACACACAAAGAATAAATTTGTTTCTACCTAAAATGACTTTTAATAAAGATCTCGACGTTTCCAAAGATACTCAAATCAACGGTTTGGGTCTGTTTTTGTTTTCTTGAAGCTGGTTTTTCTTATTAATGCATAGATAAATAAAAAATGAGGAAAATAAGACAAAAAACTAACTAAACCTGGTTGAAGACATATCTATTATCACAGATGCAAACTTGAGGACAAGTTTTACTTTCTCTGTATACTACCACAATTGTTTTAAACATTTATTTTAATGCATCAAGACCAATTTACCTTCACAGATATCCTTAGAGGTAAGTTACGATTTAAGAATGTTAACATATTACACTTTTTAGTGTTTACTTCCACTTTTATCTAATCACTAAATAATCCTGGATTAATGATGAACACTGAATGCCCTGGGTTAATTGAATAAATAAGTGACATTATTGAACTCTTTTGTTTGTGTCTAGATAAGTGCTCTCTTCAGTCAGTGTTCTAAGACATTTTTATTCAGGTCTGATTAGACTGGCTTTAGGGCGACATATAGGCTAATCTGTTCATAAACAAGGCGCTATGAGTTGATGTTTTAAAAATAATAATGTATTAAATCACATAAATATTCTTTCATACACAAAAACAATTCATTGTGGGAGAAACAAAGACACTCTAGATGTTAATATGAACCTCATCTTAAATTTTAACATAATCTAGCCCAGACCAAAAATACGAAAGAGGGAATTTGGTGTTTGCTGCCTAAAGACCATGAGTCTTTTATTCCAGGGACAACAAGAGAAGGAAAACTGAGAGATTCTAGCACTTTGCTGTTTCAGAAAAGGATGTAAAATCCCAGTTTCAGCATAAGGTTGAGAATGACAGAGGAAATGGATGTCATCCATGCTAGAAAGCTGTTACACGGTTGTCAAATTAAAAACAATAACAATAATAATAAGTCTTTAGATTCTAAAGAGTTAGAATGCAGTCAGCCAGGTATGTAATTTAAAATAATTTAGTTAATGTCTTGGGACCTCTGTTACATTATCAGAGATTACACACCCAAACAATATAATATAAAGTCTCTAAGTAGGTGTTTGGACCAAATGATAAGTTTCTTCTTCATATTAGATCTTTGATTTTATAGTGCCCAAGGAAGCAGAGGAGTTTGGATTTTTTTCTCCCCCTTTAATATCTCAGTTGTCTTTTTTTTTTTTTTTTAAATCTCAGAAGAGTGAGTAAGAACAGACATAGAGTTGAGTCCCAGCTTTCCCAGTCCTGACTCCCACACTTTCTCTTGGGAAAGAGTTCCCTCCCTCATTGTGAGTGTTCAATGAATCAACTCCTCCAAGGGCCTTGGGATTCAAGTGGAAGTTTTACACTGATGCTCTGGGGTTTTGGCTCTGAGGAAGAAAGGAATTTTAAGAGTTTTGACATATTATGTATTATTTTGTCCCTGTTCTCTCATAAGTTTAAAAAAAAACTGTTGAGAGAAAATGTTTCCCAACTACCCTGGCACCAAAGGCAGCACAGAGACCTCATAAGGGATTTTAAAAGAATACCAATCCCTTTGCCCCATCCCTGACATGGTCTCGGGATACTTGCAGTAAAGAGCATTGGGAAGGGGGAGAACTTTAACGTAACCCAACACTTTCGCATTCCAGGCATCTGAGACTTGGAATGAGGCCTCATTTCCTCACAACATTGCAAAACTGTACCTCCCAACCTTCTAAGGGACTTGGGATATTTTAAGTTATTTCTGTTGGCATCATATAGCACAGAATAGAAGGTCTATAATAAGAAAATAGAGTAATTCTGTCCTCTCTTCACCTCCTTTCCTCACTACTGCTCGACCAACAACAAATAAGGCTGGAGATATTTCAGAAAAGGAATGTGACAAGGCCTGTTTCATTTTAAAACAGTAGCTGTTGAAGATATTTCCTCTGACTTAAGCATCATGACGCCATGTTGCATTCCTTCCAAAGAAGAGGCTAATATTGTTTGTTTGCTCTTTGAACCTAGTAAGTTACATCTCTAAAGAGAATGTTTTGAAATCATGGATATGGAAATGTCTGGAATTGTGCCTGGCATTTAGAAGCCAGTTAATAAATGTGCATTTTATAAAAAATAACTGACACTATTGCATTTATATGTAAAACCAAATAGTCTTATTTAATAAATTTTATATACTTTAAAAACGTTGTGCTTCTCAAACCTGATGTACATCAGAATTATCTGGAGACTTAAAAAATAGTATCATGTTTTGCTTAAAGCAAATGGTCTCTGCTCTCATCTTCAGGAAGAGTCAATTCCACTACCCACATGGCTCAGAGAACCATCTGTTGAGAATTCATATCATATGAATTTTACATAGACAAAAGAATATTAAAGTGTGACATATTTGGCTGCTAATCTATATGGTTAAAGTATATAATACTTTTCTAAGAGTCATCTTCAAATCCTATAGGATATTAAACTTTTTAAAAATAAATGCTCGCCTATAACACTATTGCATCTTAAGTATAATTACAATAAATTAGATGTTGCTATTTCTAATAATTTTTCCAGGAACAAAATGTTTATGTAAGGGCCTCAGAAGGATCCAAGACTATTATAAACATGAATGCCTGAGTAATTCGCTCATATAATTGTGAAATCTAACCCTTGAGGATGAAGTAACATGAAGTATGAATTAAAGCATTATTCAATGAGGGATGAAAATATAGCTTACCTTGAGTTATATTTCGTTAATAGTTGACTGTTTATCAACATTTACCATTTCACCAAGATAAATAACTATATAGATGGGGGACAAAGAACATACAATAAAATAGTTGGGGTACTGCACTTCTATGTCTCAGGATAGCACTGGTGACAAAGACTCCATGTGTTCCGTCAAAGCCCATCAGATGTCAGAGAGTGCTCTATGTGCTGACCGGTTTTAAGACAATAGGCAGTTATCTCTGATGTGATGGACGCATGGCAGGCAGGCCAACATGCCCTTCCTAACCCTCCATATGTGCTGACTGACTTCTGACGTTCCAGAATGCTCCAGGCACACGGGTGGTTCAGTTGGTTGGGCTTCCGACTTCGACTCAGGTCATGATCTCGAGGTTCATGAGTTCGAGCCCTGTGTTGGGCTCTGTGCTGACAGCTCAGCTTCTGGAGCCTGCTTCAGATTCTGTGTCTCCTTCTCTCGATGCCCCTCCCCTGCTCTTGCTGTATCTCTGTCTCTAAAAAATGAAGAAACATTTAAAAAAAATTCAAAATGCTTTATCCCTCAGATCAAAAGTTGTAAGGAGGTCTGCCTTCAGTGTTTTAAAATACTCTATTTCAAAATACAGATGTCCCGCCAGAATTGCTGAATCAGAATATTAGGGATTGGAAAAAATACGTGTGAAACTTTGATTTCTCATAAGAAACTTTGATCTCTCCCTATCCTATCCACACTTCTACTGGAGCTCTCACCTAAAGCTATTGGCAAACATTTGAATTTTAGTATGAATTCTCTGAATGCAGGTTTTGAAGAAGTAAAGAAAAGAAGAGTCCATCAGGATAACTGTGGAAAGGCCAAGGTAAAAATTTCAGAAAAATGTGGGCTTAATCTCACGTCTTACATCTAAGCAGAAACTTATGAGAGGATAATATTTTACAGGACTTAATATGAACGAGACTTCTGCTTCTTTCTTTTTCTTTTCCTTTCTTTTAAAAAAAAACAATAAAACAGTAAATTTCTGTAGTAGTTTGAAAAGCTTTCAAACATTTGCAAACTAGAGGAAAATTCGGCAGAAAAAATTAAATGGACAACAATTAATAACTAAATAATGTTTTATGGTGCTTATGGACATTTTCAAAGCACCTTTCCCATACTGAGCATCATTTAAGTAGCATAACAACCTTATTGTTCTGTAGAATTAAGTGTAAGTAGATAGTGATTAATAGTATTTTAGAGATGAAGAAACTCAAGAAGTTTAGGTGGCTGTACCAAATCCCTGTTGCCAGGGCCTGAGAACCTGTGCTTGAATCTGTTTATCGAATGTTAACAGTCCCTCTACAAATCACGAAAATGTGATTTAAACTCCCTAGAAAATAAAATAAATAATAAATGGGGCTTGAACATTTAAGATATGATTCCTGTCTTGGAATCTAATAATTAAAATATATGGGCAATGTCTTTCTCAAAGGAAAAATATTCCTCTTGTGTCCCTCATCCCCTAGAGAATCCTCTTGCTAACTGTTCCTTAGCTAGGTTCCAAACCTTTCTTAGTGGCCTGGAGAACGTTAGGATGCTCTTCTAAAATTCTTTGGCATTGCAGGAGGCTGGGGATTATGTCAGACCCTCTCTCTCTACTGCTTCTATGTCATTATGGCATAGGAAATATTTGTTTGACTAGCATTACCTAGTATTTCATATAAAACGTGAGATACTAGTGACCTCCCATCTTCCAAATTTATCTTGGGAGTTCCACTCTCTGCAATCTACATCTGGCAGAGGTAAGATCAAGGTCAACATCTAATGTTGTTGTTGTGCAATAGCTTCTATCTCTCCCTCTTTTATTTTTATTAGTCCAGCAGAATATCTATTGACTGTGTTGATCTTTACAAAGAACTTTTAGTTTCATTGATTTTCCTCTAATGGTTTTCTCTTTTCTCTTACATTGATTTCCACTCTGATTTTATTATTTCCATCTTCCTCTTATTGGCACTGGGTTTGCTGCTCTTGTTTTCCTAGCTTCTTAAGGTGGAAGCTGAGATTATTGGTTTTAAATCTTTCTTCCTTTCCACCATAAGTGCTTAAAGTTACAAATTTTCCTCTAATCACAGACTTCTTTCGGTTGTCGATTTCCAATTTAATTCTGTTGTGGTTGGAGAATATATTTGACATGATTTCAATCCATTTGAAGTTACTGAAACTCATTTTATGTCCTAGCGTAGGGTTTATCTTGGACAATGGGTCATGTGCATTGAAGAGTATGTGCATTCTGCTGTTGTTGGGTGAGAAGTTCTCAATATTTCAGGTCAAGTTGGTGATAGTGTTACTCAAGTCCTCTGCAATCTTACTGCTTTTTTATTTTTTTCTAAAAGAAAGTTACTGTGAGAAGAGTATTGAAATAAACTATAATTATTGAGTTGTCTATTTCTGTTATAATTATGTAAGAAATTGCTTAATTTATTTAGGGACTCTGTTTAAGTGCATTTATTCACATTCAGTTGCTAAACCTTTTTAGTGTATTGGCCACTTTATTAATTAGAAAAGTCTATTTCTGCCTCTGGTAATATTTCTTGTCTTAAACTCTACTTTGATGTTAATATAACTACTTCAGGTTATTGAGAATTACTGTCTGAATGGCATATCTTTTTCTTTTCCTTTTTTACTTCAACTATATTTCTTTGGATATAAATAAAATATTTCTCTCATAGAAAGCATAGGATTGGATCTTTTGTATTCAATTTGGCAAACACTGTCTTAGATTGGAGTTTAGTCTATTTACATTAACATAATTATTGTTAGGGTTGGATTTACATTTTGCTGGGTTTTTTTTTCCTATTTCTCATATCTTTGTCATTCTTTTACTGCCTTCCTTTGGAATAACATTTTTAGTTTACCGTATTACTTTCTCTGTCGATTTTTAGTTTTACATATAACATATAGTGCATATACACACACATATACACAAATATGATATTTAATTCTTCACTGATTTTATTTTTCCTCACCAATACTTGGCATGTGTCATTCCACACTGCCTTTTGGTCTCCATTGTTCCCAATAAGAAATCAGTTATTGGGGCACCTGGGTGGCTCAGTCTGTTGAGGGTCCAACTTCGGCTTAGGTCATGATCTTGCAGTCCGTGAGTTCGGGCCCCACGTTGGGCTCTGTGCTGACAGCTCAGAGCCTGCAGCCTGCTTCACATTCTGGGTCTCCCTCTTTCTCTGCCCCTCCCCTACTCATGCTCTGTCTGTCTGTCTGTCTGTCTCTCTCTCTCTCTCTCTCTGTCAAAAATAAACATTAAAAAAAATTTAAAAAGAAATCAGTTATTAATCATATTGTTGTAAATCATTTTTGTTTTGCTGCTTTCGAGATTTTCTTTTATGCCTTTGGCGTTCACAGTTTGACAATATAGATAGGTGTTGTTGTTTTTGTATTTATCTTTCTTAGAATTCAGCGAGTTTCTGGGATCCGGGGCATCATAGTTTTCATCAAATTTGGCAAATTTTTAGCCATTATTTCTTAAATATTTTTTTCTATTCTTTTCCCTCTCTCTCCTAGTTGAAGATAGGAGATAGATGGAATTCATGGTGCTTCTCACATTCATGGGGATTCTTTCTTCTACCACCTCAAAGCTATTGTGGATCCCCCCATTGCAGTCATTGTAACTTGCAACTTTATAATTTATTTCCTTTCGTGTAGTTTACATTTCTTTACTAACATTCTTTATTTACCAACTCATGGGCATCCTGATTTACTTTTATTCTTGAAACAGTGTTTCCTTTACTTCTGTGAATATATTTATAATGGCTGTATTTAAACCTCTGCTGCATCTGGCAGATGACCCCATACAGAATCAATCTTTATTGACAGCTTCTGCTTCTGGAACTGAGTACGAGTCACACTTTATTATTTCTTTGTCTTTTTTTGTTTGTTTTTTTGGAAAGTGTTCATTTTAGATTATCTATTGTAGCAACTCTGGGTTTTTTTTTGTTTGTTTGTTGTTGTTGTTGTTTTTTTTTTTTTTCTGAGGCCTATTGGACTTTTAAAAGGTCCTTGTCTGGATTTAAACTGTAGAATCTGTCTGCTCCAGAATCACTGATGCCTCTGCTCAGGTTTTTCATTCTCATATTGATATTTTAGCCTGCCTTCCTAGTTATCACCTCCTGTATTTGTCTAAAGGGTTAATTAATGCTTTAGACAGAGGTTTTGCTAAAATACCTTGACCATGTAGTTTCCACCCCTTGCCAATTTACCTGTGTGTGGTTTGAGAAACACAATGTTGCAGCCTGTTTTCAAGTCTCCCTAGGCTTTTTTCTTCATAGTCTTCTTGTTTTTCCCCCCTGGGCCCTGTTAGACTTCTCATGCACATGCATAGGTTCCCAGTCAGCCAGTAGGCACATGGAAAGCTTATCTCAGCACTTTTATGGCTCTCTCATTTCCCCATGAAATGTCTGGCTAGAGGATTTTCCTGCCTATTCCCAATTGATTCCATCACCATTGTTAATCAGCCAAGTGGGGGGGGGGTTTGACCCCTACCCTGAATTGAGTTAGTCTGTCCCCTTTGGCAACAAAGCCACATGTTTTTTCACCCAGCCACAACCTGTGAATCTAGCTCTTGTCTCCAAGCAGGGACTAGGGATGTGAGCAATCCCCGGGAAATGGCCAGAGATTCCTGCCATCCTAGCCCAAAGCTCTCACAGGTTTTTGGGAATTAAAAATTCTCAAATTGTGATCTGCTTTTGGTTAATTTTCAGTGCACTTCATGATTGTTTTTGACAACTTTGTCCAGTTTTATACACTTTTTGTGGACATGAGTTACTAAGCTATTCACACAACTATTATTTCATTGTTATGCCAATCTGCAAAAGGCAGAAATCATAGAGACAAAACATAGGTCATTGGTTTCCAGGCACTTAGGATGGAAAGAAGTTCTAACGACTGAGGTACAAGAACCTGTTAAGATGATGGACATATTTGATATCTTCGTTTTCGTTTTGGTTTTAGGACTATATGTATTTCTCAAAACTCATAAAATTGTGCACTAGAAAAGGGTAAATTTTGCTATTGGCAACTGATAAGAAACCTGGCTTTACAAAAACAATAATACAGTTAGCTAACCTCAGTTTCTTATCCCATCATTGCCAATAAGTATGATAATTGCATTAGTTTCCCATTGTTGTTGGAACAAATTACCAGGAGCTTGGTGGCTTATCACAACACAAATGTGTTATCAGACAGCTCTGGAGTTCAGAAGTCCAACATGGACTTCACTGGGCTAAATTGAGCTGTCAGGAAGGGTATGTCCTTCCTGAGGCTCAAGGGGAGAAAATGGGAGAATATGTTTACTTGCCCTTCACAGCTTCTGAAAGCTGCCTGCCTTCCTCTATCTTCAAAGTATACACCAGATCTTTAAATCTCTCTCTGACTCTGACCTTCTGCCTCCCTCTTCCACATTTAAAGAATGCTTATGATTACATTGGGCTCACCTAGATATTCCAGGATAATCTCTCCATTTGAAGAGCTGAGAAATATCCTTCATTCCATCTGAAGCCATTTCTCTTGTCACATAATATAATATGCAATATAACATATCTACAGATTCTGGAGATTAGGAACTGAACAACTTTGGGATGCTTACCACAATAATAGTATGTACTTCATGGGTTTGTTGTAAAGATTAAGTGAGCTATAAATATAAAACACTTAATACCAGGAAAGAACAAATACTCAGTACATTAGCTCTATCACTATTAATCATTATTACTATGTAACTTCTCATATAGGGTTCAGGCATGGAGAAAAAAAGGGAGTGTGGGAAGAGGCGGGAAAAGCATAAATCAACACAATCCTGCCGACTCGCAATGGAACTGAATGTGGAAATGCCAATTCAATAACTTTCACTCAAACAGTTATCATTCAGCCTTGTATCCCTCTGGCTTTCTGTGCTAATGTCAAGCCTACACATAACCAAATCACAGAAGAAGTTACCCAACTAATTTTGTGGGGTATAGAAAATCTAAAATCCTATCTAATTTCCAGATCCTCAGGCCATCACCAAGGTAAATAAAGTGACTGTGTATCGTGAAAAATGGGCTCATTCTAAGAATTCCCATAAAACTCAACTACTCTTTGTGAATCCATCCATAGACATACACAGCCTTCGGGCACTGTAAAGCTCTTTGTTACACCACAGCAGGATACGTCATTCTCAAGCTTGTGGTTACAAGTAAACTGGAACAAGAGCAAGCCAGTTGTATTTTTCAAATTTCTAAGACGTTGGTTAGAATAGAAGTCATTATTCTCAGTCTAGGATATGCAAACCAGCTAAGCAAAAGAGAACATTAATGACCGAGCCTTAGAACCTTCATTTATTCATTTTTTATTATTGCCAACCCATACAATAGAAATGCTCTATTCTTTCAGATGGAAAAAAAAAAAAAACACATATTTCCCACGTATGTACTTGATACCCTATCATTTTATTTAGATATATTTTTATTTAGTAATTATACAGAGCCACTCCAAAATAACTAAAGTACTTTAAGGTTCATTTGCCTCAGCAAAATCAAATATTAAAAGTGTATTTGGCATAAGGAAATAACTTCTGAAAGAAATGCAAGTTCACACTGGAATAGCAAACTTTGAACAAACATGCATAACAGAACTAAAACATTGTTCAGAGGAAAACCTGTAGTTTCAAATATCAAATTAATTCATAAAATAATAAAATTAATAAAATAATAAAATGAATGACTAAAACATTTATCTTGAGAAGTTATAAAAACAAATAAACCTATGAAAAGTAAATAGAAGGGATTAAATATACAACCAGACTTTAATACATTAAAAATCATTAAATTAATAGAATAAAAATGAATCTAAGAATTGTTTTCTTTAAAATACAAAAAAATATATAAACCATTAATAATCACATCAAGGACAAATGAGTAAAAGCACAAATACAAAATATAGAAATTTTTTGTGGAAATAATTATGAATAGAAAAGAAACAAAAAGAATGATAAGAGAATGTTTTGCACATCATCCTGTGCAATGACAGTGAGAACTTACATGAAATAAATTATTTTCTGGGAACACATAAATTAAAATTAAATCCCCAAACAGTATACAATATTAACAAACAAGTTATTCTGGAGGATGTCACTATAAAGCTATTTCCAAAAATTAGAGGTTTAGTTTCACAGGGATTTCCACTGAACTTGTAAGGAAAAAATAACTACAATGCAATTTATACTGCTCAAAAACACAAAGAAAAGAATGGAAAGAACTCAAATACTCTTTAGAAAGTTATTCTAATATGGAGCTAGAACCCAAAAACAATAGCGTAAAAGCAAAGCAAAGTAAAAATCATCCTTATTGAATGATTATGAATGTAAAAACAAAAACAAAAACAAATAGCAAACAGAATCCAAGAGCACATTAAAATAATACAGTTTAAGAAGTTTATTTATTCTAAAAATGAAAGGATTGTTAAATCTTAGTTATGGTTAGATAAATAGATCTATTTCTATAAATTTACATATTAATTAAGGTACCAATGAAGAAAAATCATACAGTAATTTCCATACATAATGAAAAGTCATACAACTAAAAGCTAACATAATTATTAGTATTCTCAGTAATAGAAGGCATTTCACTTAGTTAAATAATGCTTAATTGGGAAATATTAAGAACAGTTTAATTAAAATCAAGAATAAAAAATAATTTCTTCTTTGGCACCATGATAATTAACATTGTTCTGAATATATTTGTGCAATTGGATCACAGAAAAAAATACAAAAATTGAAAATAAGGAAAGTTATATTATCATTATATTTAGATTACATGTTTGTTTTCTGGGGAAAAGATAAGCTGAAAAAAAATTACAAGCAATAAGAAGATTTATTGAAGTTGAGTGGAAAATTAAATATGTAGAAACCAATGATCTTCACATCAACAAATAACTGCCAGTTGGAAGACATAATCCACTTAAAATAACACAAGAATAGGGGCGCCTGGGTGGCTCAGTCGGTTGAGCGTCCGACTTCAGCTCAGGTCACGATCTCACGGTTTGTGAGTTCGAGCCCCGCATCGGGCTCTGGGCTGATGGCTCGGAGCCTGGAGCCTGCTTCCGATTCTGTGTCTCCCTCTCTCTCTGCCCCTCCCCCATTCATGCTCTGTCTCTCTCTGTCTCAAAAATAAATAAACATTAAAAAAATTTTAAAAAAATAAACAATAAAAAAAAATAACACAAGAATAACTAAAATATCTAGAAATAAATTTGAGAAGCGCACACGATGTACATGAAGAGCAATTTAAATCCTACCAGAGGATGCAAAAAGAGGTTTGAAAAATCATATGGCACAACTTACTATTGAACAGGAAGGCTTCACATAATAAGATGGTAGTTGTCTTCAATTAACTTACAATTTTTTAATTACAATAAAAAACACAAGGTTGATTTATTTTTGGCACTAAACACACTGACCTTAAATTTCATAATAAAATTGAATAAGAATATAATGCAAAAGGCATAATCCATGAAGAAATATTTGATAGGCTGAACTCCATTACAATTAAAAACTTCTGCCCTGTGAATGAAGTGTCAAAAGAATGATGAGCCACAAATAGGAGAAAATGTTTGCAAAAGATACATCTGATAAAGGACTGTTATCTAAAATATACAACAAAGAACACAGCAATAAGAAAACAAATAGCCCATTAAAAATTGAGCCAGGCACCCCTAGGTGGCTCAGTCGGTTGAAGTCAGGTCATGATCCCACGCTTCGTGGTTTTGAACCCCACATCAGGCTTTGTGCCTACAGTGAGAAACCTGCTTGGAGTTCTCTCTCTCCCTCTCCCATTGCCCCTTTCTCTCTCTCTCTCTCTCTCTCTTCAAATAAACTTTTAATGATGTTTATTTAAAAACAATTGAGCCAAAGACCTTAATAGACACCTCACCAAAAAAGATATGCTGGTAGCAAATAGGGATATGAAAAGATGTCCCATATCCTTTGGAAATGCAAATGAAAACAATGAGATGCCACTACACACCTGTTACAGTGTGCAAAATCTAGAATACGAACAAAACAAATTCTGGCAAGGATGTGGAGCAACAGGAATTTTCATTTATTGCTGGTGGGAATGCAAAATACACTGCCAGTTTGGAAGGTACTTTGGCAGCTTTTGGCGTGTGTGTGTGTGTGTGTGTGTGTGTGTGTGTTTTAGAAAACTAAACATAATTTTTTCTATAAGACCTAACAATCATGCTCCTTGGTATTTACCCAAAGGAGTTGAAAACTTAGATCCACAAACACATACACATGGATGTTTATAGCAGCTTTATTCATCATGGCCAAAACTTAGAAGCAACCAAGTTGCCCTTAATTGGTGAATGAATAATTAAACTGTGGTACATTGGATAATGGAATATTATTCAGTGCCAAAAAGGAATGAGCTACCAAACTATGAAAAGATATGGAGGAACACTTACATACATATTCCTAAGTGAAAAAAGCCAATCTGAAAAGGCAATATACTGTGTGGTTTCAATTATATTATTCTAGAAAGGCAAATCTGTGGAGATAACAAAAAAGGTCAGTGGTTGCCAGGGATTGGGGCAAAAGGGATAGATGAATAAGTGGAGCAGAGATTTTAGGGCAGTAAAAATAATCTGTATGATATTACAACGATGAATACATTTTACTATACATTCGTTCAAATCCAGAGTGTAAAAGAACAAGAGCGATTCATAATGTAAACTATGAATTCTGGGTTATAATGATGAATCAATTATATCAATTATAATGATGTATCAATGAACCTATCAATGTAGGTTCAATAATTATAACAAATGCACCACTCTGGCAAGGGATGTTGATAATGAGGAAGGCTATGCATGTGTACGGGTAAGAAGTATATGGCAAATCTCTGTGTCTTCCCCCCTCAGCTTTGCTATAAATCTCAAACTATTCTAAAAAAATAAAATCTAAAAAGAAATCAATAAGAGGGTTTTTCTCAACCTAGGCAGTGGAGAGCTGAAAAGAAGGCTTCTCCCTCTAAAACAAGAAAAAGCCAGATCAACTGCAAAATCGTCAATTTTCTTGAACCTTTCAAAAAGCTGATGTCACAGAGCAACACCAAGTAACCTGCCAATCCAATAAAGGGCAGGCATCCATCAGAGAGAGCATAAGTGTGGACTGTCTCATCTATGATAGAACATAAGATGAAGACAGGATCATAAGACACGATGGTAAGAAGGGATCATCTGAAATTTTAATACATTCCTAAAGACTGAGGATGGGACAGCCTAATAGTACACACCTGCTAACAGACACAAAAGGAATTTGCATTTACTCACAAACTATTTTTACAAAACTTCCAGTGGGTAGTAAGTGAAAGACTGGGGACAGCAGCAGCGTAAAAGACTGAAGAGAACTTCTCCTGCCGGTAAAGACATAGAGGAGGAGGTTCACTGCCACTGCTGCAAAGGCAAAAATCACATTTCCCAGCCTGCTCCCCTATCTCCTAAGAAGCAAATGCCTTAGGTAGAAAAACTGACATGTGTCAAACCTGGGGAATAAGTAAAGATCCAATGAGGAATTCTTACAGCAGGCTCAGCAGTAGACTTGTCTTCGCAGACAAAAGGATCAGTGAACTTGAAGATACATATGTAGAAATCACCAACACTTAAACACAAGGGGGAAAAAAAAAGAATGAACCAAACAGAACAGAGCATCAAAGAGCTGTGCGACAATATCAGATCATCTAAATATTTGTAACTGGAATCCCAGAAGGAGAACAGAAAGAACACAAGACAGAAGAAATATTTGAAAAGATAATGGCCATACAGGTTCCCAAAATAATGAAAGACATCAAAACTGAAACTCAAGAGGTTAAGAGAACGGAAAGCAGTAGTTAAAAAAAGTACACATAGATATATCACATTCAAACTGCTAAAAAATATAAAAAGGAAAGCTTGAAATCAGCCAAAGGGGGGGAAAAAAAAGCCTATCACATACAGAGGAGCAAAGACAAAAATTGCAGCAGCCATTTCATCAGAAACCACACAAGCAAGAAGATAACGAGTAGTGTCATTAAATTTTGGAAGCAAATATGAAAATCTGTCATCCCATATCTATATCTAGAGAAAACATTTCTTAATGAAAGTTACATTCTTTTTCAGACACGCAAATGATTGCCTGAAGAATCCACTGAAGAATAGCTTCAGGGCACCTGGGTGGCTCAGTTGGTTGAGTGTCCAACTCTTGATTTAGGCTCAGGTCATGATCCCGGGGTCGTGGGTTGGAGCCCCAGGTTGGTCTCCGTGCTGAGCGTGGAGACTGCTTGAGATTTTCTCTCTCTCTGTCTTTGTCTCTCTCTCCCTCTGCCCTCTCCCCTGCTTGCACATGCTTGCTCTTTCTTAAAAGAAAAGAAAAAAAAAGAAAAAAGAAAAAAAATAGCTTCATTAGCATTAAATGTTTATGTCAGGACTGAAGAATGTCCCAAATCATTAATCTAAGCTTCTACCTTAAGAAACTAGAAAAAGAAAAACAAATTAAAGCAAGCAGAAGGGAGAAAATAATAAAGAGCAGAAGAAAAAATCAATTACATTGAAAATATACCAAAAAAAATAAAATCGGTGAAGCCAGAAACAAGAAAAGCTTGTTCTCTTAAAAAAGGAAATAATACAGCTGATAAACCTCTGGCAAGACTGATGAAGAAAAAGACAATGACACATAAAAACAATATGCAGATTTTGCTGATATTAAAGTGAAAAGGGAAATTATGTAACTGGATTGTGAGATACAACATAGACATAACACAAAAATTGCGATATGAAAAGCAGTCAAATTGGGAAATAGAAAAAAGGGACCCTCAAAACCTGACATAGGTACATAGGTCAAGATGGTTGCATGTGGAACCACAAAGTAGTGAGCAAAGGAGTGATTATTTAAGAAATGGTGGAAAGAGAGCCAGATATTTATGGAGAAAAATAAATCTACACAAATGAAATTTTGATGTGTTAAGTATGAAAATGGGAAATGTAGCCCTCTAAAGTTAATGGTAAAAAGGATATCAGAAAGCACCAATCAGAAGGTGAAATATTGATAAGTACATCAAAATTAAGGATCTTTGCTTTTCAAAGTCTCGAGAGAACATCGGGGTGAAAACTGCAAAGAAAACAAACAAGACAATGTCATCTAGAATAGAAGAGTCTATTACAAAATTGGAAAACACTTAATGCTCCAGTTATAACAAAGGGAAATCTATAAGAATAAGAAGTGAAGCTTCATAGATTGAAAAACACGCAAAGATATTTCAAATCTCCCTAATCATCGGAAAAATGCAAAGTTAAATAATTATTTATCACTTTATATCCAACCAATTAGCATATCTAGAAAGTTATATGCTACCGAATGCTGATGAAAGATGTGAAAACATAGGAAGCCCGTATGTCTCAGGTGGAAGCATGATCTGGCAAAGTACCCAACAAACATGAGTATGACCTAGCAATGCTATGATGCCCAGCAATGTTGGATATAGAAACATTCATGTATAGATCCCTATGGGGGTATGTATACATATGTTTGCTACAGCATTATTTGTGAACATGAAAGATGGAAGCACCCTACGTGTCCATGGCTGGCAAATTAATTTAAAAAAAAAATAACAGGCATATTAAAAAATATCATGCAACAGTTCGGAAGTAGTGACCATGAAGTATCAATAACACAATGCCATTAATGTAATTTTTAAATACAAAATACACACACACTAGCCAGTAGTTTGTAGCTTACAAAAATATATTCATATCCGAGAAAATACCACACCTTAGAGCAACGGCTGTGGTACAGGAGAAGTGAACAAATGCATTTGGTGATCAAGGGCAAAGTCAAGGGTAAAATGGAGCGACAGAGGAGACTTACAGAGTCCAACAGGATAGTAGGAGTGAGCTAAGCAATAGAGCTTCTGAGTCTGAGCCCTACAACACACACTCATACACACACACACCACACACACACTTACACAGGCACAGACACACAAAAAGGAAAACAGAAAGCCAGAAAAAACTCTGCTATGGGAGCTGCTCAAAAATATTAGAAAAAAAACTCTGCTATGGGAGCTGCTCAAAAATATTATGTTTCATTCATCCAATGGAATATTTTGAAGCTGTTAAAAATAATGAAGTGCTGATAGGAAACCATCTCAAACATTAATATTAAGGTAAAATAACAGAGCCCTGGCCTGTATGAAGAACATGGTACTATTTGCATCATAAAAATTATACATATGAGTAAATGCTTGCGTATGTACAGATTAACTCTGGAAGGACACAAAAGAAAATGGTAGCCGTGAGTGCGCCCAGGAAAGATAACTAGAGAGTTGACACATGACAGTGGGAAGAGACATTTACATTTTACAGCATATCATCTCTTTTCAATTGTGTACTCTTATTTGCATGACCACTTCAAACATTATTTGTTTGAAATGCATTGTTACAGAAAATGTAGGGGGGGAAGAGTTTTCCTTTCTTCCTTTCTAGGTTCTTTGGCTGTTCTTTTTTTTTTTTTTTTAATGTTTATTTACTTTTGAGAGGGAGAGAGAGACAGAGTGTGAGCAGGAGAGGGACAGAGAGAGAGGGAGACACAGAATCCGAAGCAGGCTCCAGGCTCTGAGCTGTCAGCACACAGCCCCACACAGAGTTTGAACTCATAGACTGTGAGATCATGACCTGAGCCGAAGTCAGAGGCCCAACTG
The DNA here is from genome assembly GCF_028018385.1 of Neofelis nebulosa. NCBI lineage: Eukaryota > Metazoa > Chordata > Mammalia > Carnivora > Felidae > Neofelis > Neofelis nebulosa. The sequence goes on along the minus strand of NC_080784.1, from coordinate 71,096,021 downwards.
ACTGAGCCACCCAGGAGCCCCTCTTTGGCTATTCTAATAATTAAATTGATATAAAACAGATGAACAGGAGAAAAATGCTTTAATTTTGCATGAATGGAAGCCCCATTAAAATGAGACCCAAAGGGACTCAGGAACTGAGGCTTATATAAAATCCTAGGCCTGAGCTGTGGAAAGGGGTGGGGGTCTGGAGATACAGCATTTGCTGTAGCTGGAGATACAAAGGAAAGGGAGGCTGCTTAGAAAGGTGAGAGGAGATGTTTGAAAAACAAAGCCTGGGGGCCCCTAGGTGACTGGGTAGTGGAGCATCTAACTCCTGATTTTGGTTAAGGTCATGATCCCAGGGCTCAAACCCTGTGTCCGGCTCCATGCTGAGCTCGGACGCTACTTGAGACCTATCTGCCTCTCTCTCTCTCTCTCTCTCTCTCTCTCTCTCTATGTCTCTGTCTCTCTCTCTCTGTCTCTCTCTCTCTCTCTCTCCCTTTGCCCCTCTGCCCTGCTTGAGCGCACTCTCTCTCTGAAATATAAATAAATAAATAAATAAATAAGTAATTTAGAAAAGAAAAAAGAAAAACAAAGCCTGCCCTGTTACACAGACAAGTTTCTTAGCTAAAAACGTATATCCGATAACAACTGTCTTCCTGGTGCAGGCTGCCTTTCCAATGTAAATTTAGGCAGTTCAGGGGGAGGTAAAGAGCTCTTCCTGAATCTGCTGGGTTTTGATTACCTTTAGCTCAAAATAATCCTCATGCCAAAGTGTCATATTTTAGAGTCTCCTCTCCTTCTGCTCTCCTTCAAAAACTTACACACCAGTAAAATAATTGTCTACTTTGAAGTTAGCAATGAGATGATCATAGGCTAAATTACTGGCAAGAACTAAAAATTTAAATATTTGTGAGATTAAAAAAAATTTTTAATAGTTATTTATTTTTGAGAGAGAGAGAGGGAGGGAGACAAAGCATGAGCTGTGGAAGGGGCAGAGAGAGACGGAGATACAGAATCTGAAGCAGGCTCCAGGCTTTGAACTGTCAGCACAGAGCCCCACACAGGGCTTGAAGTCAGGAACCTGCAAGATCATGATCTAAGCCGAATTGGACGCTTAACCTACTGAACCACCCAGGCACCCCTAAATATTTGTGCGATTTTGATTAAGGTAACAAATGGGAATACAGAAACAGGACTGCTGTGAGCTCGGAAAGTCTAAAGGGCCCAAGCTTTATTTAAAATGTATTTTATATCCAAACACAGCAGTTTTAATCCATTCCTGCAACTCTCTGCTTTTGTAGTATTTACTATATCACGTTTCTTACAGGTAAAGCTATACTTCTGATAAGTCGGAATATCATTTAGAATTCTGAATAATTAGTAGGATGGTAATAATCCCTTTAGGACATGCACCAGCATTTTCTATTTTAAACTGCCAAGGGTCTCTAGATCCTAAGGGCCTTAAAGAATTATCCATGACTAAGCCGAATGTATTGATCTGCAAATGTGCTGCAAAGCTTTCCTATGAAAGTATCTTACCAGTGTGAGGACTAATTCCAATTCCTGTCTCTTCTGGAGTACTTTCACTCAGATATTCAGCACAATTTCAAAGCCATTCACTTGAATTGTCCTTGACATGCTTACTCATCATGCTCTCGGGTACACTCTCAGAAGTCCATCAACTTGCACTCAAAAAGCTCTGATTCCTTAAAGTAGGGACAATATCTTTTCTAAGTCTCTCCATATACCTCACATAACTGATAGGGGCCAATTCTATCTTTCAACCACCCTACAAAACTTCATCAGTACAGTCATTATTTCTAGAGCAGAAGACTACCTTGACTCAGGAATTGGGCATTGACTTATTTTGATCACAGCATGATCTTGTCAAAAACAATGATTTTGGCCACTGTGTTTATTCCTGCACAGGAATAGGAGAGAATAAGAAAAGAAAACTTGAGAACAATTCTACTGCAGATTTATACTTCAGATTCTGGCTACCAGAGGATTAAAATTATTAGAAAGATTAAATATTCAGCTAAAGGAAATTAAGTTTAATTGATCTAAAAATGTTAGTAAAGATATTCCAACATTTCCTTACTTAATGATTCAGAAAGCAATTGCCAACGTGGATAATAACTAGTAATATGATTTGTATGGAATTTACAAAATTTAGGGAGGTATTCATTACCATTAACTTTGGTAATGTTTTCAAAAGGAAATACTGTCAAGGAAATACTCCCATATATTTACGTAGATAAATTGGAAACACGATGTTATTCTCAACTTTTGCACTTAATGAAAACAATAAAAATTAAAACACAGAGAAACAGAAAGGAATCAGTATTGGTTTTTCTTCAACATAGAAGGGAGATAACGTGAGTTGTTGCATTGTTTGACTTTTACCTGTAATTTATTTCAGGTATCAGCAGGCTTTTTCTGTAAAAGGCCAGGTAGTAAGTACTTTAGGCTTTGTAGGACTCTGTCACAAGTACCCAACTCTGCCATTGTAGTGAAGCAGCTATAAACGGCAAGTAAATCGGCATTGTTGCGTTCCAGTAAAATTTTATTTATGAAAACAGAAGGCACGCCAGATTTGAGCAAGTTTATGATTGTTTGCTTCCATCTAGCCTATTTGTTAAAGATAAATGACTTATAAAGGTATGGTAAGGAGTAAATAATAATCCAAGACCCCACATCTCATTAACTGTGTGCCTTTTGTGACTGAGTTGCCATGAATCCATAAATGTACTCATCTGATACAATTTGACATCATTTTAATCCACACATTACACTTCCCCTCCCCTCAGATACACATTGGTTATCATTGGTAGAATTTATGGATTAATTTATTTCTTTTATTTCACAGTTTATTTTGTTTTGACCTATTGTGGATATTTCACAAAGAAAACTATATTGTCTTAGCAAATATTTCATAGAGTTCTAGTTCTGTTATCAGCATACTATAATGTGAGGAGTAAATACATGATAAAAGAGTTGAAGGAAATTTGAGGGAAGGGTAGAACTTTCAACATGATTAAAGGGATATGTGTTAAATAAATCACTGAATTGAATTTGACTCAATAAAATTCAATAAATTAAATTCCTAGCTGCTCTCTGTTTGTGTGAATAAATGAATGAGTACTTAAAGATGCCATGCATGTTGAAATTAAAAGAACTAATCATATCCGTAGGCAATGTAACACATTTTTTTTTTGTTTTCCTCTCTTACAACTTCCCTGTTTCAGTTTTTTAGGGAAAAATAAAGTCATTAAATGTCATGAGTGGAAAAGAACCTTAAATCTATCCCTATTTTATTTTTCATTGCCCAAGAAAAATAACCAGTCACAAAAAAAGTCAAACAAATGAACAAAAGATCACTGTCCGCATTCCGTATTTTGAATTTTCTTCTTAATGCCTTTTAATTCTGTTCTCTCTTTTAAGCTTACGGGCAATACATGGAAACTGTCTAAGTAATAGGATTGTGAGTGACATGTAACAGATACGAATGCATGCTAGTTTTATTCTTCTCCTCCTATTTCTTCACCCTATACTTTCAGTCCCTATAACAAATCTCTGTGTTATAATTATGCAGTTACACAAATTTTCTCTATGCCCAGCGTGGCTAATGAACATATCTAGATGGTTAAGAGATACATTGAGAGAATTATAGAAAATTCATATATACATTAATATTTTGTGAGAAAAGATATTTTAAATATAGTAATAATTATATGGCCCACTTACATTGTATTAAGTCTATATTCCAGACTGCTGCATAAATAACTGATTGACAGTAGAAAGTTCAGTCGTATTTACACAATATTTCTAAATACTTTTCCCATTATTAACATGCTTTATTCTTTAAAATTCTCTGAAGCAGTCAAAGTAGGTACTAATATATTCATTTTGCAGAGCTTCCTGGGTAATTTAGTTGGTTGAGCGTCCACCTTTGGCTCAGGTCATGATCTCGTGGTTTGTGGGTTCGAACCCTGCATCAGGGTCTATACTCACAGTGCATAGCCTGCTTGGGATTATCTCTCTTTCTCCCTCTCTCTCTCTCTCTCTCTCTCTATCTCTCTCTCTCTCTCTGCGCCCCCCCCCAACCTTTCTCAAGAGTTATTTATTTATTTACTTACTTACTTAATTAATTAATTAATTTGCAGATACAGAGGTGGGCTCCCAGGGGCTAAATGATGCATACAAAATGAGAAAATCAGTTAATGATAGAACCTAAATTAGAACCCAAATGTCCTTCCTTTCTTATTGGATGTATAGTCTATGAAACTCTGCTGCAATTAATAGTCTCGAGATGTGCGCACCATAATGTACAATGTAAATGTAGATCTAAACACAGAAAATTGAGGTATCTTTCAATGGATGGGGGAAGAGGCTCAATTCAGAAAAGCTGGATTGGGGCACAAGTTTAAACGCCAGGAACAGAAGTGGTAGAAACATAGCCAAAGGAGAACTTTTAAAGGCAATTTATCAAATAACATTTTTAAGGAAAGAAGAAATAGGGTATGGTCTTTAAAAATAGTGGCTGACAAGAATGAGACTGGTGCCAGGCAGTAGGTTGGGGACAAGAAGAGATCTGTTTCCTCTGCTTCTATGTACCCTGGAGAGAGTTGAGACAGCACTGTGACTTCTCCACAGAGGCCTTCAGTGAGGCTGTCTTACCTATTCTTTCTGAAAAATATTATGCTTCTGTTTTCCAGTGACAGAAAAGTCAAACTTTATTTTCAGCTCATACTGCCTCTTGGACAAAGGAGCAATGACACTGATATGTACATGCTATGCAGGCTGTACTTGTTTAGTCTCAAGAAAAGACAGGAAAGTTTGCCTTTGTGCCGAAATTTATTACTAACAATTAGAAGGGAGCTGGGATAGTGCCAAAAGAGTGTGTTGTTTATTAATGTCATTATCAGCCTTCCATGGAAAGGGTTTCCATTTTAAATAGTCTTATCTAGCATACACCCCAGTGCTTCTCAACCAAGGTATCACCCTAGTGTAGGGTCATTCTTCACCAACATGATAGTCCCATTTGATTGATTAATTTATGGACTTAGCAACTTTTTTAAAAGATCAGTCAACAAACAGTTTTGAGCAAACCTTTGGTCCAATTCTTCATCACTGTTTTAAATCTTTCGTATATATATTATCTCATTTAATTCTCATGACCACCTTAGAGTTACTAAGATTATGTTCTTTTCACAGATGAGAAAACCAAAGCTTGATAGGGATTAAGAACCTTCAAGGTTTTCCAGCTATTAAGGAGAAGAGCAAGGATTCAAACCCAAGTCTGTTGACTCCAAAGCCCAAGGGTTTGGTCCTCATTCTACTGATGGCATTTATTTAGAAAGTCAAGATTTAGACATAGAGAAAGGAAACTAATCATGCAAATGAGTACAGTAGTCAAATAAATAGCACACACAGGAAGCAGTATACAATTTCTGAGTAAGAAAACATGATTGTGGTTTCATTTTATTTATTTTAATGTTTTTCAATTTTATTATTTACTTATTTAAATTTAAATTCAAGTTAGTTAATATATAGTGTAATAGTGATTTCAGGAGTAGAATTTAGTGATTCATCACTTACACATAACACCCATTGTTCATCCCAACAAGTGCCGTCCTTAATGCCCATTGCCAATGCCCATTGCCCATTTAGCCCATCCCCCAACCCAACATCTCACCAGCAACCCTCAGTTTGTTCTCTGTATTTAAGAGGAAAAGATGACTGTGTGATTTTTAAAATGAAGAGAGTGGCGCCTGGGTGGTTCAGTCAGTTAAGCGTCTGACCCTTGATATTGGCTCAGGTCTTTATCTCAGGGTCATGAGTTCAAGCCCACATTGGACTCCACTCTGGGCATGAAGCCTACTTACAAAATAATAATAATAATAATAATAATAATAATAATAATAATAAATAAAAAGGAGGACAAGGGGTTAAGACAAAATTTATATAAGTTAAATCTAGAAAGTTAAGAAATACACAAGTAGGTGGAGAGAGTTGGGGCATTAACCAGAGGGAAATGTGGGAAGAAATGAGGTGGCATAAAGACACTAAATGAAACCTACCTAAGAAGTAGGAAATGCCCAAATGCTCATTTTCAAGAACACACAATGGGCATGTCTGGTGGAAATAAAGTAATGAAACTGTACAAACACAATACCAAAATTTATATGAACAAATATAATCACAGTTCCCATACCACAGAAAAGATGCTGTGCCTTACTACTTAGGAAGCATCTGTTTCTCCTATTAGAGTCCAGAAAATAGCAAGTCCTTCTTAGGCAAGAACAAAAAAGAGAATTGACAGGTACAGCCTAGTGTGGAAGTTTCATATTGTATAAGAATTAAAACATATATTATAATCATAATGAACTGTGTTGTGGCCTCACACCTTATGTCATCAACTGAGCTCAAGTCAAGCTGTAAGACGGGAGTTAAAAATGGCAAAGAGGTCATGCAGACAGAAGATCAGGACGAGAGTCAGAATTCCATAGTGGGCACAGGGCTCCTGGGACCTCTGCATTCTTAGCAACTTTACTCCTAGTGTTGACCAACGGGAGCATAGCAGGACTGTCACAGCAATGTGCCTGTCTTCATTAGTACACCTAAAAGAGGGATTATCATTACCATTCCTACCGCAGTATCCTTCTTCCCTCTGACACATCTTGTGCTGGGATTCTTCTTATATATTCATGGCCTATTTAGGCCCTAACAAAGGACAGGTACTGTACTTGTGGAGGAGAGAGGGGAGAGCAGAGTCAGAGCATGGAGAATTCTTAGAAAAGCTACTGTCTCTCCCAGCTCTAGAGAGGATAAAATAGAGACTTGTTTCTCTTTCAAACGAGATTTTCCATTTTCTATGCATGACTGTTTACTAGAAACAAGAGAAAACATTTCCTCTCCATGTACAACAGGAAAATATATGTAGAGAAAAATAACATCCATTCTCCATGGAAAGAATTTTAACAACAATAGAAGTTTGACTTCTTTCCAAAAAACCATGCGTGTGTGCGTTTTTCCCATGAACAGGTGTGGGATTGGACATTGAATTGTGCTCACTTCCAAGAATATTCTCAGATCTCACTCAGGTCTTACAAGGAGAATATGAAAAAGAATTCAATAGTCAGATCTCTTTACAGACACCAAATTGCATTATTACAAAATGTCTTTGGTAGAACATTGTCTTTATCAAGACTGCATTCTAACAGTTCATGCAACTATGTGGAATAAAAGCAAGACCATGATGCTTCAGCCTCACTTTCCAGTGTAACCATGAAGAAGCCTATCAGCATCACCACTTATTCACTGAAGGCCCACCTGGATAGGCTCAAAGGAAACAAGATGGCTTTGCATGAAAACAATAAAATGAAACTATAGAGCAAACCATTCTCTTATACCCAGTCTATATAGGACCCATGTTTTTCTTATGTGGTTTTATGTTGTCACATCATGCCCTGGATCTCTCCAAGTGGATGGAATACTAATACCTCAAACTCATCAGGTTCACAACCAAACCATTCATCTTTTCTCCCACTTAAACTCTAGGCCCTCTCTGTTTCCCAATTCAGACAATGCTGGCACTATCTTCCAAGGCTATAAAACTCAGTAGAATCTCTGCCTTCTTCATATTGTTCATTCTCCAAATTCAGAGGACGGTCATCCTCACCACTTTCTACCCCCTCAGCCATGACCCTAATTCAGACTTTCAACATCTCTTACCTGGAAAATCTCAGTAGTCTCCTAACTTAGCCTCCTCAACTTCTACTGTCTCCCCACTTTACTATCTCTTTCATGCAATGGCCACAATTGGATTGCCTCATCTTAGATTTGATCATTTTAATTCTTTGTTTGGAACCTCTCATTGATTCCTTATTTAGTTGCAAAATTGGCTTTGGCTTGTGCCAAACAAGGGGGAAAGAAAGCAGGAAAGAAGCAAGGACAGAAGACATAGGAAGGAATAAAAATATTCCAAAATCTATACAAATAATTTTACTTCAAAATTGGCTTTGTAGTTTATTTGTTTATGCTTAATGGACTTATTATATAAACAATTCTATTTAGGTAAATGAGAAAATGTATACAAATCTGCTTTTTTTCCCAAAAACAATCAAATAAAGAATAAATTAGATGCTAATGTAATTAGCTGTATACAAGAGGAAAATGTAGATTAGATTGAAATGTTAAATTTCCTAAATCTGTTAACTGCACTGTGCTTATAAGAAAATATTCTTGTTTCTAGGAAATACAGACTGTAACATTAACAGCTAAAGGATCTGAATGTACAGCCTACTCTCAAATAGTTCAGAAAAATAAATAAATAATGATTGTGTGTATGTGTGAGAGAAGGACAAGACAGAGAGAGAGAGAATGGTAAAGCCAATTTTGCAAGATGTTAAAATTGCTCAGTCAAGGTGAATAAGTCATTTTTCCCCTGACATAACATCTATCATTTTTTGCTGCTGAGGACCAAGTAGGAGACTTTTCCCCAGTCCTAATATTTATTTCTAATCTCTAATGGACTTGGAACCCTGATAGTTTGCTAATAATTCTGTAGCAGAAAAGATTGGCAGGGTTTATTTGAAGTTCTTCATCTTTGACCATGGGTTTGTGGCATATGTTTAGCAAATAGCTATTTTTGTACATTTTTCCTTTGGTAGCTGTGTTGCAGATAGTTAATTGTTACTGTAATCTATTTTGAGGTTTATTGCCTGGTGTCTCAAGTTTGTTCTTGTGAAATGAGCATTTCTGGGCTTAAATGTCCTTGTCTGCAGAATAAGAACAGTTGAGTAATCACTACATTACATTTCTAAGGTCCTCTCTCTTCAAAAAAAAATCTCTTTTGTGTTTTACTTCCTCCATGTTTTTCTTTAATGCAGAAGAAATTTAATTATCTCACCCATAGTATCTCTATATCACTAGGGAGGAAAAACCAATGCATTTGTGCTCATGATTGAGGTGAAGTAAGGTTTGTTGTCATGCTCGGTCCTTTCTACGCAATTCTAATTTCTTAATTGAGCCTCGAATCGAAAGAAGCTGATGATAACTAGGACTCTAAAAATACTAACTCATGCCTAAGATCACTTGCATTCTTACAAGTAAAAGAAAATTGTTTAAATAATTGATTTGTGGCCAGTCAAATGCTTTCGACTTCTGTTATTTCTCAGCACTGGCTTGTACAGTCACTGTTCCACAGCTTTGCTGCGGTGCTAATTTGGCATTTGCTAAAAATATTCAAAATCATGAAGCAATGATGTGCAGGACAAATGGCTTTGTAGTTGTCTACAATCTTTCCAATGGTAATCAATGTTTATTTGTTTTGGAAATCATCAGCAGCTAAATAATGTAAAAGGCAAATGGATTTCCTCTTCCTTTTTTCCCAAGGAGAATCTGAAAAGAAATGAATACAAATGCCACTGAGAAGCTGTGTGTGAAGTGGGGTTGTGACCTGTAACAGACAGTGGGTCCAGATGGACTTCTCAGGGTCTGAGAGATCAGGTGATGAAGGCTTACAGATCACGTCTCCAGTAGCTGCAGACCTGCTGGAAAAATGCATAGATAAGCGTCTGAGTCCTCTTTTCAACAATAACCCTTACAGACATCCTTTGCCATAATAGGGGGTCTGCCTTAGGAAAAAAAATTAATGTGTAAAAATTTAATAAGGAGAGTCAGAAGGAGGACCTGCTTTTTATCTTCTGGGCCCAAATCTGCACCCCTTAAGAGCAAAGTGATCTAGGCCACCTGCAAGGATACCATCAAGAAGAAACGGATCGAGCAAATTCAGAGGCGTAGGTCAAGGACCACTGGTAGAGAAGCTGTGGGGACAGGGCCCTGCTCCCTGCAGAGCAACCCTTCGTGGGTCTCTTTCCAGTCTACCTGCCTGGAGCATCTGGCAGCCCCAACCTGCCCACAGAGGTTGCAGGCTGACCTGACTGCCAAGGGGACTGAGAGCATGCCAGACTGAGGAAGGCAAGTCCTTCACCCCAGTTGCCAAACCATCCCTCCTCTCCCTGGACTTTCCTCCTCCTGAAATCCCTGATGGTTTTGGTCTTTCCAAACCGCTTTTATTTATTTATTTTTTAAGTTTTTAAATGCTTATTTATGTATTTTGAGAGAGAGAGAGAGAGAGAGAGAGAGAGAGAGACATGGAGAGAGAGCATGCATAGGGGAGGGGCAGAGAGAAAGGGAGAGAGAAAATCCCAGGCTCCCCACTGTCAGCACAGAGCCTCATGCAGGGGCTGGATCTCATGAACCTTGAGATCATGACCTGAGCTGAAATCAAGAGTCAGATGCTTAATCAACTAAGCCACCCAGGTGCCCAACAAATGGCTTTTAACCTCCTGAATGTTCTTGGGCTGAAGCAGAGCAAGTGCCCCCTCCCACCCCCCAGGCATCCCAGCAGAGGGGGGGCGGGGGGAGAGGAGCTATATTTTTTAAGTATAAAATTATATTGATGCTAAATAAAATCAATATCTTATATGGGGCTAAAGTTGAACGGGATCTACACTAATGGTGGAAATCATTTTTTTTAAGTCAGTTAAAATTCACAAATTAAAAAAAAAGCTTTAATTCACTCACCAATAAACATACATTAAGCACTTACTTTCTTTATGTCAGGTTCTGTGGTCCACAAGACCAGGTTCTCTGTTCTCAAGAAACTTATAGGTAAAAAACTTAAGAAAAATTTTGCCCTTCAAATATAAATCTTTAAAAGATAAAAATATATTAATCTGTAGTGGTTTAAATTTTTTATTGAGTGTTTTTATTGTGAAAGACAGATGAGTATAAACGATGAAATGCCAAGTATATAATTAAAAAATTACACATAAATGTTATTATGCTTCATGCTTAGAGACCCTTTGAGAATGGTCTCAGGAAATATATTAATGTTGCTTTCTTCTAAAACCATTTTTTAATATTTTCTTTTTCTAATGTTTATTTTATTTATTTTTGAGAGAGAGAGAGAGAAGGAGAGCAGGGAAGGGACAGAGGAGAGGGCAACAGAGGATCCAAGGTGGGCTCCATGATGACAACAGAGAACCCAATGCAGGGCTCAAACTCACAAACCCTGAAATCATGACCTGTGCCAAAGTCGGACACTTAACCAACTAAGCCACCCAGGAGCCCCTAGTATTTTCATATTTATTTTAGTTAACCTTGCCACTCTACAAAGAGCTTTCATGTTAAAAACCAAAGGTACATTTCCAGGGATCTTCAGGATCAATATGCTAGAATGTTGATGTTCGGCAGAAAATATTTTTATTTGCTGCTATGAAATCCAGCCACCTTCAAGCGTTTAAGATTCAGACATGTAGCTCATGTTGACAACATTGTTAATCTTCCTACACAGACATTCAGGAGAACTTACCAAAGCAGGATAGGGAAAAGTTAGCGTCATTAAAAAAATAACTTCTACTCAAACAATATTGTCATTGTCTAGATGCCAAGGTCCTCTTGGAACTGTAAATGTTTTCATGATATCAAGCCTGACTGTTTATAAGCCAATAAGTAGTTCTTGCTTTCTTAAATGTTCTTGATGTGTTTCTTCCCAAGAAATGTTGTCTTTGAAGGAAAGATAAAATTATTTTAAAAGTACTGCTTAATGAAATAGTTTTGGTATAACTGATGTTTAAATAAAGTATAAAATTATATTGATATTTTAATGTGTTGATACTTTCATATAAAAACCAATGTTATATACTAGGCTTAAGTACAACAGGCTCTACCTTAAGGGTGGAAGTCATTTTTTATACAGTCAATTAAAGCTCACCAATTAAAAAACAGCTTTAGGGAGTCTACCCTCATTAATTAAAATAATAAGTCAATAACCAACCATAAATTAACAACCCAATTAAATAGGCGTTTCTGAATAGGTATTTCTCCAAAGGAGATACACAATGATCAATAAACACATGAAAAGATGTCCACTTCATTAGCCAGAAGGGAAATACAAATCAAAACTGGGATAATCCATTCCACAGCTTTTACTAGGATGACTATAATCCAACATACAGACTACAGGAAGGATTGGCAAGGACGTGGAGAAATTGGAACTCTCACATATCTTTGGGGGATGTAAAATGGTGCAACGGCTTTGGAAAACAGTCTAGGAGTTTCTTAGAGTTGCCATGGGACCAGCAGTTCAACTCCTAGGATATACCCACAAGAAATGAAAACATGTCGACACAAAAACTTATACAGGAATCTTCTGTTTTTTTTTTTTTTTTCACTACTATATCAAATTTATTATTCCAATGGCACTAATACTGCTGGGGGTTCTCATAGTGACATCGCACAAAATTTTATGACTTTGAGCTTTTGTTGAAAGAAAAAGGGCTACCTGCTTGTTCCTTCCTCCATTCTGGGGCAAAATCCCCTGCAGGCCATTTACCCAAATAAACCTCTTAATGTGTTAATTTTTTTATATAGTGATAGAATTCTTCATAAGAACCAAAAGTGGCAATAACTCAAATGTCTAACAATTGATAAATGGATACATATGTGAAGTACAACCATATGATGGAATATTATTCAGCAATAAAAATGAGTGAAGTTTCTATACATGCTACAATATGGATAACTTTGAAAACAGTATGCTAAATGAAAGAAGCCTGTCAAAAAGATTATATACTGTGTATGAAAGTTCCAGAATAGGCATATCTTTACAAATAGAAATCAGTAACAGCCTAACTGTGCAGCTTGGAGTAGGGTAAAATAGTGAGTGATTGCTAATGGGCATTTTGGAGAAATGACAAAGCTCTAAAGATCATTATAGTGGGGCGCCTGGGTGGCTCAGTCGGTAAAGCGTCGACTTCAGCTCAGGTCATGATCTCGCCGTCCATGGGTTCGGGCCCGCCTCAGGCTCAGTGCTGACAGCTCAGAGCCTGGAGCTTGTTTCAGATTCTGTCTGCCTCTCTCTCTGACCCTTCCCTGCTCGCGCTCTGTCTGTCTCTGAAAAATGAATAAACCTTAAAACATTTTCAAGATCATTATAGTGATGGCTACACAATTGTGAATATACTACAAGCCATTGCATTGCACACTTTACATAGGTGAACTTTGTGGTTTGTGAATTGTATGCCAATGAACCTATCAAAAATATCTTAATTGTAGAAAACACTCAAAAATTATAATTTCATTTTTCCCAGTACATACGTTATCTCAAAAAATAGGTGGGACAGAGTTACTAAATATAAGTGACGTTGGAGCTGCTTCAAAATGTCTGAGATTCATTTACAACCAACATACTCATTGAAAAGAAGCTTTTTCTGTTGAAAATCCAAAAATGAAGTAATTTTATCCTTAAATAATAAATATTTCCTAAGCTGAGATTGTATACGATTAATTTTCATCTGTATTTTTTCTCAGAATAATTAAATAGTTATTAATTTAACTAAGCCAGATTTGGCATACATTTGGTATAGTATGACTACAGTTCTATAGGAATAGTTTTTTTTAATGTTTATTTGAGAATGAAATTGTTAGTGTACTTATTCTCTAATGTCAGTATTAAAGTGTTGCAATTAGCATACTATTACAAAAAATATTAGAATACATTCAGATTCTTGGGTAAAATTCCAAATATATACATATATACATATATATATATGTATATATATAATGATATCTCCTAAATTCAAATATATATATATATATACACTATATATATATATATATATATATAGTGTATATATATGTGTGTTTGTGTGTGTAATGATATACCCTAAAATATTTTAATAAAAATAGATAGTGTAAATTAGAGAAGTTAATGTTTTTTTAGTAGTTGACTGAAATGCTTTGGTTAGACCTTATAAATAAGAATGATTGCTGACTTAGCTTCATCAAAATTTTGCTATAGAGAAAATGGAAAGAAATTAATTTCATTTCAAAAATTATTTAAGGGGCGCCTGGGTGGCTCAGTCGGTTAAGCGTCCGACTTCGGCTCAGGTCATGATCTCACGGTCCGTAAGTTCGAGCCCAGCATCAGGCTCTGTGGTGACAGCTCAGAGCCTGGAGCCTGTTTCAGATTCAGTGTCTCCCTCTCTCTCTGCCCCTCCCCATGTTCTCTCTCTGTCTCAAAAATAAATAAACGTTAAAAAAAATTTTTTTTAATTATTTAAGAGATAGGGGAATATCTAAGCCAAATGTGATGTTGAAAGCATGTTCGTCTATATGCAACTCTGCACTGAATAAAATGTCAGATTGAGAATGGTCCTTCCTAGACGGGACACAACATCCACACACTACCACCACATAACTTTTTTTTTTTTTTTTTTGCGGGTTGGGGGGGCTAAAATATTTTAATCTGCAAGAGACAAGATATTTTCATTTGTAAGGGTAGAGATAATTTTACATTCAATAGTAGTACTTCAAAGCAAATGAAATACAGTATGTAATTAAGCAGCATCTATAAGCTATTGGTCCCCCTTCAGAAGTTCCTGAAAGTCTTGAGTTTTCATGATGGCACTGGATCCCTGCATATAACTTTATTTTACCCTATATTCACTCAACACCTTCTGTTTTCCCGCATTTGTCCCTATTTCGTACTTTCATGATTTTTTAAAAACTAGAGGAAAATTAATAAGGAAAAATATTCACAATTACTTGGAGAACTGTATAGCTTTGAGTTTTGAGTGTGTAGGAAACAATTGGTTTACAACATCTAATGGATTTCATTTTCATTGCCATTTTAGAGTAACTGTATTTCTCCCCAAGAGGGAGAGATTCAACAAGTAAGTATTTAAAAAGAAGAAAAAGGAGGAGGAAGAGGAAGAGAAAAAGGAGAAAGAAGTTTTTGTTCTGTTCTTGTCTTTGTCTATTCTTGTTGTAGTTGGTTTTCCTTTTATTTTTATTTTTTTATAAATATAATGGCTAATATTTATTGAATGTTTTTTGAAAGATGAAGCAGAGGAATTTGCAAGAAGCACGTGTAGTAGTCAAAACAAAAATTAGAAGCACAGATAGCTAAACTAAAGAAACTAAAACTAACAAAACTAAATTGTGCAATTACGGGAAAAAGTTTTGAAATTTTCACAAAGTGACTGATTTCATCAAAGTTTGCTTCATTCAACAACCACAGATTATTCACAAACATTTAAGTCATGGATAGGTCCTGCGATGATACAGAAGGTCCAAAATGGAAAAAAAAATTGTATAGGGTCTTAACCCACATAATGGCCAAAATTGTCTAGAACTGTGGCTACAGCTCAAGATATAGTGGCAACAAGTAAGTCCATAGAAAAGCAATTATATTAACAATAAAGAAATGATAAATCACAATATTCTAAAGCATCTGCCCACAAATACTGAAACATTCATGATTTTTTTTCTATACAAAATAATACTTCCTTGCTTCTTTAAGTGTAGTCTGTATCTATAAAATAGTTGAGTCTGTTCCTTTCCTTCAACATATTTAATATGACCCTCTGTGGTTGAATAAGACCAACATAGACTGTTGCTATGGTTATTTATGTATCCAGTGCACATTCCCCACAAAATAGTTTATGATACTGAATGTATATGAAGGCATTTTTATTTACATGTTTGGCTACATACACAAGGAATCTAAGGTATTATTACAGGGCACTGAGGAAATGCTATTCGACTCTAGTCACTCTTAACTTGTAAAAAAAAATAATCACTACCGCTCTTGAGAGTACCCTCCTCTTTCATTTAGTGGAAAGAAAATTGTTGGGCTATTTCATTTCACCAACATAGTCCTTCCTAGATGGGAGAATTGCTACAATTATTTTGTTTCATCTTTTGATTCCTCCAGTCTGTATCCCCTTTCTATATTGCAAAGAAAAAAAGGCAGAACATAAAGAACGGATTATTTGAGTTGACACATTGTGCAATTCTCTTTATTCCCCTTCCTACTCCTAATTCCCCTGTATAAATTAAGAGAACTAATTTTTTATATTTCCTCATAAGAATCCCAGTTACACTACCTATGAGCAGATAGGATCTAGTTTATTTCACTGTTTCTTGCCTTAACCCAGAGTGAATAAAAACCAAAAACTTGAATTAGGAAATAGCTTACCTTTCCCCCTGTCCTTATTCTATAGTGCAAAACATAATCAGGAAACTCTTTATCCCTAATTATTTTTATAATTTAAAAATACAGTGAGTTCAGTCCTTTTATTACTTCGTACATTTAAAATGCTAGGTTTCTTAATATAAAAGCTGATCAATCATGTAAAACATCTTTAACAAGAGTTTATAGAAAGCAGGTACATTTTTTTAATCTGTTTTGTGACAAATTTCTTCATCCAAAAGGTATTTATTGGGTTGATTTTTTTAATGTTTATTTATTTTTGAGAGAGAGAGAGCACAAACGGAGGAGGGCTAGAGAAGAGAGGGAGAACAGAATCTGAAGCAGGCTCCAGGCTCTGAGCTGTCAGCACAGAGCCCGACACTAGGCTGGAACTCAGGAACCACAAGATCATGACCTGAGCCAAAGTCAGAAGCTCAACCAATTGAGCCACCCAAGTGTCCCTATTGGTTGATTTTTTTAATCCAGGGACTATTACACTATCCATTATTTTCACTGACAAAGAAATCCAGTGATAGCAAGAAGTAGACTTCCACAACAGTAGGGCTGCATTTTTAGAATAAAAGTAAAAGGAGAAGTAAAATGAAAAAAACTCATGAAAAAGAAAAAAAAGGATGAAAAACAAAATCATTGAAGGTGTGAAGAACAGTTCTAAGTATTAAAAATAGAGTAGAAAATCATAAAGGTCTGATACAGGAAATCACTTAATTCAGATTATTCATTAAATATTTAACAATTGCAAGTATTTACTTATTACATTTTTTAGAGCTTTTCTTGTATAAGTGCATTTAATCCTCATGGCTCATACTGAGTGATGTTATGTACATATTGGGAAGCCCATTTCCACAATCAAAATAATGTATACATCCATCACCCCCAAACTAGTCCTTTCTTTTTCCCTTTGCCCCATTCAAGTAAACATTGACCTGTTTTATGTTACTGTAGACTAGTATAGATTATATTACTCAGATTAGCATTAGTTACTATAAATATAACTAGACTTACATGTAAATGGAATCATAAAATATATTCTCCTTTTCTGCCTGGCTCCTTTCCCTCAGAATAGTTATTTTGAAACTCATCTATCTTGATGCATATATAAATAATTGTTCACTACCTTTTATTGCTTAGTAATGCTCTAGTGTATGGATTCAGCACCACTTGGTTATTCACATGCTGATACATATTTGGATTATGTCTAGTTTGTGGTTCTTACCAATCCAGCTGCTATGAACATTTGTATATAAGAGTTTTGGTGATTCTCTTGAGTAAAAGCCTAGGAATGAAATGGCTAGATCATGTGACAATTGCATGTTTAACTTTTGAAGATATGGCCAAATGGTTTTCTGAGTGGTTGTATCATTTTACATTCCTGCCATGAAGAAGTGAGGGTTCCAGTTCCTCTATATCCTTTCCCACATCTGGCATGGATTTTTAAATCTTAATTTCGGGGCGCCTGGGTGGCTCAGTCGGTTAAGCGGCCGACTTCAGCTCAGGTCACGATCTCACGGTCCGTGAGTTCGAGCCCCGCGTCGGGCTCTGGGCTGATGGCTCAGAGCCTGGAGCCTGCTTCTGATTCTGTGTCTCCCTCTCTCTCTGCCCCTCCCCCGTTCATGCTCTGTCTCTCTCTGTCTCAAAAATAAATAAAACGTTAAAAAAAATTTTTTTTTTTAAAAATCTTAATTTCAATCATTTTTACACTGTCTACAGTGGCATTGCATTATGGTTCTCATTGGCATTTGCCTAATAACTAATGAATAAACATCTTTTTGTAGGCTTATCTGTCATCCACAAATCTTTTGTGAGCCATCTCTTCAGATCTTTTGCTGATTTTTTATGGGTTGATTCTTTTTTAAAATTATTTCATTTTGAGAGTTCTTTATACTTTCCAGTCACAAGTCCTTGATTTTTCTTCTAGTATATGGCTTGTCTTTCCATTTTTATAAGAGTGTCTTTTGAAGAGAAGATTTTTAAAATTTTGATGAAATCCAATTTATCAATTTAGTCTTCTATGGATTATGCATTTGGAAATGTATATAAGATATCTTTGCTTAACACAAGGTCACAAAGGTTTTCCCCTATGTTTACATCTAGAATTATTACCATTTTAGGTTTGACATTTAGGTCTATAATACATTTTGGGTTAATTTTGTATACTCTGAGATAGTATAGATCAAAGTATTTTAATTTTATTATTTTTGCACATTCAGTTGTTCCAGCACAAGTTGTTGGAAAGACTATCCCTTTTCCATGAAACTACTCTTTCATCTTTGTTAAAAATCCATTTCCAAGTATGTGTGGGCCTGTTTCTGAATGCTTTATTCTTTTCATTGATCTATCTGTCTATCTTCATAGCAGTACCACACTATATGATTACTGTAGTTTTATTGATGGTCTTGAAACCAGTTAGTACTAGTCCTTTAAACTGTTCTTTTTCCAAGTTGTTTTGTCTATTCTAAATTTTTTATACTTCTGAAAGAATTTTAGAACCAGTTTGTCAATTTTTACAAAACACCTGCTGGGATTTTGAATGGAATTTGTCCTTTGGCTGGAAATATGATTTACCTTGGTAAATATTCCATATGCAATTGAAAAAAGAGTATAGTATTTTGTCATTGGGTATTCTATAAATTTCGAATAGGTCAAGGTGGTTAATAGTGTTAAGTCTATAATATGCGTATTGATTTTCTCCCTACTTCTATCATTTACTGAGAGAGGAGTATTGATGTTTCTATCACTGAGAATATTTCCATTTTTCCTTGCAATTATACCTGTTTAGTTTCATGTATTTTGAAGTTCTGTTACTCGAGACATACATGTTTTTGATGAACTGATTCCTATCTGTGGAATAAGGTTTTCATCAAGTTTGGAAAAATTGTGGCCATTGTTTCTTCAAATATTTTTTTTTTCTGCCCTTCCACTTCTCTTCATCAGGAACTTGAATTACAAGTACATGAGACTGCTTGAAATTTCCCTACAACTCACTGATGCTTTACAATTTAAAAATTCTTTTCTCTCTGCTTTTCATTTTGTATAGTTTCTCTTATTATATCTTCAAGTTCACTAATGTTTTCCTCTGCAATGTTTAGTCTATTCTTAATTCCATACATTTTTCATGTCATACATTGTAGCTTTCACCTCTAAAATTTTGAATTAAATATATTTCTATCCCTACTGAACACATTGAACATATGGAATACAGTTACAATCGTTTCAACATCCTTTTTTGCTCATTCTAATACTGTGGCAGGTCTGGGTCAATTTTGATTTTCTGAATATTCTTTTCATTATGCATTAGGTTTTCCTACTTCTTTGCATTACTAGTAATCTTGTTTAATAACAAACATGATGAATTTTGCCTTGTTTGTTGTTTTATTCTGAGATGCAATTAAGGTACTTGGAAATAATTTAAGCTTTTTG